>NC_142514.1:126722500-127061428 GCF_057876585.1 Rhinolophus sinicus
GAATACTCCCCTTTATATCTCCATATCTAGTGTGGTGCTTGCTATATAGGAGGGTTCAGTAAATATTTGTTGAGTGTTTATGGATGTGGAATATTTCATACACGTTAAACACACTTCTAGGAAAATCAATATAAATTTAAATTTTTTAACATCAATATTCTATCTAGTGTTTGATAATTGTTAAAGGATCTATGAAAAATAATCTAGGGTATAATTGTAGTCATGATTTATTTAGGTTAATTACTAAGAGATTAAATACATATTCTTGGGATATTTTTGACCATTACACACATACACACACAGAAAATATTAAGAGTAGATATGTAAGGGAAGATAATCATTTCAGCCTTCAGTAACGTGCAATTCAGACAGGAAAGCATCATCTGGAGGGTAACTAAAAAGGGCTGGGCAATATATTTTAATTTCTATGAATTATTTATTAGTTAGAGAAATCTAGTGAAGATCCATATTTTCCCCACTACAATTTGGCTCATCATTCACATTCATGGTTTATTGATTTATACTACATTTTGCTCCCCCATTCTATTTTCTTTTTTCCAAAAAAAAGAAAGAAAGAAAAGAAAAAGAAATTATAAGATTAATGTAGAAATTCCATATAGTATCTTTAAGCTCTTCTTAATCTAATCCAGCATCTCTCACTCTTCTAGTTACAGATGATTATAAAACATCTTGGCCTTAGGCAAATAAGGCCAAATCTTATATTGTTAAATGGCTTGTTCTTCTACTCTGAAGATAACCTCTAACTTCAAATTGTTAAATCGGGTGAGAAAATTAGCAGACAAACTCAAAAGCAGTTGCTTTGCAGGCAATCCATAATAGAATGACTTTTCTCAATGATAAGGTACCTTTATAAAGAATCTAGACAGTCTAATTCTTAAATTCATACGATTGTATGGTGCAAGTGTTATTAGTGTAGAATTCGCCATAATAAATTTCTAGACAACAATCGTAGAATGTGTTCCAGTACATTAATAAAAGAAAAAAGAAAAAAAGGTCTTACTATAATATTTTGCTTTAATTTTGTGGGGTTCTATCTTTTGGATTTGTATTCAGGCTTTAAATGCTCATCTATTTCTTGCTGTTTCACCTTCATTACCAGCTGGTGTTTTGCCCCTGAAACCTATTGACAACTCCAATAAGATATAAGGTTGATGCCTGTTTTCAGAGTGAGATGGTAAAGGCAAAGTATTAGAAATTTTTAAGAAATAAAATAAATCCATTGTTATTGGTAACTCAGGAAGTGTGAGGGAGCATTTTGGGGAGTATGAACATCCTGAAGGTTGCTCATTATCAGTAACAGCAACTAATATGCTCTAAAACTCAGCATTCAGCTTTAAATTATTTAGAAGTAAGAATTAGGAACCCATGAACAGTGGGCCAGAGGCATGAGTTGTTAAAAGCAGTGCTAATTATCAAACACTCTCTAGTTTAGCAATTACTATCAGAAAATCAATTTCACTTTTAAATACAGAAAAGCTCTTGGCAAACTACTATAGAAAACTCTATATAAGTAAAACCACTATTAAAGTCCTCAGTTTGAATATTATAGATTGGGTCATAGGATATGGTCTAGAACACATTTTCACAGAATATGAGAATGCTTCCCTCACAGTGCAGAGAAAGTCTCCTCACCTTGTAAGCCCACCCTTAATTCACCAGAGTTATAGAATGATCCTTTGAGCCATTATGGATTTAAGTTAATGAATTATTTAATACATATCCCAGGTTCAATCACTTTCACACACAAAAGAAAACACTCAGACACCACACACCCTAATCTGCATGCAACGGAAACCCTACGTGTAAATTACAGGCTAAGACAAATATACATAGAATGAAAGGAGGGGGAAAGAACAACTTTATAGTGAGAAACCTGGAAACCTGACAAACACTTCCTCAGACAGGTGAAGAAAATGAACATGAACAGTGATAACTCACATTCATATTGTATTTCCCCCAAAATAAGACCTAGCCGTACAATCAGCTCTAATGCATCTTTTGGAGCAAAAATTAATGTAAGACCCGGTCTTATTTTACTAGAATATAAGACCAGGTATAATATAATATAATAATATAATATAATAATATAATATAATATAATATAATATAATATAATATAATATAATACCGGGTCTTATATTAATTTTTGCTCCAAAAGACGCAGTAGAGCCGATTGTCTGGCTAGGTCTTATTTTGGGGGAAACAGGGTATTAAGTCCCCTTGACATGATGTGATCACAATGGCCATTTGTGGTCTTCCTCCCCAAAACACACAACCCCAATATCATCATGATGAAAACATCAGATAATTCCCAAGTGAGAGATTTTCAAAAATATTTGACTAATAATCCTCAAAACTGTCAAGATCATCAAAACAAGGTCGTCTAAGAAACTATCACATACAAGAATAACTTAAGGAAATATGACAACTAAATGTAATGTGGGATCCTGGAACACAAAAAAGACATTAAGTAAAAACTAAGAAAATTTCAGTAATTCATGGACTTTATTTAATAATAATAATAATATAAATACTATGACAAATGTGCCATACTCATATACAATAATATATAAATACTGTGACAAATGTGCCATACTGACATATGATGTTAATGACAGGGGAAACCGAGTGCAGGATATTCTATACTATTTTTGCAAATATTCTGTATTCTCTAAAACTGTTCCAAACAATGAAGTTATTTTTTAAAAAAATATACAATGATCAAGAATATGTACAGCAGGAAGTGCTGAAGGCAAAATGGCATGTGGGGAATTTGATTCTGATGGTTCATAGGGTGTGGGCAGGGCTACAAAGTTTTTTCTTAGCAATGCTTAAACAGGTTAATTTAGCTCAAGAGTTCTTAATATCAGCAAAAATAATTATTTGAGAATATCCTGGTACATATTATAGAATGGACTCGGTCAGCTGTATACATAGGCTGGGTAGGCCTCTATATATGAGTTAATGAATAAACAAACAAACAAGCTGAGCCAGTTGATATATAGAACTGTTGGTTTGAATGATAACAATACTTGA
Source organism: Rhinolophus sinicus (assembly GCF_057876585.1). Lineage (NCBI taxonomy): Eukaryota > Metazoa > Chordata > Mammalia > Chiroptera > Rhinolophidae > Rhinolophus > Rhinolophus sinicus. The sequence goes on from NC_142514.1 coordinate 126,725,558, forward strand.
GATTTAACAGTAAAATCAAATTTACTTTTATCTTCCCCTCTCACTTAAGTTTATTTATTTAGGAGAACTATTTCTTTCATTGACTCCAGATAAAAATTTTGGCAGCTCATAACTTGTCTGGTTCATCTTATAAAACAAAACACACTATAGTCATTTCAGGTCACAGTTTCAATTCAGTACCCGGTGTATGCATCTAATAATAAGCCCAATACTTGGGTAACCCAAAACTCTACCCCATAGTCTCCTTGAGTCCTTTTTCTTGAAAGTCTTCTTATGCTTTTGGATTGGAGGTATAATACTTCATCTTTCCCTCTTGGAGTGGTTAGTTTGATTCATGAGAAGATTCTCCAAACAAAAATTTTATAAAAATTGTCACAGAATTTTTAATACTGAGTCTTTTTGTACACTTCATGTGATTGAGGATTTAAAAATAGTAAATAGTAAAGACCTATGTTTTAAGAATTTCCTTTTTAATTACTGCATGCAATCCAGTGCCTCTTTTGAAATGTGATACTAATTGTCCAGTGATGCCTCATCAGTGCTTCCACTTTAAAATCCTGTTATGCATGTACATGTGTGTGTGCATTTATATTTCTTTATAAAAAACCTACAAGAATAAACCTACGATAGGTTCTAGATGGAACTACAAGCACTTATCCACTAGAACAGGGGTTCTCAAAGTATAGTCCCAAGAGTAGTGGCAATCATAGGACATGGAAATAGAGTTGTAAGATAAAATGCAGGGATCCAAGATAAAATGCAGGGCATCCAAGGTAAAATGCAGGGCATCCAAGGTAAAATGCAGGGCATCCAGTTAAATTTGAATTCAGATAAACAGTGAATACTGTTTTTTAGTATAAATGTGTCCTAAATACTTCATGAAGCATATAAAGTTATCTTTTTATTCACCTAAAATGTAACTGTTTTTTATTTTTTGCTAAATCAGGTAATACTCTTGAGAACTTGTTAGAAATCCAGATTCCCAGGTTATTCCAAATCCTACTGAATGAGATATTCTAGTGCTGGATTCTAGAAGTTTGTGTTTTCAGAAAGTCTGTAGCTCTGATATGCACTAACATTTGAGAACCAAGAGTTAGGAATCTCTTAGGCAGCAGTCTTTGTGCTGCTCCCAATCTGGTCCTTCATTCTCTCTCTCTCTCTCTCTCTCTCTCTCTCTCTCTCTCTCTCTCTCTCTCTCTCTCTCTCTCTCTCTCTCTCTCTCTCTCTCTCTCTCTCTCTCTTCAATTTATTGGGGAGACATTGGTTAGTAAAATTATATAGGTTTCAAGTGTACAATTCTGTAATAAGTCATCTAATATATTGCATCGTGTGTTCACCACCTAGAGTCAGTTCTTCCATCACCATATAATTGACCTCCTTTTCCCTCTTCTACCTCCCTTTACCCTCTGGTAACCACTAAACTATTGTCTGTCTATGAGTTTTGTTTCTTTCTTTGTTTGTCCTGTTTATTTGTTTCTTTCAATTTCATGGCCCGCATATGAGGAAAATCATATGGTTCTCGAGTTTTCCTGTCTGACTTATTTTGCTTAGCATGATAATATCAAGATCCATCTATGTTGTCACAAATGGCAGTATTTTATCTTTTCTTATGGCCAAGTAGTATTCCATTGTATATATGTACCACATTTTCTTTACTCAGTCATCTACGAAGGACACTTTGGTTATTTCCATGTCTTGGCCACCATGGATAATGCTGCAGTGAATATAGGGATACGTATATTTTTATGGACAAATGTTTTCAGATATTTTGTGTAGATACCCAGAAGAGGGATTGCTGGGTCATATGGTGATTCTGTTATTCGTTTTTTGAGGAGCCTCCATACTGTTTTCCATAGTGGCTACACCAATTTGCATTCCCACCAGCAGTGTATGAGGGTTCCTTTTTCTACACATCCGCTCCAACACTTGTTATTATTTGTCTTGGTCCTTCTTTTACAAGCTACCAATAGACTCATTTTTGTCAAACACATGCATTAAGGAGAAATATACCTGGTGGTAAAATTAGTGTAATTCTGATACTAGTAAAAGGAGTCTGGGATGAGAAGGAGTCTGAAATGATTGCTGTGCTAGATTATGAACCCCACTGACTTAAGATTTCCCAGTTGTGATTCATTGTGTGAGGGACAAGTCTGCCTTAATGACATTTTGCTACTTTTCTGATTCCCAGTTTCTAGAATAGTTTCCAGACAAAATAAATATGGTTCATGCCAGATCACTCCTATGAAATGTTCTTATGTTTAAAGTCCCTGGAATTCATTGAGATGCATCTTCTTAATCTATAACTAAACTACCTAAGTGTTGCTGAGAAAGACTGCCACCTAGATATCCTGCTATGGTATACCTTTGTCCTTAATTTGGTCCCCTTAAATATGATGTTTCATCTTAGATTGTTGATATGGAAATTGGTTGCTCACAGAGAAGTTCCTCTATCTCATTCAGTTTTCTTTTCTACTCTGGCATCCTTGTGCAGTACCAAATGTATCTTGCCCTCATCTCTTGCAAGTTCTGAGTCTTACTGTCTGCAACTATGTAACACTCAGTGTGTAAAGTACCAAATATTCTCTATTACAGTAACTCATCAACTACATTTCTATTGCCTTACCTATTTCTGAGGCTAATTGCTATTGAACAAGTCTTTAGTAATGCAGGAGGTTGAGATATGACTCTTCAAGAATATAAATGCATTCCACTGATACACTCTACAAAATGTTTTCTGTTTAAGGTCCGGGAAAGGAAGGAAATTGACTTTTATTGGATGTTGACTGTGTGCCAAGAATTACATAAGATGCTTTACATATTTATCAATATATGAAAAATTTTTTTCTATTCGTACTACTTTCTTCCTCTGCTTAAAAATCTCTTATTTTGCAGAATGGTGTTTTTAAGCCTGGAATGATTAGACAGGACAGGGAATATCAACTGTGTAAATCTCAGTGAAATAATGAGGGAAAATGAAGACTGTATTCCTAGAAACTGAGAAACTGAAGTATTAAAAATATGTATATACATATATGTGTGTGTGTGTGTATCTTTTATTTGAGCTTCATAGGTTCTATTATAAGAAGAGAAGAAATAGGAGAGCTCATGCAATATTCTCTTGTGTTGGACTGGGAGAGAGACAGAGAAAGGGGGTTATAGTGAGAGATAATACAATATAGGAGTGAAAGTGTGATTGTGTGGAGGATTTCAAGCAAAATTTATTTTGCTCTCAAGATAAACCTGTAGGTAGGTACTGTTGACAACCTGAACGTATAATGCTTATATTATTCATTAAAACACTTTTAGAAGTGTAGAAATTTTACTACCAATTCAAATTAAGAGGCAAAGTATGATCACATCATGATTATGTAAATAAACTTGAAAAAAATTATGTTTTCACTTTCTAAGAAAGAGAACAATAGATTAACTAAGCAGGACATTATTTCTAGAACCATGCTACCAGAATAAGAGCATTTGCTCTGAAGTGACAAAATAAGTTTCCATTAGCCACTTAGAAAAGATAAGTAATTGCTGAGCCCAGGGCCTCCTAGCACATAGTCAGTCTTGAGTCAGTATCTGATAAATTAGTGAAAAACTGGGAAATTGATTTTACAAGACACCTTGCCTCAAGTTACTTACATTTGCTTCAGTTTTGTTTGTTTGTTTTTGATTTTTTCTTGTTTAGGGCAATAGTTGGGTCAATAGTGTGTATGAGAGAATCACTTGGATGACTTGTTAAAAGAAAGATGGTTGGGTCCCACCCCTAAAGTTCATGTTTCAGTAGTCTTGGAGTCTGGTGTGAGAATTTGAATTTATAACAACTCCTTAGGTCAAATTTATGCTGCTAGTATGAGATGACACTTTGAGAACTATTGGTTTATGTCTTCATTAAGTGCCCTGTATTCTTTCCATAAACGGGATCAAGTGAAGGAAGAAAATCAGAAGGAGGGAGAAAAGAAAAAGAGAAAGAGAGAGAATCCAATGATCTTTAAACCTGAAAAAGCAATGCAGAGTACAGTATGCTCCTTTGTGATAAAATGCAGCTTTCTGATAAAGCTTTTTATGAGTTTTTATATTAAAATTTAAATTCCCTGTTCCATGTGGATTTATTCATTCAAAAACTATCTCTAAGGTTTATGCAAGATGTCATGCACTATAAACAGCATATACAGATTAAAAGGTACAAAAAATAAAATAATCTTTTCACGCTTAAGAAAGATACAGTCTAGTTTAAGCATAGAAGCTCTCTTTTATCTCATGTGTAAGCACCACTTGATTTATAGTAGCTTCCTGCAGTGCTATGTTGGGAAAAATTCTGACCTCAAGTTTCTACTGTCTAATATTGTAGCCATTAGCCACATGTGGCTTTTAAAATATAAATTAAAATCAATTAAAATTAAAATTCATTCCTCAGTCACACTAGCTAAGTGCTCAAGAGCTTACATGTATGTATTGTCTACTATATTGGGAAGTGCAGAAGTTAGAGACTTCCCATCACTGCATGAAGTCGGACTGGGCAGCCCTGTTCTAGGGAAAGAAGGAAGAGGGAGTCAAGATCACCGAATTCTCTTCCCAGAGACCCACTGAACATGGTAGTTGAAAAAAGGGGGAAAATCACAAGCAGACTTTTTCCAAAGAAATAGCCTTAAAACGGCAGGTTAGCCAGAGACTTAGAAGGCTTAGCAGGGCTCCCTACTCATCATCACGAAGCATTATGGAAGAAAGAAGGTGCAAAGGCACAATCCCAAAAACGTTCAGTAAAACTCTGCAAACCAGGAAGAAGTTTAACAAAGGCAAGAATTGGGAGCTGCAGAAAGCTGCAGAAAGACCCTCAAACACAAAGAAACACCTACTACCTCAGTCTCAGCAAGGGCAACACTTCTCCAGTCTAGAGGAAATCTAAGAACAGAGGCGGAAGTATGAATAATACAAACACAGAGCTAATCATCTTCAAAATAAATAGGTACTAAGTGTAAAACTTACATAAGAAAGAAGCAATCATTTCAGGGTTTCTGAGCAAGGGTGTTATTAGCATGTTTGATGGAATGGTTCTTTTCTATGCAAAACTGTCTAGAATATTATAAGAAGTTTTAAATCCCTGGGTTTGGTTAATTAAATGCCACTAGCATTCCAGTCATTAAGAAAAGTCAATTAGGCCCTCCCCACCTAGATTTCCAAAAATTCTCCTAGGGAGGCAATTCCAGGGGAAAATACCAAGAAGTCTGTGAAAAAAAAGATTAGGAAGAGGGTGAACACTGAAAATTGCCATAGACTTTTGACATGGAGCCAAGGGTAGCAGTTTAATTTTCCATTTCACCTGGGTGATTGGAAATGCTTTCTGAGAAATACGGTAAACTACACATGGAGTAATGTCTGAGGCAAGCAATAGGAAGTTCTACTTCGAATGCATGCTTTATAGATAGAGGTGGAAGTAGAGGGAGAGGGAGAAGAGAGGAAATACATCCCAATTAATAAAGTTGCAGAACAGGAGATTGAGCATGAACATAGAACAGACTCCTCAACACAGCCTCAAATTGGTGTTCCTTTCTGCCTCCTTACATACCTGTGCACTTAGGCTGTGTAAACACCTCAGGTGTGTTGTGCAATGCTCAGAACCTAAATTATAGCTCAAAGGGGAAGGGAAACAGTTTTTATATAAGTTGGAAAGAGAAGCATAGAGAAATCATCTACATTTTCTCAGAGGAAATAGACATGCGGTGTACACTAGCTGCTCATATGCAAAAACAAGATAAAAATTAATTATTGCCTATCACAGAGTGAGGGGGAGGGGGTGGTAGAAGAGGGTAAAGGGGATCAAATGTACGGTATGGAAGGAGAACTGACTCTGGGTGGTGAACACACAATGCAATACATAGACGATGTATTATAGAAATGTACCCTTGAAACCTACATAATTTTACTAACCAGTGTCTCCCCAATAAATTTAATAAAAAATTTTAAATGTGAAAATCAGAAAAAATAAATAAAATGTAAGTGACTACCCAATATTTAAGCACAATGCAGTTTAAAAAAAAAAGAAAAGAAAAGACAAAAATCCTACTGATACAAAAAATAATTTAAGAGAAAAGCATGCTCTTACAGTATAATTTATTGGAAATAAGAGTTAAATAAAGCAAGAACACAAACAATAAGTTACAAAGCACCAATAAAAAGTAAATATAAATTTCCTTTAAAATTAAGCAAAACATATTATATTTTTGAAGTACTGAAGAACTGCCATTTCTATCTGTCCTGTCCCACTGAGTTCCCAGTTTGTGGAAAGGATTAAACACCAGTCTAAGAAACAGTTGATTGACTAGAGATATTGGTAGTTTATTGATTATATTTATCTTGATGTTTTGAAACATTTTCATAGGCTTATGGCAGCATTGAAATATAACTGCTAAATTAATTGCTAAATTAAAGCCAAATTCCTAGTTACCACATCATATTTGTTTTTATTTATTTAAAAAATTTAGGACATCAGTTGGAATTTTCTTGCAATTCAGGTTGCCCTAATCAAAGACAAGGTATTGTTTAACAAAAAGTATCTAAACCTCAATATAGACGTTAAATTATAAGTTATAAAAATATTATAAATTCTTACAATATTAAATGCATAATTGAATGCTCATTATAATATTCAAGATTTTGGATTCCTTATAACTTCCAGAAGCCTAAATTACCATGGGAAATTACTTAATGATGAGGATAAAGTCTGCTTGATCTAAGAATGCAAACATTGGCATTGTTGTATTTAACGCCAGCTGAAGCTACGTCTGAGGACCTACACTGGAATCAACTATATCTCTAATGAGATATACATTTTAAAACATACATCGTCTATTTTAATGACATTTTATTTTTTCTCTAATTTTGTCTTATTTTATTGCCTTCAAATATTTTGTTATGCTTCTTATTATCATTTCATTATAGCATACAAAGCTCTCATATTGTGCAAATATTTTCTGTTGAATAATTTTGAGCTTGAACAACCTCATTTATTGCAGTGAAAGAAAAGTTTTCTCTGGGTATGTCGTCTCTTTGGGCATCAAGGGGAAGTCAATTAGCAATATTACTAATATGTTTTGATTAGTTTTCAATTAGTAACATTACCGTTTCATTTAACTTCTTTAGGTGAAACCTCTATAGTGTGTGCTGCTTGCAGGGCTAATTGGGCAGTGTTTTGCTGGGGTCTGAAGACAACCTCCAAGTATGTTTTTTCTAGGGCCTCTTGGGAGGGGCCCCAGTGCAGGCCCAGGTCACCCACTGCCTGTGACTGTTTGGGGACTACCTGGTAGGAGCTACAAAGTGATCCATGATTGTTTGCTGCCTGTGCTAAACCTGGAGGAGCATGAGAAAGGCCACACTGCGAACCGAGGTTGTCTGGCACTGGTACTGGGCCTGCAGTAGCTCTGCAAAAAGCCAGGACTCCCCAACGCCTGCTACCACCTACTGGCTCCCTTAAGTTTTCAGCCACTGAGAGCCTCCTGTGGTATGCAAGTTGGGTGAGGCAGGGTCTCAGGGAATTTCTAAAGTGGGAATATTTGTGGTTATTAGGTTAATGTAAATTCTGGTTTGGTGCCGTGTCGAGCCTGGAGCTACTCAGCAAAAGTCACAGAGCACACTGAGGCCGGTTGCCATCCATTGGCCAGAATCCAAAAGTTTTCCAAGAATGAGTACAATGAAGGCAGGGCTGGCTGCTCTTGGAGAAAGTGCCTCCAGCATTGAGGGAGTTGAGTGGGGAGGGGAACCAGTGAGTCAGCGGGGTGGAGCAGTGGAGCTCACCAGGCCAATGAGATTCAGATTTGGCTGTGGTGGGGGCAGGCTCAACATAGGAAAGATGGCACTACTCTGTTGGCTGCATGGGAGAAGGACCTCACACAGGGAAAATGCCCACTGTCCTCCAGTCCTCCCCCTGCAGCCACAACCTCAATCTACCCCGACTCCCCTGTCTCTGATGCTTCCTAAGTCACCGTCGCCCCCACTGGGGCCCAAGGTGAGTGCCTGCAAATTAGTGTGTCTGTGTGCAGGCCATTGAAGAGGACGTCTGTGTTTCTGCAGCCTTCTGTCCCACCTGGACAGTAAGAATCCCTGCTATTTTTCACAGCCAGATTTTGTGGGAGATCCTCCTCCGGGCACCAGTACTCTGGGCTGGGGAGCCTGTTGGGGGGGGCTGAGGTTTCTCACTCCTCCAGAAGAACCTACACAGTTGAGATATCCCTCCTAATTCTCAACCACCACGTGGAGGTTTGGGGCCCGTTCTGCATCTCCACCCCTCCTACCAGTCTCAACATGGCTTCTTCTTTATATTTTTAGTGATATAACTTCTGTTTAGCTAGCCTTCAGATGGTTCTCCAGATGATTGTTCTATAATTTAGTTGTAATTTTAATGTGTTCACACAAGGAAGCAGGCATAGTGTTTATCTACTTTGCCTTCTTGGATCTCTCTCCCCAATTTATTTTTTAAATGAGTAAAAGAATCTGGAGTAACACTGGTATAAGTTGAAGGAAACTCAGTCTCAGTTGTATTGCATAGAATAATAGATTGTAATGTTTTTGCTACAATAGCTTAATAGTTTGAATATCCTGGCTGTCATGTGCACCATCAGGTCTCCATTTTAGGGGTGCTTTTCTGAAGCAACAGCTTTGAATCAGCTGTGACCTCTCCAAGTTGAGAGGGGTGAAGGGTGGGAGAGAAATAAAGAGAGAGAGAGAGAGAGAGAGAGAGAGAGAGAGAGAGAGAGAATATAAATTATATCAGGAGATACTGAAAGCCTGTGGGTAGGATGAAAACCATGAAACCATGTCATATGGAAAGATAGTGCAAAAGGGAGACTACAGAACTGCACTATCCAAAATGGAAGCCACCAGCTAGAAAATACCAAATTACCATCCAGAATACCTAATGAGAACTTGACATTTGACTAGTTACAAATGAATGTGATATAAGTATAAAATACACACAAGAGTCTGAAGAATTAGAATGAAAAATATCTTGGTAATATTATATTGATTATATATTGGAATTATATGTTGGACATAAATGGACTAAATAAAATAATTAGTGAAATTAATTTTACCAGCTTTTTCACTTCTATAGTGCGACTAGTAGAAAATATAAAATTGCATATATGGCTTGTATTTGTGGCTCACAATATAGTTTGTATTGGACTCCACTTTTATGGAGTATTGTTCTTAATATGCTTATTTCTGAGACTCTAGTGTAATTCACGGACTCTGAAAGCTGTATAATCCCCCCAAACAAAAGTATGAATACAGTTATAAGGTTTTCTCCGCTGCACTGAAAATACCTAGGACCCCAAGTTAAAAAACATTACCATAGCAAGTTGATTGTCGTCACGCCAGCCTGTTTTGGAAACATGGAGAAGAGAATACTTCCACCCTGAGATTTTCATTGGGCTTCTAGGCCAAGACAAAAGCAAGAACAGAAAGGTAAAGCATTTCAGCATTCTAAGGTTTTCCACAGTGATCTTTCATTGGCTTCTTAAGCATTTTTGTTTCCCATCCAGTATATGTTGTTTAGAATTATGTCTTTGAAATTATAATATTTGCCTAACTTAAAATGGGACTTCCTGAGGGTAAAGATTTTCTATGTTTTCTTCATTTTTCAAAAGCTACATGCGTGTATGATTTTTTTTCCAAGCAATATAATGTAGCCTTACCTACAGATCTGAGTGATTTGCATAGCCCACCTACTTTCAAGATCACATAGTCCAGAAATCTTGGAATTATATTTCACAGTCATAAAATCATGACTGTGACATATGAATTATTAAAACATGAACAGAAACCAGAGAAACTTGATAGTTGTAGATTATGTTAGATGCAGTGCCTCTCTTGTCACCCTATCACTACTGAACAAGGAGCCTTTCTGTAATGAATTGGAAATCCAGCTAAGAGCTCACCATGTAAAGGAATTTCCTGATTAAAGAGTTTTGTCTTTGAGCATCATCTTAAACACATCCAAGAAGTCTTCGGAGATTTGAATAGCCACTGTGTCCTAGAATGAGGACTTGTAGAAGTTTTATTTTGACATTCATAGGTTGTTGTTTTTTTTACATAACTTACACAACTGTTGACAAATTACAGTTAGTCAAATTATTAAAGCAAGTATATACTTCTTACTGAAACTCCCTCATTTCCTGCAAAATTTATAGTCCTCCATCCTATTTTCAAACTTTTAATTCTATTCAAAAAGCAATTAGTAAATATATACCCTGTGTCTAATATATACTAGTATCCTGGGTGCCATGAGGGATATAGGGGAAGTGGAAAAAACGTTCTTGTTTTCTCAACGCTCTCATTTTCCTTGAGGAAAGAAAATGTATTTGAGTTGAAACATAGCAGTGAAATATGTAAATGAGTGAGACAATTAAGGAACACACTAAAAAAGCTTTAAATAAAATACTAAATATTAAAAATGTTACAAAAGTCAGGATAAAAATGTGGGAACTGCCCTGTGAAGAATCTGGTCTTGGAAGCTATGCAGCTGTGTGATACTCCAATTGAACAGGAAAAACCATTACAAGGTCGGCACACTCCATGTTTTCTATTGTTTTTCATGATATAATACACGTAGAATATTTGTAAACTCACTACTGCAAACTGAGAAACTGTTGATGGGCCAGAGATAACCAACCAGGTATCTAATTTTCCCAGGCCCTGCCTGGGTGCACTTCAGCCTAACAGTTTCAGTCTTGGTACACTTACTAAACCTATTTGTGACATATTTGTTGGAAATTACTGATTTGTAAAACATCTTTATGAGGCATTCCTTCTGGAGAGATCACTGGCTTTTTAAAAATATGGGATTATATATTCTAACCCAAAGGCAGCAATCTAGAAGCAGATTTGCAGCTATGAAGTGGTCTAGTGTGAGAACTCTGGTAAAACAGGAGTATCTTAAATTACACTATATCTGGCTAACTAAATCACATTCTCTCTTTAGAAAATGTTCAGTTTTTAACTTTCATTGGATACATAAAAAGAACTTTTTTAAAGTGGAAGGTCTGTAAGTGTAAAAGAAGTATGATTTACAAGGGAACAGAAAATATGCATAAAGAGAAGCCATGTGAGAGAAAAAGAGGAAAAACATCAAAAGTTGAATAAGAAAAAAAAATGAGTAGAACAGAATCAGAAAAAGGGCAGGCTAAGTTAGGGATGAAACATATTTTCTTGAGAAGGAAATAACCTGTTCTCATTCTGAGGCACCAATTATTAGAGTTGCTGCTGTTGAGCCACCAGAACTGTTATCAGACCACAGAAGCTAATGTTGGACCCCGAAAGGCCATGCTGTTCCCATGCAGTCTCAGGGACCCTTGTCAGAGTGCTCACTCTTCTTCCTTATCTCCTCTTGTATCAAACATGAGCTTATTTCTCTTCCTTGACACCTGGCTAACCTACATAACATGCATCCCATAAAGCCACCCCAGCACAAACTCTCATTTTTCCACAGCCTTTCCCAGTGCCCACTGTGACCTCAGGACTGTTGTAAAGTTCCACTGCTCCCAGGAAGAAGGCTTTGTCATGACTCATTCTATGAGGTGGATAATACTTTTTGGAATACTAGTTTACAAAGGCCAGTGGGTAAAGCATTTTGTTTCCTATTCTGCAAGGAAATATTTCATTTCTTATTTCTTCTTTATAAATATCTTACTTTAGAAACTTTTCCATGATGTTTAGACACATCACCTAATACTTTGTCCCATCAGACATAAATATCCCAAGCATAGCAAGTTCCATTTCTGAATACCTCATACTGTTTCCCAAAATCCTATTGTGGTAAATTGCAAAAAAAATGTATCCCATCCCTCTATGCATGTCCCCATGCAACATGAGTTTGTACCAACTTCCGTCAAGAAGTTAAGTCTATTTATGAACACTATAAGTTTAATAGAGAGCAAGGCAAGTGGTGGCAAATATGAAACCATATGTCTTGCTTCAGCTAATGGGCATTAGCAAGTGGAATGTGAGGTAAGGCTTGAAACATTCTGGTACATTGGGACTTACACTCTCTTGCTACTATTTGGAGTCCTTAGATCACTGTGTGGAAAGAAAAAAAAAAAAAAAAAACAGACACCCCTGCTATAGGATGAGACCACATGGAGCAGACATGAGCTTACTCAACTGAAGTCTTTCTAAAGTCAACTGTCCTGCCAGCTACTGAACCCTATGTCCAAGTAGCCCTAGATTAACTAAAACATGCTGGAAGAAACACCCACCCACAAAAAAGACTGTGACATAATAAAGATGTGTTGTTTCAAACTAGGGATCAGGAAACTTTTTCTGTAAAGGGCCACATAGAAAACATTTTTGACTTTATGAGCTATTTGATCTCTGTCTCAATTATTCAGCTCTACAGTTATAGCAAGAGAGCAGCCATAGACAATAAATAAATGGATATAGCTGTGTGTCAGTACAACTTTATTTAACTTTAATTTATAGTTCCAGTAAAAGTATCATCGCTAAAGTTTCCTCACCCCTATTTTAAATCAGTAAACTTTAGGGTGGTATTTTGTTACAAAAAAAAAAAAGCTAAAAGACACTGATTGGATTCTAGTTTCCTTTCACACCTTTCCAATCTAGTTAACTGCCTATTTGTCCATTAATATTGAGTAGAAACATCATTTCAGAAAGCCTAAAGGCCATGGTTTTGGCATCAGACCAACCTAAGTTTGAATCATTATTCTACCACTTACTACGTGTTTGAGACTTGGGAAAGTTATCCTGTCTGAGCTTTAGTTTGTTCATATATAAAATATGCCTGGCACAAAATAATTATTTGATTTTTAAAATAATTCTAAACAGTTAAGCATTGCGTCATTCTATCCTCATTACCTCTACTTCCAGTTTAGAATGGATACTCTGCACTAACGTGGTATCTTGTGCACACTCTTATAATGCCATTTACTATTCTACATACTAACAGTTCAGCTTTCTTTGTCATTATTTGGCACAACATAATTAATTTATCATTAAGGAGCATGATTTTTTCCCTCCTCTGATGATTCCTTCCAAGAGGACACTCAGTTGATGACTCACTCCTGACCTCTTTCTGTTATTTTACCAAACAAGACTGAGCTCAATTCCTACCTTAGTCCTTTTAGAGAAGTAAATGCCCTCTGAGAGCACACATCTTCTCTTCTTCCTCTAAGGAACAGCATCACATATGGAAAGTTCCAATCCTGAGCTCCCTGATCAGCTTAGTACATGTGTCCGCTCCAGGGTTCAGTGTTAGGTATTAGGAAAATCCATGTGGCCCTCACATTAAGCCAGGTCCTCCAGACTTGGTCTGTCATTATTAACGATTTAATTTAGATTTTCCTCTTTTTGGTTCTCTGCCATATTTCTCAGTTGGTTAATAGATCACTCAGGGAAGAGAAACAATTTTTACTGGCTCTCTTGAGACTCCAACATACATATAATACACTTATCTGTTTCTGGAAAATAGTGAACAAGTCCCACAGGGGAAAAATGTAGTGGTACCTCCTAATCCTAGCTAAGTAAAGGAGCTCCCAGAAATCAAATAAAAAATATTGACATTTTCAAGGGAAAAAAAAAAAAAAATGGACATTTCACCTTCTACTGGCTACTTGCTGAGCAGCAGCAATTTGTATGCCAGCTCTCTGCATCTAATCTGACTGAGCATGAGCAAGTTTTTTGTTGACTCTGACATGTGTCCCTAAAATCTTTTGATTGGAGGAAACCTCATTGACAGTAGATGGACAAGCTGTAACTCAGGTGTGGGGGTTTCCTGTGGGCTGAGTGGCATGGTAGCAGGACTTGCAGCTGCCCCAAAGCCTCTGAGCATGGTCTCCCCAGCAGAAAGAAGCCATAGGGCACTGCTTGGGGAAGAGAAATTAACAAAGAGCATGAGGGCAGCTGGAGAGTTGTTTATGAAGCTTGTCAGGGAGCAAAGCCATGCGGTGATCCTTACAGTAAGATTTTCAAACAAGTGACCAAGGATCTAGTTTGATCTCTGACAAGGCATTTAACTGCCCAAATCAGCAGAGCTAAGGAAAGCAGACCACTGTTTCTTGTTTTTCAGTCATCCTTTTTCCTCCCTTTCACAGCTTCATACCCTACTTGAGACCAAAAGGGGATACCTAAGAGGAAGTAGAGTATGGATAATAGAAGAACAAATCAAGAGGCCCTCTTCCCCTTGAAATTCAGACCAAGAATTAGCTAAAGAGAAAGGAAAAATAAGTTTCAAATCTTGGCCTAAACTGTGCTAGAATGGATGATATCTGATGGAGATAATTTTCTTACAGCTGAAAGAGAGTGGAACACAAAAAGGATTCAGGTGTTTCCTGATTTTACTCCATTGTGCACAGTCCAGTCAATAATGCATATATATGTGCATACAAACATTAATTATTGAATTCTCTCTTTAATTAGATTAGGTTGCTGACATTACAACAGAACAAAAAACATGTTGCCAACTCCTTTAGCAGCAGAAAGAAAAATATAGAGCTGATTATGACAGGTCAGTAAAATGGGGTTATATGCTCATAGGAAAATCATAAAAAATAATTTTTAATGGTTCTATAAACACTATGATTATTTGATCTTGCAACAAAACTAGAGTTGAGTCAGCATGTGAGCCACAAATTCAACAGTGTTTATATGTTTCAAAAAAATACCAAAAAAAAAAGAAAAAGTATGCCCTCAGAATATGGATAAAAGAACAGAAACTCAATATAGCCTTTTTTAGTCTATAAAATGAATAGTTAGACCCCTTCCTTCAGCATGCTATGTTGTTTTTAAAAAATGATAACTATTCTCCAGTTAAGTAGTTGTTTCTAATATGCATTCTTATTGTTAAAAGATTTTGCACCCAATTTTGTTTCCTTCTTTCTTTGTTGTACATTTCCTATAGAATTGTTGTATTAAACATTTCATCACAATATTTTATCGCTGCATTCCTATTCAATATAAACCCATATGATTGCTGAAAAGGCCTATAATAATTTGTGTCCCTAAGCACACCATTTCTCTGACTACATGCATTTTTTATAGCCTAACTCTTATTGTAATGCTTATGATCAATAAAGATGCTTGCTCAGAAGTAGCATAAATTTGTGAGCTATTAATATTTAATGTTCCAGGTCTTAAATCATTGTCCACTCTTACCTAAGTAAAATTTTTTTGTATTCTTAGTATTAGGCTTATGTAAACTGGCAAAGAAAAATCAACAAAAGCATTCCTGTTTGTAGCAGTTATAGAAAAATTATTTTTTACATATTTATGGCTATAACTAAATTCTATCCCATTTATTGCTGCTAAAAAGTCATTTGGAGGTAATCTATGTAAGATTTGGATAACTTTCAAGGAATGTTATACCTGGATTCCTATTCCCAAATGTTTAATGGTCTGAGTAATTTAAGCAAAGTAATAATAAAAGTTTGATAGGAGGATATAATGAAGACTATAGAATTGATGGATGGAAATGCCAGCAAACGAAACCAGAAATTGCTAAAAACAAAAACAACATCTAACATATAACTGGTACACAATAAATATTTGATAGATTCATTAATAGATTATTCAATAAATTTAATTTTTATTAAATTTATTGGGATGACATTGGTTAGTAAAATTATGTAGATTTCAAGTGTACATTTCTGTAATACATCGTCTATATACTGTATTGTGTGTTCACCACCCAAAATCATTTCTCCTTCCATTATTATATATTTAACCCCCTTTACCCTCTTCTTACCCCCTCCCCTTCTCCCTTAACCTCTGGTAACCACTCAACTGTTGTCTGTGTTTATGAGTTTTTGTTTCTTTGTTTGTTTGTCTTGTTCATTTGTTACTTTCAGTTTTATATCCCACATTGGAGTGAAATCATATACTCGTAGTCCTGTACTTTTTCTGCCTGGCTTATTTCGTTTTGCATGATAATCTTGAAATCCATCCATGTTGTCCCAAATGGCAGCATTTCATCTTTTCTAATGGCTGAGTAATAGTCCATTGTATATATGTATCACAACTTATCCAAAGGACACTTTGGTTTGGTGTCCATTTCTTCACCACCGTGAATAATGTTGCAGTGAACATAGGGTACATATATCTTTACAGATAAATGTTTTCAGGATAGATACAGTGATAGAAGAGGGATTGCTGGGGCATATAGTACTTCTATTCTTAATTTTTTAAGGAACCTCCATATTGCAGCAGTGTACAAGTGTTCTGATTTCTCCACAGCCTCTCCAACCCTTGTTATTACTTGTCTTGTTGATAATAACCATTCTAACAGGTGTGAGGTGATAGCTTACTGTGGTTTTGATTTGCATGTCCTTAATAGCTAGTAAACTTGAGCATTTTTTTCATATATCTGTTAGCCCTTTATTTGTCTTCTTGGAAAAATTGTTCAGATCTTCTGCCCATTTTTAAATTTGATTGTTTGGCTTTTTTGTTGTTGTTGACTTGTATGAGTTTTGTTATATATTTTGGAAATTAGCCCCTTATTGGAGATATTTGCAAATATCTTCTCCCATTAGGTTGGATGACACTTTGTTTTGTTGATGGTTTCTTTTTTGCTGGGCAGAAACTTTTTAGTTTGATATAGTTCCATTCATTTATTTTTTTCTTTTACTTCCCTTAACTTTGTGGTCAAATTTATAAAATCCTTAAGTTTAGTACCTGTGATTTCTTTCATACAATTTATTGTTTCAGATCTTATGTTTGTGTCTTTGATCCTTTTCAAGTTAATTTGGTATATGGTGACATGTAGGAGTCTAGCTTAATTCTTTTGCATGTGACTTTCTTCCTTCATTTATTGAAGAGACTTTCTTTTCTCCATTGTATGTTTTTGGCTCCTTTGTTGAAAATTATCTGCCCATATACATATGGATTTATTTCTGGGTTCTAAATTCTATTCCACTGGTCTGTGTGTCTATTTTTCTGCCAATACCTTGCCATTTTATTGTCGCTTTGTAGTATATATTGAAGTCAGGGAGTGTCATACCTTCAGCCTTGTTATTTTTTTTTAGTGTTGCTTTGGCTATTCAGTGTCTTTTGTGACTACATACAAATCTGATGATTTTTTTGTTTCATTTCTTGAAAAAATGCCATTAGGGTTTTGATCGGGATTGCATTAAATCTGTGTGTTGCTTTGGTTAGTATGGCCATTTTAACTGTGTTGATTCTTCAATCCATGAACATGGAGCATCTTTCCACTTCTTTGTGTCTCCTTTAATTTCTTTTAAAAATGTCTTATAGTTTCCAATGTATATTTCATATTTTTGTTAAGTTTATCCATAGGTAATTTATTTTTTTGTTGCAATTGCAAAAGGAATTGTTTTTTCATTTCTTTTTCTGAAATTTCATTGTTAGTATGTAGGAATGCAATGGATTTTTGTACATTGATTTTGTATCCTGAAACTTTTCTGTATTTGTTTATTGGTTTTAATAGATTTTTTGGTGGTATCTTTAGGATTTTCTATATAAAGAATTATGCCATACATATGTATTATGTCTTCTTGTTGTGTTGTCCCCTTTATCATTATGAAATGTCCATCTTTGTCTCTTGTTACCTTTTTTATCCTTAAGTCTGTTTCATCAGACAGAAGTATGGCTACACCCACTTTTCTCTGGATGCCATTTACTTGGAGTATTATTTTCCACCTTTTCACTTTGAATCTATATTTATCTTTGTGGCTGAGATATGTCTCTTGAAAGCAACATAAGGTTGGGTTTAGTTTTTTTATACAATCTGCTACTTTGTGCCTTTTTTTGGTGAGTTCAGCCCATTTACATTTAGGGTGATTATTGACATATGAGGATTTCCTATATCCATTTTACCTTTTGTTTTCTGGTAGCTTGGTGTCTCCATTGTTTCTTTGCCTTTGTGTTTCTGTCTGCTATTTTAGTTTGGTGATATTCTATGATACTTCCTTTGTTTGCTCTTTTTTTATGTTATGTATCTCAGTTCTGGAGTGGTTTTTTTTTGTGTTTTGTTTGTTTTGTTTTGGTGAGTGTTTGCCATTAAGTTTATGTAAAAGGAAGTTTCGTACACACAGTAACCTTTTTTGGTAGCATGCCTCTTATTTGCATTCCGCTTTGAAAATTCAGAACTTTTCTCCCTCCCATTTTATGTTTTGTCACAAATTATCGCTGTTTATGCTGTGAGTTCATTTCTGATTTGCAGTAGCAAGATCTCTTTTTCTCTTTTTCTTTTTTCACTTTTAATTTTTGTCTTCTCTACCCTTTGTGTTATGTTTACGTGTGTAGTGCCCTATTCTGTGTAGGGGGTGCCATTTCCTACTTCTGTCTGTCTGTTAGCAATCGTGTTCATAGTTTTATATCCTTATGTCTTTTTGTTTCAGGGAGAATAACCTCCTTCAGTATTCCCTGTTATACAGTCTTGTGGTGGAAAATTTCCTCAGCTTCTGTGTATCTGGAAAGGTCTTTATTCCTCCTTCATATCTAAGCGATATCTTTGCTGGATATGTTATTATTGGCTCATAATTTCTCTCTTTCTATAGTTTGAATATTTGATTCCACTCCCTTCTGGCTTATAGAGTTTCTGCTGAAAAATCTGATGATAGTCGTATGGGCTTTCAGTTATAGGTTACTGTCTTCTTTTCCCTGGTTGCCTTGAGTATTCTTTCTTTGTCATTAATTTTTGACAGCTTCAATATAATATGTCTTGGAGAAGCCTGTGGAATTGATGTAATTACGTGTTCTCTTTGCTTCTTGGATTTGAGGATCCAGTTCTTCACATAGGTTTGGGAAGTTCTTGTTGACTATTTGTTTGAATAGACTTTTTGTGCCCTTCTCCCTCTCTTCTCCTTCTGTTATACCCATAATTTTTATATTGCTCTTGGGGCCAGATAGTTCATGTAGAGTTCTTTTATTTCTTTTAACTCTCAAGTCTTTCTCTTCTTCCGTCTGCATCATTTCCAAATTTTTAGCTTCAATATCACTAATTCTTTCCTCCATCTTATCAGCTCTATTTCCTAAGTTGGCTATCTCATTCTTCATCTCTTTTATTGAGTTCTTCAGCTTCAGAATTTCTATTTGGTTCTTTTTTATAATTTCAGTCTCTTTGGTAAAATATTCATTTCGGTCATTGATTTTATTTTTGAGTTCATTAAATTCCCTATCAGAGTTTTCTCACATCTCGATGAGTTTTATTCAGAACTGCAATCTTGAATTCTTCTTTAAGTTACATATTTCCATGTCTTTAAGTTTATTTTCTGGAGATGTTTCATTTTCTTTCTGGCTGACTTGTTACTTTGGTTATTCATAGAAATTAATGGATTACTTCTCTTCCTGGACATCTATGAGAGTGAATTCTGTAGCAGTTGATATGAGGAGGGTTTTTTGTTTGTTTATTTTGTTTTCCTGTAGATAGTGCTGGCGCCTTTTCTTTTCTCTTGTCCTGTTCCAGCTTCTTGAGCAGTTGGAGATATCTTCTCCCCTGTGACCCGGTTGCCTTGGTCTTAGGACCACACTTGGGAAGATTTGGTGGGTGATGGGTTTCTGAACCCCTGAAATCCCATTGCTGCACCTACAGCCAAATTCAGAGCTGTATGCCTCAGCATCACTGGGTGCCTCCACTGGGTTCAGCCATGAAAGATGGGGATAGAATGGGCTGGGAGAGGCAGCTGGTATGTTTGTGATTTTGTTCTCCTCCAACTAATCGCAACTGCCAGACCATAGCTACCCTGCCCCATAGTTACTCCCTTGTCACTGGAATTGCCGCGGTTTGAGTCTGCCACTCAGGGACTGTCTCTCCATTTCTCAGAGCTGTAGATAGTCTGCTTTTTAATTCAACACTGCTACCATTTGTTTTGTTGTTGTGTTTTGTTATGTTTTGATGTGTTGTGTTGTGTTTCTCTGAGGCTGGATGCTAGCCCTGGGAGGATATAAGGGAGGTGAGCTCTGGGAGGGTGTGAGGAGTCAGTCAGACTCTATTGCTTTGTTTTCTGCCTGGCAGTGAGGACTGTAAGACGGCAGTTGTTGCACTTCTGTATTAGGTCTTTGCCCCGAGGTCTCTGCCCCAATTGATAGCTGGGTTCAGACATACTGTATGCTTACCCCTCAAGCAGAATTGCTGGAGCCACAGAGAATGCACCTGCTGTTTGATTCTTCCCCTTTCCTGGGCCCTCAGTGAGCTCCTAACTGCACCTGCAGCCCCCATCTCTACACTTCTCCCTTCCCTCCTCTTGTTGGCTCCAATTTTCCCACCATTAGATGTTTTGATGTGCGGATCTCTCAAACATGTTTATTTGCTGCGTAAGGACTCCTTGAATTACAGCTGTTCAACTTGTTGTACTTTCAAGGGGAGAGTTCAAGGAGTGCTTCTCAGGCACCATGTTTCTGATGTCGCTCGAAGAGTCAATAAATTTAGATTTTTCCAGTCAGATGCACTTGTGCAGGACTTTGATTTGGAACTGAAGCAAATGAGATGAAGAGATGCATGCAGTATATCTTTGGAGTATCCATATTAAATATACTCCTCCTTAAAGTAGTGAGAGTATATTTCATTATCTAAAAATACAAGTAGATTTATCAAGTAGACAGCCAATCATATGAGACGAGGTCAGAGTGTGATCCATGCTGGAAATGTACATTTGAGAGTTTTCAGTGAACACATGGTTTTTAAAGTCATGGGGCTGGGTGAAATCACTACAGAAGTGAGTGTAGATAGATAAGGAAGCGGTCACGGATTATGCCTGGAGCACAGTAATATTAAGAGATTTGAGCTAAGAGGAAGGGCTAGCCAAAGAGATTAAGAAAAGGCCAATGGGACACGAACACACCCAGGAGTGTAAGATGTCCTAGAAGACAAATATTTAGTTTCCTAAGGCTTCCCTAACAAAGTGCTTGGATTACGTGGTTTAAAACAACAGAAATTCATTTTCTCACAGTTGTGGAGGTCACAAGTCTGAAATCAAGATGTCAGCAGATCCATGTTTGCCTTTGAGGCTTTGTGGGTGAATCCTAACCTGCTTCTTCTGACTTCTTCTGATGGATGCCAGCAATTCTTGTCTTCCTTAGCTTGCATTATTCCAATTTCTACATATGTATTCATGTAGTCATCTTATCTCTGTGTGTGTGTGTGTGTGTGTCTCCCTGTCTCTTTTCCCTTCCTATAAGGACACCAATTATTATGTTAAGGCCCACCCTAATCCACTAGGACCTCATTTTTAGCTAATTATATCTGCAAAGGCCTTATTTCCAAATAAGGTCACATTCTAAGATTCTAGGCAGACAAGAATTTTTGGAGGGCATTATTCAATTCAATTCAACACTTAGTGAAAAAGTGTTTAAGGATGTGGAAGTGAGAATCTTTATCAAATGATGCTTATGGTTCAAAATTGATCAGTTCAGAGATGTAGATTTGATCACCAAAAAATAGCCCCATAGAGGTCACTGGATCCCTAAATATGAGAGATTTCATGTGGTGGGCATGAGCTGGGTGTAAATCTGACTAGGTGTACTTAAAGAGAAAAGGAAGGGGAGAATTCGATACTCTGAGTACACATGACTTTTGAGGGTTTTGCAATAAATTGTAGTAGAAATAGGTAGGGAGAGAGTGGAATATAGATATAGAAAAATTATTGCATTTCTGTATGCTTACGGGGATAAAAAACAGCAGGAGACAGAACAATAATATTGGCATAACAGCATGTTTCCTCTTCATATGATTAAGATATCCTCACACAAATAAGAAATATACCCTATTTTGACTTTTTAATCTCCTTCCCTTGAGCCTAATAGAATCTAACTCTATTAATGGATCTGGAGGAAATGAGGGCTATTTGGAGTAAGGCTTGTGGAAACCTAACAGCCCCTTGCAAGATAGCCCCTAGAAGTCTTCCTTAAATTCTTCAGTGTAAGCAAACCAGCCCCAAATGCTGTGAGACCTCAGGGATTACACCAGAAAATAGTCTTTTTTGTGTGTTTTTTTGTTTGTTTTTTTTTGACTGACAAAGAGTAAATTTCTCATCTCTTGTACCTAAGGTCTGATAGAGCTAACAATCAGATTCAGAGTTCAATTCAGCAAGCATTCCTGGATTACTAGTTTAGATTCACAGCCTCTCCCAGGTCTTAGATTAAAGGTAATGCATTGATTTAAAAAGTGAAACTCTCAGAAAAATTCCTTAGAAGGAGCTCGTACTCATAAGAGTATGTTCTCTGATAATAGTATACTTATGCAATAAATCAATAACAGATATATAAACTGGATATTCTCATATACTCAGAGAAGAAGGAGTATATTTGTAAATAATCATTGGTCCAGAAAACAAAGCATAATGAAATTTAGAAAATATTTTGGGTAAATACTGTATATCAAATAATGTAGAATGCAACTAAATCAGGAAAACTTAATAATATAACAGTGTGCAGTAGGAAAGAAGAAAGTTTAAAAATTAATGAATCAAGAATCCAGTGTAAGGTATTAGAAAAATAAAAACAATAATCTCAAAGAGAGTAAAAGTAATAAAGAACAGAAATTAATAAAAATTAAAAAACATATAATGAATCAATCCCTGGATGCATAGGTTTATGTTTATTTGTATAACATTGTTATAACATAAACATCTGTTTATGTTATGTTTACTCAGCTCTAGTGCAATATAAGTAGATATATTATAATAAACACTTTGAGTTTATATCAGTAATACAAAATTGCTTAACATAAGAATGTCAGCCATTGTAACTTGCCACATTAATATCAAAGGGAAAATAAATTATTTTCTTAATATATACAGAAGGTTTGACAAAATTAACGACAATTCAATATTAAAACAGAACAAACAAGACAAAAAAATTCTTACCCAACTTAGGAATAACAAGAGACCTTTTTATTCTACTTAATAGTATTTATTAAATACATACACACAAACACACGTACAGATATAACATACACATATATGTAAACATACATATAAACACACATATTTAGTTAATTCTTATCATATCTAGTAATTATATTCTATAAAATCACTGTGAACACTAAATTAGTGAATACTGAATCATTTCTTCTGTGGGAAATACTGAGTTTGGCTCCTGCAAGCTTCTGTTCACATTTTCATCAACCCATTGTGTGTGCTTAAAGACAACTCTATAAATATATATTGTTGAACCATTAACATTGAAGTTACAGACAACAGCATTATAACTCATGCCTGAATGAAGTTTACCTAATATATGTATTTTCTCTGTAACATATGTGCCTAAGAACACGAAAGAGCACTTCAGCACTCTACTTGGAGGTCATATTAAACAAAGAAATTACTGACAAAAATCACAAAAATATGAAAAACATGACACAAATTGACCACAAAAAAGACACTATTTACAATATAAGAGCTGGAAGAAGAAGACAGAGAATGGTCTTGTTCTCCCTCATCTGGGAACATGCATGGTACGTGACTCAAGTTTTTCACCACTCTGCAAGTGGTTATGAATGACCAAAAAAGTGCAATGAGTATTGATTTTAGAATTACAAATAAATTTTAATGAGTAGGTGAATCCCTAAATACAGAATCAGCAAATAATTAGGATCAACTATATATGTAAACACACATATAAAGAAATATCACTGTTGATTGGTCTATTTAGATTTTCCAGTTTTTCATGATTCAGTCTAGGAACATTATGTGTTTCTAAGAACTTGTCCATTTCTTCTAGGTTTTTTAATTTGGTAGCATATAGTCCTTCACAGTATTCTTGTATACTCCATTATATTTCTGTGGTATCCGTCATAACTTCTTTCATTTCTGGTTTTGTTTATTCGTGTCTTTTCTCCTTTGACCTTAGTGAGTCAAGCCAAGGATTTGACAACTTTATTAATCTTTTCAAAGAAAGAGCTTTCTGTTGCATTAATGTGTTCTATTGTCTTTTTGTTCTCTATTTTGTTTAGTTCTGCTTTAATTTTTAATATTTCCTTCCTTCTGCTGACTTTGGGTTTCATTTGTTCTCCTTGTTCTAGTTCTTTAAGGTGTAATGTTAGGTTGTATATTTGGGATTTTTCTTGTTTCTTGAGATAAGTCTGTAATGATATATATTTCTCTCTTATTACTGCTCTTGCTGCATCTCAATAATTTTGGTAGGATATATTTTCATTCTCATTTGTTTCTAGGTATCGTTTGATCTCTTATTTCTTCTTTATAATTTTACTAACCAATGTCACCCCTATAAATTTAATAAATAAATAAATAAAATACTAATAAAGAAATATCACAGTTAATGTTAAAAGTATCAAAAGCTTTCTCTCTGTGATGAGGAATAAAACGAGGTTGCCTGCTACCACCACAGCTCTTCAACATTGTCACAATACTAACCAGAACATTAAGTAAGAAAATTTTAAGAATTAGAAATAAAACAGTCAATATTCACAGATGGTATGGTTGTTCATTTTAAAATCCAAACCTCGACGAAGTTAATTTATGAATTTTGCTAGATTGAAAATACAAAAGCAAGCTTATTTCTATATAAAAGAAAAAAGTTAATACAATTTTAAATAAATGCTATTTATAAGTCATCAATAGTAGCATATTCTGAGGACAAAATCTACCAAAAGATATATAAGACCTTCTCTGGAATAATCTATAAAAGTAAATGATACATGGTTTATGAATAAGAGAAGAGCACTCAATATTATAAAATATCAGTTGACTCTAAAGTGATCTATAATTTCAAAGAAAATAAATATCAACCCCAGAAGTGGGGCACATACTCATGGACATATAATTTATGACAAAGATAGTATTATAGAATAGTGAAACACTATTAGTATATTTAATGAAAGAAACTAGGATAACTGGAAGACAAATGGATACAAATATTTTTTGACTCTTAACCTCTACATATAAAAATTAAAAACAGATGGACAATAGCCTTAAATGTACAAAGAAAATAATAAATATTTTAGAAGACAGAGAAAAAAAAGCTCTGTAAACATTAATTTGTAAAGATATATGCATTCTTATGTTCATTGCAGCATTATTTACAATAGCCAAGATATGGAAACAACCTTAAGTCCAATCAATAGACTACTGGATAAAGATATGGTATATAGTTGTATATACAATGGACTATTACTCAGCCATAAAAAAGAATGAAGTCTTACCACTTGTGACAACATGGACGGACCTAGAGGATATTATGCTAAGTGAAATAAATCAGACAAAAAGAGACAAATATCATACAATCTCATTTATATGTGTCATCCAGAAAACCATAAATGAACTTAAAAAGCAGAAACAGACTCAGACACAGAGAACAAACTGATGGTTGCCAGATGAGAGGAGAGTTGGGGGTTTTGGGGAAAAAGGTGAAGGGATTAAGAAATGCAAATTGGTAGTTACAAAATAGTCACAGGGATGTAAAGTACAGCATAGGGAGTATAGCCAATAATATTTTAATAACTATGTATGGTACCATGTGTGTACTAGACCTACCAGGAGGATCATTTCATAAGTTATATAAATGTCTAACCACTGTGCTGTACACTGAAGCAAATATAATATTGAATGTCAACTATAATTGAAAAAGAAATAATGTTTGGAATAGAAAATGATTTATTAAACACAAAACAAAAAGCACTATGTCTAAATAAAATGAACTGATAAAATGAACTACAACTACATTGTAATTAAGACTTTTTTCATCAGAATACACCATTTACTTGGTAAAAATGCAAGCAACAGAACACAATAGTTATTTTGCAATATAAACAATCTATAAAACTCATATCCAGAACATGTAAATATCCTCTACAGATCAATAAGGAGACAATCAACTGTTCACAGAAGAGAAAATCCAACCAGCCAATAAACATGTTCAAGCACATTTGTAATCAGAGAAATATAAGTTAAAATGATAACAACATAATAAAAGAGATGATAAACATACTACAGTGGCAAAACAAAAAAACATCATTATAAAACTAAGTATGACAATTCTAAATGTTGGTAAAGATTTTGAGCAGTGGGACTATTTAAACACAGCTGATAAAGTATAGATTGCTACAAGCACTTTAGGGAAAACATTTGTCAGTATCAAATAGATGCAAATGTATGCATTAAACTAAACTCTATTGATTCCACTCTTAGATTGTATCCTGTGGAAGAGCATGACTTTTTCTGAGGGATATATTATATGTAAGATATATATAATATATATGTACATATGACTCTTCATAGCAGCATTGTTTATAATAATCCCAAACTGGAAGCAACCCAAATGCAACTCTATAAAGAAAGAAAATGTATGTGGTATACACTTTTAAGGAAATATTATATAATGACAGAAATGAATCAACTTCACTAACAATATGGTTGAATCTTAAAGATTCAAAAAGGAAAAGCTGAACTAAATAGAGTCAATAGAATATAGTCTTTGTTATCCCCCCAAAATACACACACACACACACACACACACACACATATATGTATACATATACACATATATGTATGCATAATTGGATAATAAACTATTAAGGAAGGTAAGAAATTGAAAACCATAAAGTTTTGGCAGTGGTTACTGCTGGGGGAATAGAGGTATTATGATTTTGAAAAGATATACAGGAACATTTGGGGTTCTGTCTTTTGAGCTAAGGGGTCACTCCACTGTTCATGGTACAATTTATTAAATTATATATATGTGTTTTCATCTCACTTTCATATATTTGTTATAATTCATAATGTTTGAAAGTTAAAAAGATGATATTTTGGAAATAAGAGTAAGGGTAAATTAAATGGTCCTAACATTTGGTAAAAGGGAACATGAGCATTATGACTTTGTATTTATTCAATCGATGGTCTAATCGTTTAGGTGTAAAAAGAGTGAGTATAATAAATTATATGCCTGCTCTAGTGACTTCTACGCTTGACTTCATTCAGTCACTAAAGGTGTTGTTATTCCCATTTTACCAATGGGTAAAAAAAAATGAGTTCAAAAATCTTAATTGGTTTGTATAAATTCTCACAGGTAGTAAATGATAGAACCAGAATTCACATTCTGATGATACAACTTACACCTAACATGCTTTCCACTATCCTCAGCAGTGTCTTTTGTTTCTCACCTCTTTCCTTTACCATCACATCCCTTTAAAGGATTTTGTTTATAGGTTGAATCCTTTTGAGGTCACTGTGATGTAAGAAATGTGCTAACAGCAGCAACATGGGAAGGAGTCTTGAATTCTAGTTTGGTAATGAGTAGTAATTTTATCTGAAGTTTGCCTCTCTAAACTGCTTGAATGCCATATGCTTCCTATGAAATAAATAGGATACTGAGAATTACACTAACATGTATACACAAACTCCATTCACATCTAAGGATAATGAAATAAAAATCATCCACTTTATACGTTAGTTTTCCATGACCAATGGAAGACCTATTCTTTAGGATTAAAATAATAATTATAAAAGTAAAGATGAGCTCGAAATCTATGCTACATTTTCTTAGTCACACACATAAATGCATTAGCAAATATCAGAAATACCAAATATTAGAGCAGAAGAAGAGAACAGCTTTTGAGATAATAAGTAAAGACAGTAAGAATACACAGGGCAGTAGAAAGTTGCTAAGAAAGGTGCTATAGGAGGTCAGGAGGCTCTAATCAGAAAACTAGAATACAAATGACTATTGAAGCATGGGCTCCATGGTTACCATCATACACAAACCTGTACAGGAGAGGGATCTACCTGAAATCTAAGGAACAGTAGTCACAGTAGTCCTGGAACTACTATCATTATAAAAGTAAAGATGAGCTTGAAATCTTTACTTTTATGTAAGGCTTCTATGGCTTCCTACTAGGTATACATACTCCCTGTTTTTCCCCATCAACTTCCTGTGATTTAGTTCATAATTCTGCTACTCTTTTGAAATGGTTTTCCTTTTTATCAAGAAACTGTCTGTGAAATCCTCTTTAAATACATTTGCAGAGAAGATAGCCTGTTGACAAAAGATCTCAGATCTTAAGTTTATACCAAGCACAATTTAGTCTCCGATATTATCAATTAGAGAAAACAAAATAATGGAAGTATCTTTTTGTAGCTACGGATTTTATTCTAAAACTTTTCTGTGAGATGAAGTGCTATGAGAAAATTGTATTAATAGCCCTTTTATTAGCTCAAATGTTTTTTTTTCTTTTATCTTATTTTCAATATAGTCCAGTATTCTATTATTTAAATGGAATTTCTGGTTTCCATGCTAGACTAGAAGCAACATCAAAGCCAAAGTCAACAGCACAAAAGGCAATAGTACTAATAAGGATCTTTTCTCTAAATACTGCCAAAGTGTGGGAAGATATTGATCACCAATACTACATGAATGATGGTAGAGTGGAGGAAGCAGCACATAGGCAGTAAGGCAGAAAGCGGAATGAGTAGCATAATGGGAAGGAAATAGCATGGCATGAAAAGCATGACCCTGGACTCGAGAGACCTGGGTAGCATTCTGAATGGCTAACTAGTTTTATGAACTTAAAGAAGTCATCTGACCTCTCTTGGTTTCAGATTCTCATTTAAAGTATAAAGGCTAGAATAATCTTATTATTTTTTTAATCAGAATTTTATAGTATCCACATTGAGATTTAATAAAGATCAAAAATTGCTAGGATGCATACTCTATATATTAATTGGAAACAATATATATACGTGAATACCCTGTGTTTTTTGCTATTCACAATGTTGTTATTCCTTCTGTAGTATAAATTAACTAAAACCTTACAGTTATAAAAGGACAGATTTTAGATTTAGACTAAAAAACCCAAGTCTTTTAGACTCTCAAACATTTTTTTTTTCACTAAGTAAAATGAAAAGAAAGGAAAAATGAGACTAGCACACAGGTACTCCAGTCCAGGAGTCTTTATTTTATTATGTCATAACTTGAAATCATTTCTTTTTTTCTAATGTTCTGATCCGGATATATTCTAAAACTCTAAATTTATTTTTCCACAGTAGCTTTCTCAGACATGGAAGCAATTGGACAGTCTACTGTAAGTGAAGACAAAACGAATAACTTTTTCTAATATGTAAAGATAATTTATGTGTCAAGTACTTTTTAATCAGGGATCATCTATGTTCAATATTTGTCATGCTCTCAGGTCTTCACAAGGTAATATAAGCATCAAGAATCAGAAAGAATAGGGGGCCTGCAACAAATTTACAATAGGGTTGGGAGGACCTTAGGAAGATTTGAACATTGAAAGTTTAGGGACAGTGAAGAGGCCATTTAAATGACTTTAAAGAATCAGATGAAAATTTATGGGAGGACAGCAAAAATCCAATTTTGATGTGAGGTCAAGATTTTGGAAATGAAGAACCATGGGGGTTTTCAACAAAGATGTATAATATTATGAAAGTCATGTTTTAGGGAGACGAATCTGATGCATTGAGTAGTGTGATGAGAAGCCAGGAGACCAGTGAGGAGACTGCAGAAATAAGCTGGCTATGGGAATATGAGAACAAGTCAGCATCGAGAAGATGTTTGCTCTTGCTCATGCTCACAGAGTCACTGAAAATTGAACAATTAGAGATTAATGAAACATTTCTTCATCTTCAAGTATCATTTAATCAGAGTTGGTGCTTAGATCCCTCGGATGCCCTCGATAAACTTTAAGAAAGGAGATTTACTACCCCTTAAAAATATTCTACCAGAACATTTTTTTTCCTGAATATTAACCCTGAGTTTGAAGGAATTTTCAATGGTTAGCCTTTCTGCCTCTTGCCAGAATTGCTTTCAAACCGTGCCAGACAGGTGGCTGTGTATATAACAATTTAGAGATGCTCTGAAATTTATGCAAAGATGCCACTAGAATATGAAGAACATTATACTCACAGGAAAATTTCACTCAACCTAGGTAGATTGAAACAAAACAGCTTTGGCAATCTCCTAGAGAAAATAAAACTAAAATGTCTGTTTATCATACAGATAGAAAGGTGTAAATAGTATATACGTCAGCTTTCAAAAACAATGTGGTATCAAAAAATTGCCAATGCATAGAAAATTAAGTGAGGGTATAATCTCATGAATATTATTATTAACTGGAAACTAAAAAAAAAAAAAAAAAATTAACGCTATTCAGGTAGCTTTCTTTCTTAGCTAGCTCAAAAATGCTAAACAGAAAGTAGCCTAATAAAGTTCACACTAAGTCCATCCTGGTTCATTTGCTATCTAGCACCTGTCAACTTAGAACACGCTGTATAACTGACCGTGAGGGCATGGATTTGTAGCATGGTTTGTTCAAATGTACCCCAAGTGTCTAAAAGAGTGCCTGGATGGTTATAGAAATATTTATAGATATGTGTGTTTACATGAGTTCCTATATAAACATACATTTCCTTTCTCTGTCCACTGAGAATATCTAGAATCAATGACACCCAGTATTCATAAGCACATCTAGCACTCAGATCTTGATTTCTAATACTCTTCTCCAATAAAAGGAGTGAGGGCTCCTTGGAGGAATAACTGATTATAGGATTAGGGCAAGAAATGTCTAGGATGAGCCTAGATCATCTTGCAAATGCCAGAAAATGTTAAAAAAAAAAAAAGTAAAAACCACCCACAATGATGAATGTATGTAAAAGGACATAGTAGCCATATGAAAGAGTTCCCAATGGCCAAAGCTGAAATGATTTCCCCAAACAAAACAAAAACAGTAATATTGGATTATCACTCTGGAATTACCCTGGTATAAATAAAGCATTTAATGAATAAATCATTAGAGAAGAATAGATAAATGCCCCATGCAAAATGTCCCAAATAATTTATATAGGTACTCTGCCCTCTAGGAGGTAAATTATAACCTTTAATTATGGGCTATGCATTGTGACATTCTTCACAAGAGTACTGTATGGAAAAAGGAGAAAACAGGTAACTTCATAGTGGAGAAACCTGACAAAAATCACTTTAGCCAGGTGCTATTATGTAATGGAAACATCACTGTCCTTCTGGGATCTTCCTCCCCATAACATAGAAGGCTAGTTTAATAGAAGACGGATCAGGTCATCAGGAAAATTCCAACTGAGGGACATTCTACAAACTATTTAACTAGCACTCCGCAAGCTGTCAAGATAATAAAAAAACATAAAAAGTGTGAGAAGCTGATACCCAAGAGGAGTCTAAGGAGATATCACAACTAACTATAATGGGATATTCTGGATAGGATCCTAGAAAAGAAAAATGACGTTAGGTGAAAACTAAGGAAATCTAAATAAGATATAATAATAATGTGTCAGTATTGGTTCATTGATTGTAACAAATGAGCCACACTAATGCAAGGTGTTCCTGCAGGTTTTCTATAAATCTAAAACTCATCCAAAAGAAAACGTTTATATGAAAAATACCTACTAGGTATAATCTATCAAGTTCAAATATGTTAAATAGATAAGGTGCAATACAAACTGATGGCATTTTTAAAAAAAATGTCATACAGGGAGATAGTGTAGGTGGCACTTGAAGAAAACTGGAATTAAATTGCTGGGGTATCCCATTGTATCAAGAACTGCTCTTCCTCTTTGGCTCAGTTAGAGATGACCTAGTCACCTCCTTAAAGGCAGTGTCAACTCTGGCTTCTGTTGAATCTATACTTGATGTTGGAATAGGCAAGTTTCTGCTACAATAACAAATCTCTTCCAGATCTTTGTGGCGTAAGTGGGCAAAAGCTTCTTTCTTGTTCACAATATATTTTCATTACAGTATGACTGTTCTACATCATCCTCATTCAAGAATATGAGCTAATAGATTCTCCATCAATTACCATCTCATCATTTTTTTCTAACACTCTGATAATTGAAAGAAACATAATTTTAAAGGTGCCTATGTGACAGTGACACAGATTATTACACCTTACATTCATTGGCCAGTGTAAGTCTCATGGCCACATCTTCAAGGAGGTGAAAAAAAGACAAACCTAAAACATACCTGCAGGTAGTAAAAGCACAAATATCAGTGAACAGTACAAATTACCATTACATGTTTTAATAACAATCTCTGATATGTAGTCATTTTTCCGTTCAGCTAATAGTAAAGAACCAACCACATTTATCATTAATGAAATTGGAAAGTTTGTATATCAGAAATTTATTTCCTCACTTCTTTATAAGTTTTAGACTTCTGTCACTGGACAAGTGATGCTCAAAACCTCAAGATCTCATAATTCAAGCTGCTACTCAGTGTAGAAACTCCTTCAGCTATCTAAGCGGAAAAGCTCTGGGCGGAAAGAACACATTGTTTTTTAATAGATCACCGTCTTTCAGTCACCAGGTTTGATTCTGGTTTCTCTCACAAGTGTTAGTATATAATGACATGGCAAAGAGAAGGGAGACAGCGGAAGCAATCAACCCACAATAGTCAACTTATAGGGAAATTTCATGATGAAAAGCATAGGCTTTGTTTCAGTTCCCCAGCTCTGCCATTTTTCTTCCTTTCTTCCTTCTTTCCACAATAAAAAACAGACAAAAACACCTGAGTGCCTTAGATGAGTTTTCTATCAGACCCACTGCAAAGATAAGACAAATAGAAAGCGAATATAAAACATAGCATCTGCTCTTCAATAAGCCTGACATAGGGGCTTATCTCTGGTTTTGTCTCTTATATCTGCTTTTTTTAAATGAATATTTTGGGGGAAAGGGGTGCATATTTGTCCCTCATTAGAAAGCCATCTCTACAATTTTTCCTCTGATGTGTAAGTCTTCAGTGCTCACAAATTACCCAAATCTGTTCACCGAGCAAGTCTCACTTCCATGGTATTATATAATAGTTTCTAGCACAGCTTTCCAGAGGTAATCCACATTGCCTATTATAGTCGATGAAATTTCATCACAGATTCATTTCACTGGTAGGGGAGGGAAAACTATAAAAGCCTACAATAAAAATGTGAAGGTCTTAGGAAGAGAGGATACCTTAGGCTTCTATTAGTTAGAACTAATGAAATTGTCACTTGACAGTGCAAAGAGACCAAAACCTTGGGGTAATAGGTAATAGTAAGAACCCTAGAATAAAATGGGAGAAACTGGCACTAAAAGAGGTTAGATGGGTAAAAAAGTCTTGCAGAATCCCCTATTTTGCCTGTGGGTAAACCTGGATAAAAGAAACAATGATATAAACATTGGAATAAAAATTGCCTGCTGTTAAAGTTTTCAGTTAATTGACAGACCAATCTTTTCAGCTTAATATTTTAAAACAGTGTAATAAATCCTAAATGTGCAGTATTAATAAATACATTAATGAGAAAGAGAAGGTCCTAGGGAGAGTAAAATTCCTTTAAATCATTTCCGTGCCATTATTTTCAAGAAACACTATAGGATTTAATATGAGATTAGCATCAAAATCAAGACAGGCCATTATAATTTTTTTAAACATCCTTCAGATGCTTTCCTTGGTGTACTCCTCTGGCCTCCCACTGCCATTCTGTTTGGAGATAGTGCTTGAAATCAGGGCTGTGCTCTGCAGGCCATCTAGAAGGAGAAATTAGCAAGCACATCGCTGGAGACAGAAGAGAGAATCTATTCACTCTAACAAGGCAAGCATTATGACTCCACTGACCAGATAAATGGAGCAGTGAGGAGATTGAAGCTACTTGAAAATATTCATTATTAAAACACATTTCAAGAGCTTTCTGTTCTGCAGGGGATTAATGATGAATGGAAGCACTTATGATTAAATATGAAGCCTGCTCTTTTTGTAAACAAAGCTAGTTAGATGAAACTTGCCAGGGATGTCTGCCTCCATCATGTGAGATCCTTTTCACTTTTTCTTTTTTTTTTTCCTGTCCTCGAATGACCTTGTATTTCCCTTACAAGATACAATGTCATTAATGCAAACCATTGGTTATTTTGATAAGCTACTTACAAGCTACACACACATCCTTGTTTGCTCAAGACAGTCCCAGTTAATTCTCTGTCCCAGTATCTTTATTAACAGCACAACGTTTACTCTCAAAAGCATCCTGATTTAGATGATTAATTATATGGTCACACAACTAATAAGCAGTCTCTGTGACTGATTTGTGTTGAATTGGTACCAGCTTCACAGTAGTAATGGTCAATGAAGAACTTCACTGATCATGTTACTTGATTAGAGTGCTGCACTCATGAGGTCAAAATCATGTGTTTCATGCATATAATGGCAGGGAAGAGTAAATGTGTTCCAAGATCAAGTAATTTTCTCCTAATTAGGCTAACTTTCACATACGTTCAGGGACGTTAAAGGAGAATATATGTTTGTGAATACGCACCCTTCATTTGAAGGCTTACCAGACATGTGAGTTTGGTCAAGTTCCTCAATCTCTATGAGCCTCGGTTTTTTCATCTGTGGAACTGAGGTAAGAAAGAGCTGGGTTACAATTTAAATAAAAATCCAAGCTTCTCTAAGGAGAGTCAGTTCGACAAAGATCCCTGAATTTGGAATCAGAAGACATCAGATAGTGACACCATCACTTCCTAAATGTGAGACCTTGAGCAACTCATTTTAATCACTTTGTGCCTTGAATTCCTGATGTGTAAATAGGGGTGTTGAAAGTTTGAAGATCTTTTTCTGTTCAAGGAAGGAGCATATGTAAATGGAAATGGGATGGGGAAATTGTGTAACTGTATTGGGTACCCAGAGGGGACTACACATTAAAGTTATCTCAAAACTGAAGAGACTGTTAATGCTTTGGGATGAGGAAAAATTTGCTGAAGAGAATGTGTGCAAAGCAATTGCTGACTTTTAGAAGGAAGAATGAAATTTATTTTGTAACAGACCTTTTCTTGGTTCTTATAAGTATTGAATTGCTGGGCTCCCTTATTCATGAAGATGTGAAACAAATACATCCTTACGGTTGGCAAGAAAAATTTATAAGTCTGTGCAGCCACTTACCATATTTCCCTGAAAATAAGACCTAGACGGACAATCAGCTCTAACGCGTCTTTTGGAGTAAAAACTAATATAAGACCCAGTCTTCTTTGAATATAATATAAGACCCGGTCTTATATAACATAATATAAGACCGGGTCTTATATTTATTTTTGCTCCAAAAGATGCATTAGAGCTGATTATCTGGCTAGGTCTTATTTTGGGGGAAACAGTGTAGTAATGGTGCTATACCTCAGGTGTAAATATGCAGTTTGATAAGGTAACTTGGATATACTAGCAGGACTGTGCTTCGACATAATTAGAAAATGTTTGTTTGTTTGTTTTCTTTTCCAAAATATGAACTTAAGTTGTCTTATGCTTAAAAATTATTATTTGTTTTTGGGATATGCATATGAATTTATGTCCAAAATTTTGCACAGGAGTGATCAAGAGTCAAAACCAGGCTACAGAATGAACAGGAATTGTGTAAGCTCCAAACTTCTCATCAATTCATGCAGGAAAAAATGAATAAGAATAGCAGCTAACACATAGTGCTTACTATATAACAGCACTCATTAGACTATAGTGCTGAAGACAATTTAAGTAATTTTCATGTTAGTGTTCTTAAGTCTCAAAATAACTCCATAACATAGATACTAAAATTATCCCCAATTTACATATGATAAATCTGAAAAATGAAGTAAGGCCTTTATGGCCACACATCTCGTAAGTCATAGAGCTAGGATTCAAACCCAAGTGGTTTGACTTCAAAGTCCTTTAACCTTATCCAATGTCACTCCCCTTCTCCCCCCTGAGACTGACTTTGGCTTTATAAAATTTATACTGTAAGGTCTAATACTTTGTGTTATTTATGATTAAATAAGTTCAAGGTTGATAAAAGTGCTATCAGACTATTGTTTCTAGAGTTTTTGTGAAGCCAGGTTCCACACTTCTGAGGAACCATGTTTCCATCCGATGGTTCCCATCATTGTCATTCTGGAAAGTAATGAGTCCTGAGTCTTAGACTGAGGGGAATAAATATGCCCCCTTTCTTTGGGACTAGATGAGCGTGGAATCTAGGGAGTTGGCATGCTGGAGCGTTCATGGTAGTGACTTGATTCTTGCCTTTTGAAAATATTTCAGAAGCTAGAGAGGAAGCCAGCTTGGTGCAGGACACTGAGGTCAGGTTTGAGCTCAGGTTTTAGCTTAAGGGCTCTAAAAATAGTGACTTTGAATAGCAGTTTTCAGTACGTTTTTTGGGTATAATTCTGTTGTTTCTAAACTATAAGTAAGTCTTTTCACAAGGCAAAATATGGTCTCATTAGATCTGTGGGAAATGGGCATCAGGGTCTCCAAGGCCATAGTGGGTTAAAAGCAGAGGTGAACTGTAGAGAACAGGGCTATCCAAATGAAAAGCAGTATCTCCAGAATCATTAGAGGTTATGGAAGAGGCAGCCATCTAGGGGCAAGAGAAGTTTCTGGGCAGAGAATGCTTTGGGATTTGATTAGGATTACCTTTAGGCAATATCTGAAAAACTCAAAAATTGCTTAGGGGACAGACTGGAGAAGCTGGTGAACTTTGAGTTGCATAAGGACAAGTAAAGAAGTGGAAAAAGTGAAATAGTCTAAGAAATAGTTTAAGAGCCTTACAGTCACTGGATTCAGTTTTTCCAAGACATAAGCTCTTGGAGAAAATGAACATAGCTTTTAGGATACAACCTGTGTGTGTTAATGACCCACTGTTCTACATATACTTTATACTCACAAACCCACCTTTACCCCCCACAAAGTGATCTGTTTAGGTAAGCTTATTAATATCCAATATCATTATCAATATTCAATATCATTATCAATATCCAATCTACCCGCCCTTTACTGATTTGGTCATATTTGCTAGCAGGTAAGGTAATTGTTGAAGGAACATACACTCGAACAATTTTCTCTCTTCTTTCTTCATGACTTCCATATTATTCCAGTGCCAAAACAAAAGGTCAGAAGGCATCAGCCTTCAACATCCTCTTCTGTATCCTATGCCTTTTTCTATAAAAAAGGATAAGAACATCAGGCTTGGTGAGCTTGGAGATGGCTCAAGAATCTTTGCTCCCTATAATGTGAGCTCCCTGATATTAGGAACCTCGTTCATCTTGTTCCCAGATGCAACCCCAATGCCAAAGACTAATCACTCAATAAATGTATTGAAAAATAAAATGAATGTAGAATTAATGCTCACAACTTCTGCTTCATCCTTCCATGTAGCTGTATTGGCAATCCAGTCCCAAGTATCCTCTGAACAGGTCCATCCAGCTTGATATCTGCTTGGTATCTTCCTACTCTCTCACGCATATACTGGCTTCCACTAGACATTTGTGTCTTGGAAGCAAAAGGAGGCAGAGGCCACACTCTGTAGCCTAAGCTATTTTGTAGTGAATATCAGTTGTTTGTTGTTTGTGTCTGCTGAGTTTTCCTCCATTCGCCCCATACTTCTGCATACCCCTGTACACACACACACACACACACACACACACACACACACAACATAGAATTTACTATTTTTAAGTGTACAGTTTTATGGTATCAAGAACATTCAAATTGTAGTGTAACCATCACAAGTATCCATCTCCAGAAGGTTTTCTTATTCTCAAACTGAAACTATAGTCACTAAACACTATCTCCTCATTTCTCTTCCCCACAGTCCCTGGCAACCACTGTTCTACTTTATGTGTCTATGAATTTGACTACTGTGGGCACCTCATACAAGTGTACTCATACCACATCTGTTTTTTTGTGTGTGACTGGCTTAGCTTATTTACCATAATGTCTTCAATGTTCATCCACATTGTAGCAGATATCGGAATTCCTTTCCTTCTTAAGGCTGAATAATTTACCATAATTTGTATATAACACGTTTTGTTTATCTGTTTATCCATGAATGGACATTTGAGTGGCTTACAACTTTTGAGCTATTATGAATAATGCTGCTATGAACAAACAAGTACAAATATCTTTTTGAGCCTGTGTTCTCATTTCTTTTGGATATATACCCAGAGGTGGAATTGCTGGATCATATGTTAATGCTATGTTTAATTTTTTGAGGAGTCACCATACTATTTTGTACACCAGTTGCACCATTTTACATTTCCATCACAAGGGTTCTAATTTCACCACATTTTTGCCAGTACTTATTATTTTCTGCTATGTTTATTTTTTATAATGGCCATACTAATGGGGTTAAATGACATCTTTCGTAGTCAGTTTGAAACTTTCTGCAACACGTATTTGCCAGTCCATGTAAGAAAACTATAGGTTGCCAGGCAAGGTTTCAAACATTCACTCAGGCACACTCTATTATCTGTTCTTGCCATAATTTTACAAAGCTCTCCTCTGTATGTCTCCAATTTCTCAACTTTGTGAATTTTACAAGTCATGCATACCTCCTCCAGATATGTTTTATTCAGGTTCAATTTTCAGTTTTCAAGTTTTTTCAGTTTTAGAACCCAGCCATACCACTCTCACATATATTCTGACTGTCCATCTTTCTGTTCCAGAACCTTCCATCAGCTCAGCTGTGAATTCATTACTCATGTCTAATTCAGCAACTCTGACCATTAAAAAAAAAAAAAAAAAAGCAATGAACACTACCTGTGTGATGTCACCAAATCTGAGGTTTTTGTCCCGCACCCTAGCTTTCTGACTTGTAGAGCAACTCTGACTCAAAAACAAATACAAATTTTATATGTGAAACATAGAATATGTCCAGTCAAAAGTAAATCTCATCAGAATAGCATCCTACAT
The DNA here is from genome assembly GCF_057876585.1 of Rhinolophus sinicus. NCBI lineage: Eukaryota > Metazoa > Chordata > Mammalia > Chiroptera > Rhinolophidae > Rhinolophus > Rhinolophus sinicus. Next base: position 126,764,180 of record NC_142514.1, read on the forward strand.
AGGAGACTGCTTATGTAGCTTTGCCATTTTTGGTACAAGAATCTATATATGCCAATAAATATATGCTGTCCATTTAGTACAGATACCTGACTATAACAGTATCTCAGAAATATATGAAGATGGATATATCTCCAGGAAGTGATCATTGTATCTAGTTTGCTGTATAATTAACTTATACAACATTATATAAAGCAATTATAAATTGTACATAAAAGGCCTTTTTATGTCCATTTCTATTCCTCTTTCAAGGAAGCTATCAAAATTAAAATAAGACAATTTCTGCATTTTATTTGATCCAGTTTTATCTTCTCTTCGGAGTGCCCACACTTGTTCACCCTATCCTTTGTGTTTCATGTGTTTTGTTTGGTATGTTTTACAAAATTCCATGGTATATATGCCTCTAGGTGTAATGGTGCTCATTAATATTTGTTTAAAATTAACTGACAATTTGCAACTGCTTATGTTTTTATTTTTAATTTACAGCCTTTCTCAAATATATATGATCTTTCCAATATGCTCCCAAAATGCTGTCACTAATTACTTGTTATATGTTCCAAGAAGTGGTCTTTCTGCCCAATAAGTTTTGACCCACTACTTATCTTCATGCTGAGTGCTCTGGCTAACTACTTCACTCTTCTGCATCTCTGCCTTAAATTTGCAGAAGAAGTGACGCTTCTGTTTTTCAATGGTCTAAGCTAAAAATTCCTCTCCTAAAAAAAATAAAAATACATGGATCTTATAAAACTTCATTTGCACTATCATTGGATATTCTGTGAGACAGCATCAACTTATGGATGTTATTAGTTAGCTATTTAGCTCCTAAATAACACATGGCTCTACTTGCAGTCATGAAAAGGATTGATGATTACACATCCATCTATTTCAGGCAGTATCGCATATCTCAGAAGTAACTTTGGTTGGCAAATCAATTAATGGTGTTTGTCTATAAAATGAAAATACATTGAAAATTATTGCAATTACAGTAGTGAAACAGCCTAATTACAGTAGAGATGCAGCAAGAAGTAGGCACCACTCCCTTAGAACTTCCTCAACACATGAAACTGCTGCTCTCACATCTTTCTGGATTATCAAGCTGCCACTACCACCACTGATTCCTTCCCCGTAGAGCAACTCAATTTTATTAGCCTTCTAAACCTTATCCCATATACTTACCCCTTTTCCAAAAAGGAAAAAGAAAATAGCTTCTACGGTGCTTTCCATTGGCTGCAGACAAAACACTCCAGCAAATGACATTAATCTTTTTGTTTAATATTACATGTAGCAAACCTCCATTTTTTAAATAATATTTCATAATTCAAAATTATTTTCCATACATAACTTTCTTATCCCTCAAAATAACAATATAGGAACTTTGAGTTCCATTTTCTATATAACAAACAGAATATGCTTATGTTCGTGTAGCTGGCAAGTGCCTAAGTACTTTTAATCATAGGTGTTTCTCTAAAACAGGGGTGTCCAAACTGCGGCCCGTGAGACAACTGCGGCCCATGATCCATTGTTAATTGGCCTGCAGCAAATTCCAAAAATATATTTAGTTTACTTAAATAAGCCAGGTGAGACAATACATACTTCACCTCGTGTGAGTGGCGCGGCTCTTTGTGTATTTTACTGCATATGGCCCTTGGTGAAAAACATTGAAAAAAGTTTGGACACTCCTGCTCTAAAATAATACCATGATGTCACCCTTTCTAGATATTTTAAGAGTAATGCCTTTAACTTTAACACAGAGCACTAACAGTATAATGATGAGCACAAATAAAAATGGATTCACCGCAGTGTTTATTTGGATTGAGGGATCATGGATAAGTCTGTGTCCTTTGACTCAATAACTTAATTGATTGCCATTTTTTCATATCAAGACTGAGTGACATTCATCAAACAAGAAAATAGTTTGTCCGTTTGTTCTTCTTAGATATGGTATTTTACTTATTAAAAGAACAATGATAGAGAATGATACAAAGCACATGCTCAGGAAGTTTGTCTAAATATGGCATTGTAACCACATATGCTTATCTTTTTACCCTCTCTGAAACCTAATTGAAATTACAGGGGAAAAATAAAGAAATTAATAACTTACAAGGACAAAGAGAATAGAAAGATGTTGACAGATGATAAGAGAAAGACCTGGGATCATGATAGGGAGCCAACAAAGGAGAATGAAAGTGACTTCCTAGGCTAGCAACTGTCCTCTGGACATTAACGGCAGTCTTTCCAGATTTGCTGCTGGAAGACAGATAGCTCTAGGAGAAGGGGAGGGGCTGAAAGTTGGTGAAAGAATGGAATTTAAAACATTGACTTATACGTTTAGGCACAGGAAAGAAAATATTGCTAGCTGTTGAATGATATTTTGAGGTATATTGGCGAGAACCAGCTGGTGTGTAAAAAAAAATAAGCCAAAAATTATATACTAACTTCAGAAAAAAAATAATTCAAGAAATAAACTATTAAGTAGTTATAAATATATACATAATTATAATACCCTAAGTCCTATCACTTTATTAAATAAAACTCAATAAAGAATAGTGGGAGAATAGGAACAGTAGAAGTGGGAATGGTGTATATATGCAAGAAAGAGGACTTCTCAAATACCACACGAGGATGAGCATAGACAATAGAATCTATCTAGAGTAGATAATTCCAGAAGTAGCAGTACACATATATTTTGGAAAACAGAAACAGTGGGACTGTCTCTTGACTGCTGTTTTTCGTAGAAGATTCAGTATTATTTGACTTCTTTAATAAAAATTAATATTATTTTTATTTAATAAAAATTAAATTGATAAACAAAACAGATAATTATATTTTAAGCCAATTTGTAGACAAAGATGTTTCTTGTGGTGACACCTGCCAGCATGGTAGACTTTTAAATCAATCCTTTAATGATTTTTTTACAACTCTAATAACTTATAGTCTCTAGTTAGCAAAGCACAAAATTAAGTGAAAATAAGATTTATTGATGTAGATAAATTGGAACTAGGGAGCAAACATATGATATGTGAGTTCCTTATTCATGAGGAGATTTTTAAACCTCAATTTAGATTATTTTTTTTAAATATGAGAAATACAATATTTGCAGAATTTCTGGTTTTTCTGAAGTATATTTGATACTTAGTCAAATGCATTGACCATAATTGTTTGATAAATTTTGATAAATTGTTCATAACAGTTTGATAAATTTTTAAAATAAATGCATGAACATCAAAATATAGAATATTTATATCACAAGAGCAAGTTCCCTCATGCCTCTGCCCAGTCAACTGTGTACCCCTCCAGGAGCAAACACTGAAGATATCACCATAGATTAGTTTTATCCATTTTAGAACTTTAAAACCACAAAATTGTAAGACATGTACTTATTTGTGTATGAATTATTTTGCTCATTATGGTTTGACATATTTATCCATGTTGCTGAGCATATTAGTAGTTTATCCCTTTTTGTTGCTGAATACTGTTGCTTTCCGTAAATGTACCTTAATGTTATCCATTCTCTTGTTGATTGATGTTTCGATTAATGGTAGTTTCTGACTGTTCTAAATAAAATCCCTATGACTGTTTTTGTTCAAGTGTTTTGTGGACATGTATTTTTAGTTATCAATAGAAAATACACGTGAGAGGAATTGCTAGATTGTGAGATATATATATGTATGACTTTATAAGAAAATACCAATATTTTTCCCACCCACCAATGTATAAGAATCAATGTATATCGCATCCTTGCCAAAATTTGGTGATATCAAGGTTTAGTTATTTTACCTTACTTTATTTATATTTAATTTTGTCTTAGCAATAAATATATAGTATCTCATTGATTGTATTTTTCTGTTTTTCATTTTTTGGTATCTCATTGATTTTAACTTGAATCTCCTCAATGACTCATTAATCATTTATAATGGGTTGATTGCCATTCATATAGAGTAATTTGTGACGTATCCGGTCAAATGTTTATCCATTTTTTGAATAGTTTATATTACGAACAATTAGGAATGTTTTTATATCCTCTCAACCCTAGTCCATTGTCATATATACGAGGTCTGACAATTAAGTTTGTGAACTTGTTGCAGTGATGTTGCTAACAGATTTTTGATATCAGAGGGATTATTCATTATGAATTTGTGTCAACTGGGCAAACAGTTAACCAAGTTTACTATTTGGAAGTGCTGAAAAGACTGCATGAAAAAGTTAGATGACCTGAACTTTTCGCCAACAATTCATGGCTCTTGCATCACGAGATGCACCAGCTCACATGACACTGCCTGTGAGGGAGTTTTTAGCCAGTAAACAAATCACTGTATTAGAACACCCTCCCTACACACCTGATCTGGCCCCCAGTGACTTCTTTCCTACACAAAGATAAAGGAAATATTGAAAGGAAGATATTTTGATAACATTCAGGACACCAAGGGTAATACATGACAGCTCTGATGGCCATTCCAGAAAAAGAGTTCCAAAATTGCTTTAAGGGGTGGACTAGGTGCTGGCATCGGTGCATAGTTTCCCAAGGGGAGTACTTCGAAGGTGATCATAGTGATATTCAGCAATGAGGTATGTAGTACTTTTTCTAGGATGAGTTCATGAACTTAATTGTCCGACCTCGTATGTATTGAGAACGTTTGCTTTCAATTTGTGGCTTGCCTGTTCATATTTTAAATGATGTCTTTTATGACACATTTATTTTGAATGACATGTAATTTATTTTTCATGGTTAGTTCTTTCTGTGTAAGACATATTTGCCTACCCTGAAGTCCAAAAGATAACATCCTATGATTTCTTCTAGAAGCGTTATAATTTAAGACTTCTATGCTAGGTCTGTAATCCACCTCATATTAATATTTTATATCATGTGTAGTAGGAGTTGAGGGTATTGGATATATGGTATTCCATAACATTTTGGAGAATCGTGTTGAAAAGACTTAAATTTATACCTAATAATTGTATGTGTTTTCTGCTATTTTATTGTAGTTTTTTTACTTCATTATTAGGACATAATTAATATATAAAACATACATATTTAAATGTAAAATTGAAACACACACATACACCCCTATAAAAACATCACCACAATCAAGTTAATTAATAAATCCATAAGACTCAAAGTTTCTTTGGAGTCCCTTTCTCTTGGCCCACATAATGTCACCACAGTGCCCCCTGGTAACCACTGATCTTCCTTGTGTCACTATAGGTTAATTTGATCTTAGAAATTTACATATATAGGTAATCATCAAAAACACAATAGATTTTCTTTTTGGGGGGTCTTTCTTCTTCCATTCAGCACAATTATTTTGAGATTCACGCATTTTCTTATTCATATCAATAAACCCCACTTGTTATACTCAAAAAAGGTAATATTTTAAAATAATTTCGTACTTATATTTACAATATATAAAGGTCTACATTTTTCTTTTCTTATAATGTTGCTGTCTGGTTTTTGTATTAGGATATTATTGGTATTATAAGATAAGATCCAACACTCTTTTCTGAAGCATTTTTGAAAAACTAATATTATTTGTTCCTTAAATGTTTTATTGAATTAAGCAGTCAAGCAATCTGCTTTTGAAGGTTTTTGTATGAATGTGAGAAGGGTTTTGATTATAAATCTAGTTACTTTATTAAGTATATGGCTGTTCAGCTCTGCTCTTTCCTCTTGAGTCAGTTTTGTTAATGTGTGTCTTTTAAGGAATGTGTCAATTTAATCTAAATTGTAAAAAAAAACAAAAAACTTTGGGGATAAATTTGTTCACAGTCTTTCTTTATTATTCAGTTAATACCTATATGATCTGTACTGATGATCCCTTTTTAATTCTTGATGAGAGATGTTCCCTCATTTATTCTGATTTATAATTTGGGAACCTCTCTCTCTCTCTCTCTCTCTCTCTCTCTCTCTCTCTCTCTCTCTCGTATCAGTCAGTTAGGAGGTAGGAATTTAATCAATATTTAATCGATTTTGTTGTCTTTAGTTTTGTTTGTCTTACTCTTTTTACTCATTTTTATCTATTGTTTCACTACTTTAATGTCTTATGCCTCTCATTTTAACACCATTATTATCTCTTTCATTCTAGGTACTTGGGTTAATGTATTCTCCTTTTCTATTTTCTAAATATGGAAGTGTAGATGATTACTTTCAAACTTCCCTCTTTTTTAATATATATATTTCAAGCTTGAGATTTACCTCTAAGTACAATTTAAGCTGAATTAAAATATTTTGGTATATTGTCTTTAAATTATTATTCTATGCAAAATATTTTCTAATTAAACTATAATTTCTTCATTGACTCATAAGTTATTCAGAAATACATTTCTTAGAAAAGATTGTAAATGGAGTCAAATATATGGTGATGGAAGGAGAACTGACTTTGGGTAGTGAACACACAATCTGATACATAGATGATGCATTACCGAATTGTACACTTGAAACCTATGTAATTTTACTAACCATTGTCACCCCAATAAATTTTAATTTAAAAAAAGTAATATAAATATAAATATATATCTATATATACATATATTTTTTAATTAAAGTTTATTGGGGTGACAATGGCTAGTAAAGGTACATGGGTTTCAGGTGTACAATTCTGTAATATTAATACATCATCTATATATATCAAACTGTGTGTTCAACACCCAGAGTCAGTACTCCTTCCATCACCAGGTATTTGATTTCTTTTACCCTCATCTACCACTCCCCTCCACCTTTACCCTCTGGTAACCACTGAACTATTGTCTGTGTCTATGAATTTTTGTTTCTTCATTTGTTTGTCTTGTTCTTTTGTTCTTTCCAGTTTTATATATCACATATCAATGAAATCATATGGTTCTCAACATTTTCTGTCTGACATTTTGCTTAGCATAATAATCTCAAGAAATATGTTTCTTGATTTCAAAATGTGTGGTGGTATATTCCATATATGTTTTTGTCATTGTGACTGATTTAATTCTGCTATGAAAGCATGCCATGTATGAATTCAATCCTTTGAAATATGTTTATTTTATAACCTAATATATTGTTTGTTTTAGTGAGCAATTGATATGAACTTGAAAAGAATATATGTTGTTCAGTTTTAATGTTGTAAGATTCCGTAAGTTTTGATTAGATTAAGTGTGTTGACTTGTTTGAATCTTCTATATATATTTTTTTTTAATTTTTAAAAGTTTTGAGGAAGGATTGTTAAAGTATCCAACTAGAAATGGGGATTCAATTCTTTCTTTTCATGAGTATAGATTTTTTATTAAGTGTATACATTTTAAGGACTGTTGTGTATTTTTGATAAAGTGACCCATCATTATAATGAAATGTCCTCATCTTTGGTTTATCTATGTATTAAAATATATTTTTGGTAATAACATAGCCACTACAGATTTATCAAAATGAGAGTTTTCATGGTACATAATTTTTATCTTTATACTTTTGATCTATCTATGTCTTTATAATTAAAAGGTGTCTAACTTGAGAAGTAATTAAGTCTTGGTTTTTATTATCCAATCTTAAAATATTTTATTTTAATTTTTGTGTTAGTTGATATAATGCATTTAATGGTACTATTTTGATATTAAGTGTAAATCTACTTGCTTTTATTCTTTTTTTAACTCTTCTTAGTTATTTCCTTATTTTTACCATCTTTTGGATTATTTATTTTTAAGACAATTTTTTTAAATCAGTTTTGGGTTCACAGCAAAATCAAGCGAGAAGTACAGAAATTTGCTATATAGTCCCTGACCTGCACCTGTATACCATCTCCCATTGTCAACATCCCCCATTAGAGTGATACATCTCTTAGTTGAGAAACCTACATGGACTCATCATAATCACTCACAGTTCATAGTTTACACTAGGGTTCATTCTTAGATTGGTACATTCCATAGGTTTAGACAAATGTATCCATATTATAGTATCATACAGAGAATTTTCACTGCCATGTTACTCATTTTTTAACATTCTATTTTATCTCATCTGTTTGCCTTTTAGTTTACATTCTTTTTTAATGTTTTCTAGGAATCACTATATACATCATTCATTTCTTAGAGTATATCTTGAATGAATATTGTATTTTAATGTATAATTTTAAAATTCAAAACAGAATTCTTCCATTTACCTACTCCAATCTTTATGCTATATTGTTAAACATTTTTCTTCAATATACATTATAAATTCCACAGCATGTTTTTATTTTTTCTTCAATCGTCTTTTGTAAAAATGAGAAAGAAGAAAAACAATTTTATATTTGCATGAATATTTTCCATTTCTATCACAATTCATGTATGTAGACCTGTATTTCTTTCTGATAGTATTATATGTCAGCCTGAAGAACCTCTTTAAAGACTTCCTATAGGGAAGGTTTACTGGTGACAAAATTTACCAACTTCAATTTATCTAAAAATATCTATATTTTACCATCATTTTTGCAAGTATGTATGCTGAATATGAAACTCAAGATGAATTTTTCTCTTTATTTTTTTAATGTTATCTTTTCATTATATCCTGACTTTTATTGTTTCTGCTGTGAAATCATCAGTGCAGTTTTCATATTTTTTCTCTGCATATAATGTCTTTTGGTTGATTTTAAATACCTTCTATTAATCTTTTGTTTTTCAGCAATATGATTATAATATGCTTAGATGTGCTTTTGTTTAGTTCATACCGCTTGATTCATGGGTATCTTGGATGTCCATTTTTATATTTTTCCTCAAATTTGAATAAATTTAGCTATTAATATTTAAAATATTTTCTGACTCCAATCTATCTCTCCTTCCTTTTTCAGTGTCTATTATACATATCTTAGACGATTTGATATTACCTAGCAGGTCAGTGAGCCTCAATCTTACTTTATTTTTTATCTCAGATTAGTTTTTTAATCAAGTTTTTAAATCAAGTTTACTAGTCCCTTCTTCTACAGAATGAAATGTCCTATTAAGTCAATTCAGTCATATTTTCACTTAATATCTTAAAATTCAGTTCTAGTATGTCCAGGTGATTCTTTTGTTGTAATTTCCACATGCCTGCTGAGATTTCCCACCTGTATATTCATCATGTCATATTTTACCCTAAATCTTTAAACATTTATACTAGTTCTTTTTCTTTTATTTATGGGTCTCCTTTTCCTTCTTCTTTGCCTAGTAACTTCTTTGCCTAGTAACTTTTTTTTGTGTGTGTGTGTGTGTGTTTTGAGTACTAGGAATACTACATTGTTGAGTGCTTGTATTTTTTTAATCTTCTTTTAAAGAATTTTTTATTTGTTCTGGCAGCCATTTTGGTGGTAGGAGAGCGTGATTCCCCCAAAGATTGATTTTAGGTTTTTGTTAAAACATTTAGAGTAGTTCTATTGCTAAGTCATGGCCTTTGTGAGCAATAAACTCTGTTCAATGAAATCTCTCCATTCTGCTATTGAAAAGTCTAGTGTACCCGAGGACTGTGTGACCTGCAAAATATTTGCTTGTCTCAAAGATCCCCAGTAGTTATTCTCTGCTGGGCTTAATTTTTTTTTTTCCTCCTAAGTATGTATAGCTTATTATTCTGAGAAAATTTCAAGAGATATCAATGCAGATCTTGGTGCTATTGTTCTGAGCCATCTCCCTCTTCTCTTAACACTACTGCACAAATTTTACCTACCTCCATAGCCCTGAACTTCAATTCCTCTTCACCTAAACAGACTACGCATATCTGTTTGGGTCCACAGCTTTGTGCTATCTTTTAGAAAGTGTTCTCAGGCAGAATGTCACGTTGAATTTGAAACTCACTTTGTGTGTTTCCCCCTATTAAAAATTATAGCTCTCTATTGTCTGTTGTCTAGCAAATGGAAAAAGTTTTATTTAATTTTACACTTGTTTAAAACCAGAGAGCAAATTCAATACCTGTTATTCTGCCATAGCTAAAACCACCCTTCTTTTTGAAGAAACTATAGTTTTAAAAGAAAATAACTGGAGAGCTTCTCTTGATAATAACACAATACATATGTATTTACCATGATAGTAATCCTTCAGAGAAAGGTATAGTCACGTCCAAAAGAGGTAAGGAAAAAAATTGGTGGTAGGTTAGAAACTTTCTTTAGTTCATTTTGTTACTTTCAATAAAAAGTGGTTCTAACCTGGCACCAACTATGTCTGGTGATCCTAAGCCATATTTCTCATGTTTTTTCTATCTTTACTTTGCATCATAATACACTAATTCTTGTTTTCACAATTTACTTGATTCTGTTCATACTTCCTGTATATTCTTATTTTAGCTTTCTGAGTATTTGCAGGGCAGATATTCACCTTGAATAAGTTAAACACAAAATAATTTACACAAAAAGCAGGCTTCATCTCTAAGGATGATGCAACTAAATATTTATGCACATATTTGATAACCTAGGTCAAACAGTTTTGCTAAACTTAAAAAGCTTATAAAGCAAGAGGTGAGCCATAATGTTATAATTCTGCTTGAATTTTAAATAGAGGCATGTAATAGTCTGATAATAGAATGAGTAGTCAAAGCCTTGCTGATCTAGAATCTAAAATTTATTATTATATTTACAAATAACCAATTACTTTTTGGCATGCTTATAATAGTTGAATTCACATAAGACTGATACACCAAGCAGGATACAATTCATTAACTTATTATGGAAGATGATAGGTACAGAATTGCCTATATCCTATATGTCTCTCTCCTGAACTCTGATGCACATACATCAAAAGAAATTGCCTTCTCTATAACATATTTTCTAGGTTAGCTACACTCATTCATTGATAAATTTGTCCTTTAACTTGGTTAATATCATCAATGAAACTATAATTCAAGAAAATACTCCAGGCAATCTCATATAAATTTTTTCTGCTTCTATTGTAGGCTTATTTAAATCATTTAACTTCAAGAAGAATTTTTAAAATCTTATCTCCAGATTACTGGAAGTAACCGTATTCCCTTACACTCCCAATAAGCCATCAGTTACCCAGATTAAAAATCATCAACATAAGTGTTTTGCCCTAATGAGTAAAATTTGGATTTTTTTTTTTACATGAAAACATATATCTAGTGTTCAATAATGTGATGTAATAAGGAGGGAACTGAATAAAGACTGAAAGTAAAATAAATCAATCACTGTAAAAATTTTTGCAAAGAATTCAAGGCTTAGAATATTGTAGCTACAGATACCCATGAAAGAATATTATTTTTACTTGCACATTGTGGAAATCATTGCACTTTGTGTACTGGATTTTCTTAGTCAAATCCTAAGAAAGATAACAAAAACAAATATCTCTAAAAAAATAATCATGTTTGGATATTAATAGCATTCCTCAGCCACACCCACATAAATGCATATACCCCTTAAAGTGAGCTAATTTTTTTTTTAAGTATTGAAAAGTATCAAAGCTAAAGATATTAGGACAATTCCTTGGCATTGAGAGGCAAATACAGCTTTCAAAACATGGAATAATATGTCTATGCATTTTCCTCTTTAAGGGAACATCACAGAAATCCTGACAATTACAGCAAAATAATAGTGTCCTAAAGCAAAAAGAGTGCTTGTGTACTTTCACTGTTACAAGCTCACAGTTGATATGCAACGAAATAGACTGAAACGTCACAAATGCCAAAACCAGTCCTAAAAACAGAATGTCAGATCCTTTGGTCTTATTAATAGATTCAGGATAAATATTGCTGTATTTGGGATTCAACGTAACTCCAAAACACATAGAAAAAGTATTTATTTTCCACCCTGAATGTTGTATGCTGTATAGTTTGATATAACTTAGTGAGTTTTACTAGGGCATGAGGAAACAATGGCTGTGTCACCTTTCAACTTTTAGCTTTAAGGAATGAAGAAAGGAAAAGCTTACACAATTCCATTGAAAAGCCACCTTATGCAAGTTTTGAGTATGTGAATTATCTGCTAATTAATCAACAAAACTTATTAGAATACAATAATATATTCATAAATAAATCAATTTCAAGGTTAAGATGCTTTTCAATTCACAGTAGTGAATTGAAGTTTTTAAAATTACTTCTGTAATGTTTAGCCTGTTAATTGCCAACAGCTAAATATCCCCTCCTAAATTTAATTTTCTGTTTGTGAGCTAGTGAAACCTTCCCAGTATATTCATTCTTTCAGTAGATAGTTGTTGCACTCCCACTATATGCCCTGCAGAATCCTTGTCCTCAGAGAACTTTCAGTCAACCTAGGGACACTGCTAGATTATAAAAAGAGCAGTAAATAACATGGGGAGTTTTTTTTTCACCCTTATAAAGCTGTTATGCCACCTGGAGAAACTGGTGCTAAACAAAGGATTTTACAAAACATTTGAACTTCAGCTTGTTAATTTCTGATAAGGGAAGGGGCATGGTTCTGTGAGAGTGTCTTAAGAGGAAGTCTGGAATTGATCTTTTCCATTTCATTAAATATAAAACTCTATAAATTTTAGAGAACACATGTGAAAACTTTGCTTGTTATAAGAAGAAATTTTGGTTAATTGCATCACTGCCTTTGTATATTTTCAAATTTATGTTAATTAGCAGAAATGGACAGCACAGAGAGATCCAAAGATCTATAGTTCAGGAAGAGAGTGCTTATAAATTGCTTCCTGTTGCCCACTTTGTGATAGTCATCATTGCATAGTCTAATGATGTTAAAATACATAAAGAGTAGACGATAGTCACAGTGATGAAGGATCAAAAGGGAAATTGGGATGCATAAATAGGAGACGATATGTGTACTGGGTCTCATTTATTTGTTCTAGAATGAAAAAAATCTTCTTTTAAAAATTGTATTAAAATATAGCTGACATACAATATTATATTAATTTCAGGTATACACTATAGTTATTCAACATTTACAAGGTCTGACATTTAAGTTCATGAACTTGCCACCACGTGCTTACATTGGCAGCACTCTACACATAGCTCAGAGAGGTTTCATAACCTTGGTATATGAGAGTCTCACAGCTGTGTTCATGTTGATGTGTGGTGGTGTCTTGCTGAGTGGTGTTCATTATTGTTGTTGCTTGGTTTTGTGTGCCATCGCCAAAATGTCTTAGCTTGAAGTAGAGCAATGAACAAACATTAAATTTCTTGTTAAACTTGGCAAGAGTGGAAGTGAAATCAGGGACACGTTAGTCCAAGTTTATGGGATAATGCCATGAAGAAAATGGCGGTGTACAAATGGATTAATTGTTTTTTTGAGGGGAAAGAATGCATCACTGACGAAGAGAGGTCAGGGTGATGGCCAGTAATGAGCAGAACTGACAAAAACATTCCAAAAAATTGTTGAATTGTGCATTAAAATCATCAGCTGACTGAGAGAACCATAGCAGACCAAGTAAACATCAACCATAGCAGACCAAGTAAACATCTCGTACCTCAATAGTTAGGGAAATCTGAACTGAAAATCTCACATGAGAAAGGTGTGCAAAAATGGTCCCAAAGGAGCTCACCGATAAATAAAAGCAAAGGAGAGTTGAAGTTTGCTAAGACTGTTTGGAGAGGCAAGACAATGTTTTGGGCCTTGTTACCACTGGTGATGAAACATGGGTGTATCAAAACGACCCCGAAACAAAGCATCAAAATGCACAGTGGAAGTCAGCCAATTATCCATGACCAAAAAAGTTCCGTCAGTCCAAATCAAGAGTCAAAACGATGTTGCTAACCTTTTTTGATATCAGAGAGATTATTCATTATGAATTTGTACCAACTGGACAAACAGTTAACCAAGTTCACTATTTGGAAGTTTTGAAAAGACTGGGTGAAAACGTTAGATGACCTGAACTTTTCACCAACTATTCATGGCTCTTACATCACGACAATGTACCAGCTCAAACGGCACTGTCTGTGAGGGAGATTTTAGCCAGTAAACAAAGAACTGTATTGGAACACCCTCCCTACTCACCTGATCTTGTCCCACAATGATTTCTGTCTTCACCTGAAGATAAAGGAAATGTGGAAAGGAAGACATTTTGATGACATTCAGGACATCAAGGTAATACGATGAGAGCTCTGATGGTCATTCCAGAAAAGAGTTCTAAAACTGCTTTGAGGGCTGGACTAGGTGCTGACATTGGTACATAGCTTCCCAAGGGGAGTACTTCAAAGGTAACTGTAGTGATATTCAGCAATGAGATAGCACTTTTTCTAGGATAAATTCACGAATTTAATTGTCAGACCTCGTATATGCCTAAATAGGTGATTACCATGATAAATCCAGCAACCATCTGCCACCGTACCATACTACCACAATGTTATTCACTATATTCCCTATTCTGTACATTACATTCCCGTAACTTATTTGTTTTATTTCTAGAAATTTGAATCTCTTATTCCCTTTCACGTTTCCCCCCTTTTCTAATTTTTCAATTACTGTTGACATTCACTATTATTTTATATTAATTTCAGGTTTTAAGTATAGTGGTTTGGCATTTATATAATTTAAGAAATGATTCCCCTGACTAGCCTAGTACCCACCAGGCATTATACATAGTTATTACATATTATTGACTATATTCCCTACGTACAACTTTACATTCCCATGAATATTTTGTAACTAAAAAGTTGTACTTCTTAATCCTTTCACATTTTTCACTCTGCCCCCCAACCCCTTTCCCATCTATCATCCCAATAAATTTATACCCAACTGACACCATACATAATTATTATAATATCACTGACTATATTCTTTGATATACCCTATATGCCCATGACTACTGTCTAACAACCAATTTGTACTTCTTAATCCCTTCCCCTTTTTCACACACTCCCAAAGCCCCCTACCATCTGGCACCATAAAAACATTCACAGTTATCTATGAGTTTGTTTTTGGTTTGTCTGTTTGTTTGTTTCTTAGATTCCACATACAAGTGAAATCACATTGAATCCCTCTTTCTCTGTCTCACGTAATTCACACAGCACAATACCCTCTAGGTCCACCCATGCTGCTGCAGGTAGCAAAAACCCATTCCCTTTCATGGCTGAGCAATATTCCCTTGTACATATGTACCATACCCTCTTTATCCATTTATCCATTGATGGGCACCCAGGCTGTCTCCGCGTGTTGGCCATTGTAAACAATGTTGCAATGAACATATGGATGCACATGTCCCCTCGAAGTAGTGTTTGGGTTTCTTCAGCTAAATGCCAGAGTGGGATGACTTGGTCATTCTTTGTCTTTTGTGACAACATTTCTTTTAAAGTTATTTTGTCTGGTATAAGTATTGCTACCACAGATGTTTTTCCCCCTTGTTTCCATTTTCATGAAATATCTTTATTTATCTCTTTACTTTTAGTCTTTGTATTTCTTTCAATCTGAAATGAGTCTCTTGTAGGCAGCATATGGAAGGCTCTTATTTTCTTATCCATTCATCCACCCTATCTTTTGATTGGAATATTTAATCCATTTACATTTAAAGTAATTTTTATAGACATGTAGTTATTGCCATTTTATTATTTGTATTTTTGATCTTTTTCTTTTTTTTTTTTTTTCATCTTAAAGAAATCCCCTAAGATTCTCTTAATATTGTTTTGGTGGTGATAAACTTCTTTAGCTTCTTCTTATCTGGGAAGCACTTTATCTGTCTGATTCTAAATGATAGCCTTGCTAGGTATTATAGAATAATCTTGGTTGTAGGTCCTTGATTTTCATCACCTTGAACAATTTGTGCCAATCCCTTCTGGCCTGCAAAGTTTCTGTTGAGAAATCAGCTGACAGTCTTAGGGGAGTGCCATTGTAGGTAAATAACTGCTTTTATTTTTCTGCTTTTAAGATTCTTTCTTTGTCTTTAACCTTTGACATTTGAATGATGATGCGTCTTGGTTTGGGCCTCTTTGAGTTCATCTTGTTTTGGAGTCTGCACTTCCTGGGCTTGTATTTCTACAAATACATGGGCCATGTTAGGGAAGTTTTCTGTCATTATTTCTTAAAGTCGTTTTTCAATTCCTTGCTGTCTTTCTCTTCTCTTTCTCGTACCCCAATAATGTGAATGTTGGTATGCTTGATGTTGTCCCAGAGGCACCTTAAATTATCCCATTTTTTAAATTCTTCTTTTTTCTTTTCTAATTGATTGTTTTCTGCTACCTGTATTCTAAATTGCTGATTCAGTCTTCTGCTTTATCTAATACAGTGGTGATTCCCTTTAATATATTCATTTCAATTATTGTATTCTTGGTTTCTGATTGGTTCTTTTTTATGTTTTCTTTCTCCATTTTTATTTCATATCTTTTTGTTGAGTATTTTTCTGAGATCATTGAGCATCCTAATAACCAGTGTTTTGAACTCTATTTGGTAGATTGTTTTTCTCCACTTTGTTTAGTTCTTTCTCTGGAACTTCATTCTGTTGTCTTATTTAGGAGATGTTTTTTGTCTCCCCATTTTTGGCTGCCTCCCTGTGTTTGTTTCTATGTATTAGGTATGGCTACTATGTCTCCCAGTCTTAGTAGAGTAGCTTTATGTAGTAGGTGTGCTGTGGGGCCCAGTGGTGTAGTCTCCCTAGTCACCCAAGTTGTGTGCTCCTGGTGTGTCCCTTATGTGGGTTGTGTGTGCCCTCCTGTTGTAGTTGAGCTTCGGTTGCTGTTTGCATGTCAATGGGAGGAATTCACCCTTGGGCTGATTGGTTGTGAGGACTGGCCATGACTACAGTGAAGGAGCTGTTGTGCAAAGACTGACCCTACAGAGCAGGATTCACTTGAGCAGGGCTCTGGTGCCTGCCAACTCTGTCCTTTAGGAGTTTCATCCTTGGAGGCAGCCAGGTGAAGCTCTGGTTTGGTCTGAAGCAGGCCAGCCCCAGGGCTTCCTGGGAGGGTCTGTGCCACAGGCCAATTTCACCTTCAGCCTTTGTCCTCCATGGAGCCATCTGGCATGAGGCAAAAGGCAATCCACAGATGGCTGCCACACACTCTGGCCTTGGAGGTACCTCAAGAATCCAAGCCACAAACTGAGGCTGGCTGCCACTAGTGCCAGTCTTGGGACTGTTCATTAATAGGTACAAGGCATGCCAAAGCCAAATGCTGCATGTTTGAGGTTTGTGGACCCTTGAGAGATTTTAGGAAAGTCCCCAGCATTTGCCAAGACAGCTCATTTGCATGGAAAAGCCACTGGAAGCAGCTTGGGTGGGCCCACAAGTTGAGTGGGGCAGAGTTTCAGGAATCACCAGGGCAGAGCAAAGAAACAGTTTTAGCCAGGTTGATGGGGAGTCAGATATGGTGGCTGCCTGTGTCTGCATGCTGGAGGCAGGAGGGTTCAACGAAGAAACAATAGATTCTGTCAGCACTCCTGTCTGTCTGGGAGAAAGCTGCCCCTCCAGCCCTCACGTTGAAACCAGGCAACTAAGTTCCTCCCTGTATGTCCCTGGTGTCTTTCGAGCTGCTGCCACAGAGCTAGAGCTCAGAGTATATATATCCATCAGTGAGTGGTTCCATATGCAGGCCTTTTAAGAGAAATGCCTGGCACTGTAGGCTTCCTTGTCTCACTCAGCCACAATCTCTGCTGGTTTACATAGCCACAAGTTATGGAGACATCTCTCCCCGGCAGTGGAACCCTGGGCTGGGGAGCCTGGTGTGGGGCTGGCACCATTCACTCCTCAGGGGGTGCGTCTGTAGCTGAGATATCCCTCCCAATTTGTAACACTCACACACAGGTTTGGGACCAGCCCATTTCATGTCTCACGCCTCCTGCCAGTCTTGACTTTGACTGGCTTCTTCTATACGTCTCTAATTGTAGGGTCTTGGTTCAGCTAGACTTTAGGTAATTTTCAGTAATGGCTGTTCTTTAGTTTTGTTATTTATGTTTAGTGATTGATATATTTTAGAAATTTCATTATTTCAAGTTAATATATTAGGTTATAACTTTCATAGATTTGGGGATTATTGCAAATAGTGCTTTAAAAGGTAGTGATATTAGACAATGAAAAATTCAATGACATTTGTCCCAAATGATGAGTCAAAAGAAGTAAACATAACAGTAGTGTATACTTTAAATTCAATTTCACTAGCATTATAAGGATATTTCCACAAAACAAAACTCTTGCCATTGGCTATAAAACTTTTAAAGGTATATTACCTCAAAAGATTTCTAACATAAAATAGGTTGTGTAATCCATTTCCATTACCTTTAATGAGCTAAGCTGTAGGAATTCCATCCTGCTTTGAAAATAACCCCAAATAGGTTGGAATGTTATTATAAGGCATCTTAAATCACATTTTTTGCAAAACACTAACATACCCAAAAGTTACATTAAATTTTTTTAAAGCTTAGAATATTTCACTGATATCTTTCTTTTTGTAACTGCTTGATTTGTCACAGTTTAGACATAGCTCCAGGATAGTAATTTGTTCAGACATTCATTTAAAACACATTTATAAAGTACCAATTAAAACCTTTAACACTAAAACTCACCTGCCTAATTTGATTGATTTTTATGGAAATACATTGTCCTAGAGGAGTTAAGGTATAAATGGATGCTCTTACTCTCTTGGCTGACTGATCAAGAGGAATTGAAGAAATCAATTAGAGAAATGAAGCTATTATTTGGAAAATAGATGCAAAAATCGCCAAACTATTATTTTTAAAATAAAATATATAATTAAGTTTCATTTGTTTCGTCCTCACAAACTTATTGCTCATTACTATTATAGACTCATAATCAACAGTTATAATGTCAGCTATTGTGTTAAGTATGTCCTAGATTGTAAAACATTTTTAATGAAATTCAACATTTATGGAGCATTTATCATTTGTCCATTAGTATTCAAAAAGATAGTGATATAAAGATGAAACATGCATGTGAATATGTATGTTATGTGCTTCAACAATGGAAGAAGCCAACAAAAACATTATCTCATGAAATAGAAGCATAAACAAGAAGCATAAACTCTTTGGGGGAGCATAGTGGACAGAGTAATTAATTCTAGGGGAAGCAAATGGTTTTATAGCATGGGTACTTCTTAGTAGTAGATATACAGCCATAATTACAACTTCACTGAATACAGGTGATGAGATACAAGACAATCCTGGGAACAGTGAATGATATGTAATTCCTTGGAAGAATAAAAATTACTTCTTCTTGTCTGAGAAATTGCAAGTAGTCTAATCAGACTCATGCATAGAGTTTAATGTCTCATGGGAAAGAATCAGGGCAGTAATTGAGGTCCAATTTTGAAGTATTCTGAGTACCATATCAAGATATCTTTTTAAAGTGTATGTTTTCAACACTGGCTGTGATTAACAATTACTTACAGAGCTGGTTTGTCTGTCCCCAACCAAGGTTAAATGGGAAGGAATCTCTGCGGGAAAACCCATAAAATAATATAGCCCCATAACTTATTTTGTATATTAAAGTTTGAAAACCACACTGTAGGCGAAATAGAGCTTGAGGCTTACCGGCAGGAAATTGTATGATCATCTCTTGATTTGGAAAAATAATTCTTGCTGCTGATTGGAAACGGGAAAGACAAATTAGGAGGTGGCTGCCTGTCATGGGCACTGAATTTTAGAGGTGAATGAGAGAGAACTTTCCTACTCTTATGCAGCTTAAATATTTATGGAAGAAGCAATAATAAACACCACTATGTAGACTACATGTAATTAGAGATCAATATACATTGTCTGAATAAATAAATTTATCTTGTATACTTTATTACTTTATTTGCTTTACTTACAGCCAGTGATTGCCAATTCTGGCTATGTGTCAATAGTAACAGTGGATCTTACTGAAATACAGGCATCAAAAGGTGCTGCAGAGTTTGAGGTCCATGGATCTGTATTGCAAAAAAAGTTCCAGGCTGTTTGTGGATTAGCAGATATTTGGTCCTGTACAAATCATCCACAGAGACAGTTATTCCATGCCAAAATGTCCTTGATATTTGGTCCTGTCCAGTGTCCACTCTTAGAAAACATTCCTGGGGTTAAATAGCCCATAATGTTTATTTTTACTTTTGGATTATAGGATTAGTACGTAAAAAATACTATCGTGTTTTATTGTTCCAATATTTGAGTTGTGGCTGTATTAACAATAATAATTTTTCTTGCCTCCATAACCTAGCAACTGGTAATAGTTCATGGGGTTAGGTAGATGGGTTGGCATGGACGAAATGTCTCCATGGACATTTTGAACAGGACCAAATGTCATGCAAGTAGCTTTTGAAGTGGTCTCAGATCACATTTGCAGAGTGGTTTTGGGCATATAGGAGCATATAAATTTATTTAACATTATTTGCTAAATAATTTCAGTCCTATGTTTCACTCTATGCTTTGTAAAAATAACCTGATATTTATCTGAGAATTATAATTCAATTCCGTTTAAAGTTGACAAAAACCGCACAACCACTGCATATCAAGCACTTAGGTTTATGGATGGGTGGGCAGGTAAAACAAGACTACACTTCACAGAAAACAGATGCGCAACTGACTATACAATACAAGGTAGAATTAAATAGTACAAAATAGAAGGACTAGTTACATACAGTGAGAGGGAAAAAGAAGGGGAAATTAATTCTGTCTGGTGGAAGTAGGTTGAGGGTTGGGTTGGAATGCAAATTAAGAAAACTTCACACTGGAGGTTATAGCGTAATAGCAGGGTTTTGCAAGATAAGATGTATTTCAAAGGGGGGTGGAGATGGTATTTCAGTATAAGAAAAGAGCATAAACTTAGACTCAGAAAAAGTTTTGTTTTAATATTAATAATTTTGTTTAGCATTCTCAAGGGGTAATGTTTTCCAAAATTCATGTTACATTGGAAGATAAGTATCTAGTTCTTTTGTACTCGCGCAATTTGCAGGATAAGAAATTCGCATTTCAAAATTGAAGCACTAATCTTGCAAGAATAACCCTGAGTATTGGACTGTGATTCTTTTTCAGTCACAATTTGCCTACTTCACAGAACTCTCAGAGTCCCTTAATGCCTTCTCTACATTCTTTCTTGATTTTCATTTTCTTCTTTTGAAGTTGATATCAATTGCATAATAGGCTACCTATCATAAGGAGAGAGAGAGAGTAATAGCAAAAAAGACTGTCTTAACTCCCATTGAAACTGAGTCTTAATAAAAGAAAAATGAAGAGAAATAAAAAATTTAATTTGAAGAATGGAGAATGGCATCGATTAACTCTCACAAGAGGCAAATTTCACCATCAGGATGACATTTGAAGTTGTTTTTATTTGTGAATTTATGCTCAATGTTTCTTTTGGTCACATAGTTTCAGCGTCTTTTATTTATTTATTTATTTTTCTCTATGAGTATATCCCTTCTCTCTTAGGGCTGGCAAGCAGACCAGTATATAACACAAGAGATGTTAAAATATGCCAGAGTCCATATAATGAAACATAAATTATAGCTATGTAATACCACCTATTTCAAAATTTTGTGTTAATATATAAAAATCATTGATTTATGCCTAAAGTTTTAGTTTTTGAAATATCAGAAACAAAGTTAGCTACAGTTTACATGACGCAATCTAGGTGAGGTGTGCTTACTAACATTATATGTACTATTCACATAAGTTTATGTTATTTAATTGTAAAGTGTGGTAAATTCTTACAGAAATGCAAAGCATTTATCAGTATTGTGCTCATGCAGTGTATCAGGCAGAAGAAATGCACAGGGAAAATTTTAATAGTCCAGTTTATAAATGGGCTCCTTTTCTTTCTAGCAATTGAATAATGTATAGTGAAAAGACTACAGGTTGTGAAATCAGACATATTGGGGTAGGGATTCCACTGCCACTACAATAATTACTCTATAATCTTGGAGAAATTACTTAATCACTCTGAGTCTCAGTTAACTTATCTGTATAAAGGGGAAAATATAACTAAACCTCAGCATTCATCTAACGAATCAAGAATTTAAAATAACATAACAATCACAAAGTAGGCAAGATATTCAAGTATTTAGAATTAATAGTAAAAGGAACACAGAGTTTCATCAGTTTAACCTTTGAAGTGACAAACATCCAAAGAGTAATTCCGTACTTTGAGAGTGTTGTGTTTTCCTTTACATTCACACTCTAGAATGTTAAACTTCATTATTTCAAGTTATGCCCAGTAAACCACAGGTCACTCAGATGACACTGGCAGTACTTCAGATTCTGCTGGTACCTCACCTGCCTACATGATAGAATGCAGCCATTAGCCCACCATTCCTTCCTATAGGACTGGACACAGATTCGCTGTGAACAATGCTTTTAAACAAAACAGAAAGGGGAATTCGCTTTCAAAAAAGGACGATGCTGCCCCAAACTGCAATGAACACGCAGCTTAATGACTAATTTCTCATGTCACGAATCCTGTAATGAAGGAAGGGCCCTTCTGTCTGGTCTTTCTCCACAGCAGCATCCAGCCCGGCTCACTTGCACTCATCCCTGCCAAATGTTCTGTTTGTGAGCTGTCACAGGGAGTTAGCAAGTGACTGCTATTCCAAGCTCCTCGTCTGCAAAAGCAGACAATGTCAGAGACACTAAGATCTGGTTAGCATTGTAATTTACTGGCTTTGTTGGAGTTTGAAAGATTCTGCACGCAAACATATGCAGTGTAAATGGACCAGGGCCAAAAGAAAGGGTTAAATTGTCAACATAGTCTTGGAGCAAGACACAGACACATCTTCAATATATTAATGCTATATACATATATGCAGAAATGTAACAAACACATCTATTATTCCATTAGCATATACTGTTCTGAAACAAAGTATACATACATATAACTAAAAAGAGAATTCCATATACTAACCCTGTGGTTCACTAATATTAACCCCATATAGCTGCACATACAGTTGTTATTTATAGGCATAACATGCAAAGGCATATTAATTATCTATAAGCATATGGAAACTTTATACAAACCTATAGAAAACCCTTTACACAAATATATATATTTAATGTCAATATTAACATATGTAACTGAAATGCCAAAAACAATGAGAAAACATTTTGACTGAATGAACATTGGTTTTTCTCACCATTTTGAAATAGTGCACTTTGTGAAATGGTAGTCTGATGCTTCTTTTGAATTATTTCTCACTCTGTTCATGTGAGATCTCTGTTTTTATTATCTTTAAAATTTTCACTTAAAAAATAATGTTGCTTTCTGCTACTGATGCAGTCATTCTGCCCTTTCGCAGATTGCTCTTCAAAATCCATTACTTATTTTTTAGTATTATTGGTTTCAGGTGTACAAAACATAGTGATTAGATATTTACACACCTCACAAAGAGATAACAAGTGTACTGCCCAACAAGTCTACTACCCATCTGACACCGTACTTAGCTGTTACAATACTATTGACTATATTCCCTGTACTCTACATTCTGTGACTATATATTTTTTAAATTATAATTGACATTCAATATTATTTTATGTAAGTTTCAGGTGTACAGTGTACTGGTTAAGCATTTATGTAATTTATGAAGTGATCCCCCCATAAGGCTAGTAGCTATCTGACACCATACATACTTTTTTCAATATTGTTGACTATATTTCCCCTACTATACTTTACATCCCTGAGACTGTTTTGTAACTACAAATTTGTACTTCCTAATCTCTTCACCTTTCTCACCCATCCTCCCAAACCCCTCCCTTCTAACAACCATCAGTTTGTTCTCTGTATCCATGAGTCTATTTCTGTTTTGTTTGTTTGTTTATTCTATTCTTTAGATTCCACAAAACTCATACAGTATTTGTCTTTCTCAGTCTGACTTATTTCACTTAGCATAATATGGTCTTGGTCCATCAATATTATTGCAAATGGTCAGATTTCATTCTATTTCATGGCAGAGTAATACTCTGTTGTATGTGTGTACCACAATTTCTTTATCCAATTGTCTATTTATGGGCATTTTGGTTGTTTCCATATCTTGGCTATTTTTAATAGTGCTGCAGTAAACATAGGGGAGCATATATTTTTCAAAATTCATAGTTTGGATTTCTTTGGATAAATATCAAGGAGTGGAATTGCTGGATCATAAGGTAGTTCTATTTTTAATTTTTTAGATACCTTCATACTATCTTTCATAGTGTCTGCACCAATTTGCAATCCCACCAACAGTGCACAAGGGTTCCCTTTTCTTCACATCCTCACCAATACTTGTTGCTTGTTGATTTATTGATGATGGCCATTCTGACAATGGTGAGGTGATATCTCATTGTGGCTTTTATTTGCATAAATGATTAGTGACAATGAGCATTTTTTTAATACGTCTAATGACCATCTGTATGTCATCTTTCGAGAAATATCTATTCAGGTCCTCTGCCCATTTTTTAATTGAATTGTTTGGGGTTTTTTGGTGTTGAGTTACATGAGTTTTTTATAAATGTTTGATATTAACCCCTTATCAGAAGTTCATTGGCAAATATCTTTTCACATTCAATAGGCTGTCTTTTCATTTTGTTGATGGTTTCCTTTGCTGTGCAAAAAATTTTTAGTTCTATGTAGTCTCATTTCTTTATTTTTTCTTTTGTTTCCCTTGCCTGAGGAAATATATCAATGAAAATATTACTAAGGGTAACGTCTGAGAGTTTACTTCGTATATTTTCTTCTAGGAGTTTTATGACTTTGGGTCTTACGTTTAAGTCTTTGATCCATTTTGAGTCTACCCTGTATATGGTATAAGAAGGTGGTCCAATTTCATATTTTTACATGTAACTGTCCAGTTTTACCAACACCATTTATTGAATAGACTCTCTTTGCCCCAGTGTATATTCTTGATTCCTTTGTCATAGATTAAATGACCATATATGCATGTATTTATTTCTGGGTTCTCTAATTTGTTCCATTGATCTATGTGTCTGTGTTTATGCCAGAACCATGCTGTTTTGATTACTATGGCCTTATAGTATAATTTGATATCACGTAGAATCATACCTCCATCTTTGTTCTTTCTCAGGATTGCCATGGCCATTTGGGGTCTTTTATGGTTCCGTATAAATTTTAGGATTATTTGTCCTAGTTCTGTGCAAAATGCCATTGGTGTTTTCATAGGGATTGCATGAATCTATAGATTGCTTTGGGTAATATAGACATTTTAAATATATTCTTCCATAAATGGTATATGTTTCCATTTGTGTCTGCTTTAATTTCTCTCTTCAATGTCTTATAATTTTCCAAGTGCAGGTCTTTTACTTTTTTGGTTAAATTTATTTCTAGGTATTTTGTTAGATGCAATTATAAATGGGATCGTTTCTTTATTTCTCTTTCTTATAGTTTGTTATTGGTGTATAAAAACGCAGCCAATTTCAGAATATTAATTTTGTTTCTTGCCACTTTAGTAAATTCATGTATCAGTTCTAGTAGTTTTTTGGTGGAATCTTTGGGGTTCTCTCTATATAGTATCATGTCATCTGCAAATAATGACAGTTTTACTTCCTCCTTTCCAATTTGGATGACTTTTATTTCTTTTTCTTGTCCGATTGCTGTGGTTAGGATTTCTAGTACTATGTTGAATAAAAGTGCTGAAAGTGGACATCCTTGTTTTGTTCCTGATCTTAAGGAAAAGGCTTTCAGCTTTCATTGTCAAGTACGATGTTAGCTGTGGGTTTGTCATACATGGCCTTTATCACATTGAGTTATGTTTTCCTATATTCCCACTTTGCTGAGAGTTTTTATCACAAATGGATGCTGGCAAAAATCCATTACTTTCTTGGAGTTTCTTAAGGCTGCCCTCTGTAGTGATGACTCGGTATTGTTTTGGGTGTTACTGAGACAGCAAATTCCCAGAGCAGAAAACTCATCTGTTATAAATTATAAAAAAAATGCAGTGTCTTTTAGAGAGACATGTAAAATAACCTGCCCAAAATTTACTGGGAAAAAAAAATAGTATGTCATGATTTACCATGCAGGCACTACGAGATGGTCCTAGGTTCAGATCCCAACTCTGCCAGTTACTGACTGCCTGAACTTTTGCAAATTACTAACCTATTTAAATCTGTTTCATCATTAGGAAAAGTGATTATAATAATGCCATGTTTCCCCGAAAATAATACCTAACCGGAAAATAAGCCCTAGAATGATTTTTAATAAGACATCCCCTGAAAATAAGCCCCAATGTGTCTTTTGGAGCAAAACTTAATATAAGACCCGGTCTTATTTTTGGGGAAACACAGTACATGCCCCAGATGGATTTGAGGACTTCGTAAGTGACATGATACATTTAAAATACTTTATACAATGCTTGAAAAAATGTAAGTTCTCAGTAAGCATTAGCTGTTATTATTGCTATTTTTTTTAATTTTTTTAATCAGTATCTGCAAAACCAGATATTAACTCAAATGCAATTTTGTCTAAGGGTGTATCTCATACAAATGTGGATTTAATGACTTCCAAGATACATTATATCAGAATGTGGGATGTTGATTTTATCACAGTCTGTTCCCAGATAAACCTTGACTAGTTGTAATTCTCTGATATGATTGATAGCAGTATATATGACAAAATATGACAGACAACCACAGGTGTTCTATTTTATAATTAAAAGCATGAACCCCATACTAAGTGGATTCCTCCCAGATATGCTGACACAAATAAGAAAAATAATCCACATCCTACTTTTTTTTTTTTCCCAGGGAAAATGTCAATCTCCTTTAGATTCCTTAGACATCAGCAGAACATTTGCTTTGTTAAGAGTTACTACTACTACTTGTCAGCAGAAGCAGGAAGATGCAGTATTTGCTTTGCTCTCCAGAAAAACCTGTAAGCACTCACAAAGAGGGCACCTTAAAACATGTATGTATATACATACAAAATAACATATTTTATGGAGTTATTCATTTAGAAAATTATTTTTTTCCTGGCTTCCCTGTGCAGTTTCTTGAGTATAATATACAAAGGATTAGTCAACCTAAATTTGAAAAGTTTCTTTCAGTAATAATAATCTTATTTGAAGGGAGGAAAGATGGAAGGAAAGAGGAAGAAATAGAAGGTCATCTATTCTTCAATGTTGTTTGGTAGGATGTCTAAGTGTTTGCGTGAGTGTGTGTATGTGTGTGTGTATGTGTGTGTGTGTGTGTGTGTGTGTGTAAAAGGAGATAATTTTACCTACACATTGATAAATTATTGAATACTTCTTTTAAATCTTTCTTCTTTCATCTTACCCCACCCTCTTCATTTCACATTGCTCATTGACACTTATTTATGGCAAATGAATCAGTGCATGAGAACTTTAATTGAGCAGAATAAACACCATTAGGATTAAAAGATACTTCATTTGCCTTGGGTTGTGAGAAACCTCTCTCAAAAACAGTGTCATTTGTATTTTATTTTGAATTCTAAACATACAGTCTACAAAGTTTCTAAAATCTCATTTTGTACATTCAATATATAGAAGTCTTCATCCATTTAGTATGCTTGCTCACTGGATAATTTTGCTTTCTACACTTTGGGACATGCCTTACTACCTTAAAATATCACCGTAATTAGCAGCATCTGGAGTTCTTTCTCCCCCTATTTGGATAATGTGAGATATTGGTATTTTCTTTATTTTTGTAAGGCTCACTTAAACCACTTGACCATAACTATGTAATAGAGACATGAAATTCCACCTTCTGGCACATGTTGAATTCATCCCGGTTTCTCTTTATGCATCAAACCTCTGATTTAGTCTTTCCTTCTAAAGGTCGATAACTAGTTTTTAAGGGGCTGGAGGAGGGGAGAGTCTTCGGTGTCCAAGTTTCTATGTTGACAGGGCTGTGTGAAAAAGATTCCACAGATGATTAAATCTACATTATGGTTGTCCAGCACCATTAATCTTTTGCAACCAGAAATAGTCAATTAACTCATCTTAAAAATATATATTTATCTCATTTGAATTCTTTATAGAAAACATGATTTTGTTCTTCAGTATCATTGTGTATGTGCTAGTGAGAGGGGCACATGAAAGAAAATGTCTCCTTGTAAAACTAATGTTAAATAATAGTGACTGTCAACTGTGATCGAAAAATACAATAAATAAAACACCTAGGTTCAAATCCCTATTCTGCTCTTAAAAAAAAAAAAAAAAAAAAAAGAAAGAAAGAAAGAAAGAAAGAAAATTCCTCCTGAATATTGTATAGCTCTTTCTTTGTAATATGTCAAGGTAATTTCTGTATAATTATTCACTACAGCAAAGTACGTGATGGGGTGTGTGTGTGTGTGTGTGTGTGTGTGTGTGTGTATGTACCACTATTTACATAATGCTTGATAATTTTCAGTGAATCAGGAAATGCACATCATCTTTGCCTTTGATTCCTAAAGTGAAAACAAACCTCAAGAGAAACAGAACAAAACAATTTGACTCGTTTTTACCGTGGTGCAAGGAGACAAGGAGGCATTATCCTGATACCAGTGACTCAAAATTAAGGTTCAGCTGTAGCAAATTTGCTAACCACATATAAAGAACAGAAATGCAGAGTTCACTCTGCTATCACTTACTCTTATTCAACCCTCTGTATGTTCATGATCTTCAACAGAAAGCTCAATCTTTCATGTATATTAGTACCAAAGATGTATTTTATATTATATGGAATCATGGATCCTCTCTTGTAGGGTTGAAATCTAAGAGATTTTTATGTTGCTCCTCGTATCTTTATGAACTTTCCACATTCACAATATCTTCTCTAGAGAATGAAATAGATTATAGATTACATCTGACTTTGTCAATCACATATATTTCCAGTTATATTAAAACAATTATGAATATATGTATTATATTCATAATTAATTATAAATTGTTTTAGGAGGACATGATAACTTCTCACACTTTATTCCAGTGAATGCAAAAAGCTAAGTCTTAAAATTACATATTTTTAATGTGAATGGGAAATTCAAGGAAAAAAATACATTTGGCAGTATTAATATAAACTGGAAAAATCTTATAATTATCAAATAATATTTTGGTTCTTGTGAAGCAGTTTGTTTTTGCCTAAGGTTATACATTTGTAGGAATTCGGGTTAAAGATGACACACTGGACATGTTTTTATTTTCCCTTCCTCCTCTCAACTATGAAATGATAGTGAAGATTCATAAATGTGAATAATCATAAACAACCCTGAAAATAAAAATAGCTCTCATTTGCACTTTGGAAAAGTTGGTTCTTTGGATCAAACTATAATTGAATAGGATTATATTGACTGAGAAATCAAAGCAGAGAGGGTCAAAGCCCAGAATATGGCCAGCAGAAGTCAGGCGCTTTTCCCCATAATGGACTTGAAAGAGGTACAAACCCAGAACCAGCAGCTACAGAAAGAAGTCAAACAGTGGCTATTAGTGACTCTCAATAGAATAGCTTGATCAGATGATACCTCTCCTCTTACAGACAACCCCAAACAGAGGAAGATGTGTCTAGCATTTGTCCCAGGATAAATCCATAAAACTGTTTTCTGTGGAAATTACCGTATTTTGCCATGTGTAATGCACTCCCATGAATAATGCACACCCATGTTTTTGGCCCAAACTTTCAGAGTAAAAAATCTTTCATTTTAATTTTTTAATTCAAATTTTTATTTGTTTACGTTTAGGTACTTGTTTTTTTGAAATATTAAGGAATTTTACCATTTATTTTTTAACATATTTTGGTACAAGAAATTTTAGTGTAACGAATAGTTACACAACACAAGAACAGATCTAAGGTACAAGACATTTTATGTACCAGTAACAAATTTATGATATTTAAGCATCGCAAAGGCCAAGAACTCTTCATCATTGCCAGTTCCTTGTAAGTTCAACAAAACCATTCATCGTATTCCAGGGCATTAGTTTGCAGATGGATATCCTTATTAATTTCTAGAGTTACACTTTTAACTCACAAGCATAAATAAAAGAATTAAAAACATTTATATAGATACAGAAGTAGTACTACCCATGTATAATGTGCATCCTTACTTTTCCGTCACAAATTTGGGCAAAAAAGTGCTCATTATACGACAAAATATGGTATATTGTTTCCCTGAGGGAAAAATTACTGTAAGTCTTTGTGCCTAAGAGAAAAGCAAAAAAAATTCAAAGTATTTCCAAATTTAACATCGGGTGGAGCCAGTGGAAGCTAAAAGGCAAGGCATCTGACAATTGCTGTGCTCCTGATACAGCCCTTCTTATTTTCACATCTTATCTCAATACTCTTGGCATTCAATGCCTTCGAATAATATCATCAGTACTTCCCTGAATTCCTTAAATACATTAATTTCATTCTCACAACAGCCCTGTGTGGTAGATATCATTATCATTATCTAAGAGATGAGAATACTGAGGCACAGAAATGTTAAGTAATTTGCTAACATTGATATAACTGGCTAGCGTTAGAACTGAGATTGGAACACAGAGCCTAGTCTGAGTCCCACATTCTTAACCATTACCTTAGGTCACCCTAATGCAATGCCTGCCATTTGATGTGTTACACAACATCAACAGCCAGCTTCCCCACATAGAGGAAAAGACTTCAGAGAAATAGACCAACAAACAATCTTACAGGAAAAACCCATGTCATCTCTGTGTTTATCAATTTGTCCCTTGTTTATAAGTATGACCAGACAACGAAGAATCATCAAACATTTGAGGAAAACCAACAGCCAACAAGAGAAAAATCAAGATGAACAAATGGAACCGAGTAAAATAATAATAATAATAATAATAATAATAATAATGATAATATTAATGATAGACTAGAGACATTTTCTAGTCTATTATTATATTATCATTATCATTATACAGGAACAAAAGAGAACTTTAAAAATTAGAATGATTACACTTAGAAAAATAACATATTTCATCAATAAAAAGTAAACTGCGATGGAAAAAACATGATTATATATATTTTTTCATTATTCTAGAAGGAATATCGGAATTCAGTTGTAATCGATGAGTAAGAGTTAATCAAACAAAGAAGGCTGCAAGGGGTCTTCTAGGCAAAGACACTATTAGAGCAGATATTAACTGGGCTCCTGACTTACATTATTTTGTAAGTTGTGTTCCTAAAGGATTTTTTTGGTTGCTTCTGGAGAGTGGGTTAAGGGAGTCACAGATGAAAGCTGGGAACCACATGGAGGTTATGGCAGTGATCTGTGTGTAAAATGACTGTGTTTTGGACCATGGTTGTAGAAAAAAATGAAAAGAAGAAGAATTTATGATACATTTTGCAGGAAGAAATTACATAAATAGGTGATGATTAATTGCTGGAAAGTGAAAAAAAAAATCATTCCCAGCAACAAGATGGGCAGTGCTATTTTTATTGAGCTAGCACAGTCTGGGAAACAACTTGTTTGGAGTGGGAAAGGTAATAAATAATTTTGTTTTCATAAATCTTGTGTCTCTAACTACGTAAAAAGTCAAACAACAAACCAACAAAACTCTGAAGAGTCCTAAATATGATGTGTTGCTAGAAGATTAATTCATTTAGGGGTTAGGAGATAATACTAAGAAATTTAAGTTTATTTAAGTTATGTGAAATAATTTGAGTATCAGCTATGCAGTTAAGTGTAGAGGAAATTCATGGACATAAGTAGGTCAAGAGTACAGGGAGGATAAGGGGGTAGGAGCCAGCAGCAATTTCAACCAAGCTGCATGGTATTGCCTGAAATATAGACTTTATAACATATAGTGGAGGCATAAGTTGAGAGAGAGGGAGCAAGCATATTCATGCTTTGCTTTCTGGAAGTGCCACAAGTCTGCTTAAAAACACTAAATGACTTTTCTTTGCTCATAGAAGAAACTGCAAACTCCTCTCACATCGCACACTGTCCTCCAGCCATATCGATCCTCTTTCTGTTCCTTGAACATACTCTTCTTCACACCTTGGCAGTCACTATTCCTCTGCCTCAAGTGCTAATGATCCGGCTTTGTGATGGTTTTGTTCAGTCCCATCCTTTGAGTTTCGACACAAATGTCCACACCTCTGAGTAGGTCTCTTTAGCACTCTAGCCAAAGTGACCTTGGCCAGTCGGGTCTGCATGACATAGCAATAGCATAGTGTATGTGTTTATGTTTTATTGTCCTCAGAGTGTAATCTCTGTGGAGGCAAGCTTTGGCTATCTTCTTCACTACAGTTCAAAACCAAGTACAAAAAGTGGTGAGCTAACATTTGTTATTTGACTAAAACTTAAGTATTAAATATTGCAAAGCAAATCAGAGGTAGAGGTAATATAGGTTTTTTTGTTTTGTTCTGTTTTGTTTTAATTGAAATTTATTGTGGTGACAATGGTTAGTAAAATTACATAGGTTTCAAGTGTACAATGCTGTAATATATCATCTTTATCAATGCTGTAATTTATCACATTGTGTGTTCACCACCCAGAGTCAGTTCTCCTTCCATCACCATATATTTGACCCCATTTACCCTCATCTACTACCCTCCGCCCCCATTATGCTCTGGTGACCACTAAACTATTGTCTGTGTCTATGAATTTTTGTTTCTTTTTCTTGTAACTTTGTTGCTTTCAGTTTTATATCCCACATATCAGTGAAATCATATGGTTCTCGACTTTTTCTGTCTTATTTCACTTAGCATAATAATCTCAAGATCCTTTCACATTGTCACAAATGGCACTATTTCATCTTTTTCATGGCAGAGTAGTATTCCATTGTGTATATGTACTACATCTTCTTTTCCAGTAATCTATTGAGGGACACTTTGGTTGTTTC
The DNA here is from genome assembly GCF_057876585.1 of Rhinolophus sinicus. Lineage (NCBI taxonomy): Eukaryota > Metazoa > Chordata > Mammalia > Chiroptera > Rhinolophidae > Rhinolophus > Rhinolophus sinicus. Next base: position 126,796,743 of record NC_142514.1, read on the forward strand.
CATGTCTTAATCACTGTAAATAAAGCTGCAGTGAATATCGGAACACATATATCTTTACAGATAAATGTTTTCAGGTCTTGGGGGTAGATACCCAGGACAGGGATTGCTGGGTCATATGGTAAGTCTATTTGCAATTTTTTAAGGAACTTCCACACTGCCTTACATAACGGCTGCACCAATCTGCATTCCCACCAATAGTGCATGAAGGTTCCTTTTTCTCCACAGCCTCTCAAACACTTATTAAAAACATCACAAATCGACCATCTCATTGCAGTCAGGAAGTGATCAAATTTAAACTTCATTCAAAAAGAAGAAGGAGAAGAAGGAGGAGGAGGAGGAGGAGGAGAAGAAAGAAGGAAAAGAAAAATATTGGCAAAGCAATTTTAATTCAAGTGTACTACAAAACATCCTCCACAGTTGCTTTCAATCTACCCCTCTTTCCACCATTATATGCTTGAATCATTAACTGCAGAAGAAGTGGACAGAATTCTAAGGAACTCTTGTTAAGAAGTTTGCTATCTCAGGATAAGCTGAACAATCAGCAAGATGAGCATTGTGCTTTGAAGCTTCCAAGTTTTAGCTTCCAGCACTCTTCATTTGTATCAGATCATATGTGAGAAGACGATAGCAGCACTCTAAGGCAAATCAGGCAACAGGAAGAACAGTGAAAATTAAGGAAGCAATATTAGTCGAGGCTCAGTTCACAACTTTAAGTAGTTTAGGCAGCAGGATCTTTAATACAAGAGAATAAGTGCTTACAAGTGCTTTTGGAGGGCTAACAGAAAACCTCAAAGCTAAAGATTGTTGGAAGCATCGCAGAACTCATGCTCCAGTGAGGTGACTATGACGAACACATTCAGAACCGTAGAGAATCAGGAAGCCATCACTGGAAATACTAAGTTCAAGAACACACCACAATTTAATCCCTTTCCCCTTTTCGCCCAGCCCCCTAATCATTGTGTTGTACACCTGAAACTAATAAAATATCATATGTCAATTGTAATTAAAAAGAAAAGAAGGAGTGGGGGTGAAGGGGAAGATGATGATGACAACACCGCAGTAGATAGGATCCACACAGTAGTGCGTGCTGGTAAATATGTGATGACCAGTTGGGGTTGTTCCCTGCCCTCCACTGACTTAAAGTTGTTGTCAGTCACTGTGGTATAAATAGTCCCACGATGGCCTATTACAAGCATTAAGGTAAAGTCACTAAATATCAAGTTGCAAAGAGATGAGCAGAAACACACAATTACCTAGTCTTTCCACAATACAGATAAAATAAATGTAAGTAATTTCAAGAACAGAGAAAAGAGTAAGATGCAGTAATTAGGAAGTGATGAGTTTTGAGGATTCATTACGTTATTTTTTAACGTAATGTATTTAACTGTAAATTTATATAATTTAAAATTTAATAGCAGTTGTGTTTGAAAGCCAACTTGTAAAATTCCTAAAAAATGTAATACAGGCTCTCATAAATTGATACAAGTTGGCTCCAGCACACCACTGTATACAAGGATCAAGAAGCTTGGGATAATGAGGCTGCCATCACCACTCAGTCCCAACTGAATGCATTTAAATAGAAAAACTTCCAAAAGGGTACTTTAGTCTGCCAAGTAATGTTGACATGAAAACATCTGCTTGACACTATTTTCATGAGATCCCCTTTCATTCCCACAACAAACAAGGAGGGCATCGTTTTTTAGAAGCTTTTGTTTTCTAAATCAGGAATGATTATCAACTTTCTCATCACCTCCCCAGTCTCTGAAATGCTCTCATTGGTAGCACTAGTATTTTGGGAATAGAAGATGAGGACAGAAAAGGAAAAGTATGTGAAAGTACTGGTAGGTTTATGGTCAGAATCAGCATTGTGCATAATACGCAAGTGCATAAATAATTGAACAAATGAAATTAAGAGAGCTGGTTTTAAAAACTCTGCTGAACAAAAGCAGTAATATTACCTTTCATAACAGTCCATTCTCCCACACAACTGATAGCTTATATCAGGTACTATACCGTTGATGCCATTAGCAGAAAAATGATTGACATGGCCACTATCTTCCAAAAGCTATGTGAACATTTTCAGTGCCTCTAATAGTACCTTTCTGATCTGGTAAGTGGCTAAATGGTACTACAATTATCCAAAAATGTTCCTCATCAGAAAATATCAACGGCACTGTAATGACTATGTCTGGTGTCAGATGGGTAGTAGACTTATTGGGATTATCACTTTGTGAGGGATATACATGTCTAGTCATTATGTTGTTTTGTACACCTGAAACTAATAATAAAAAAAGGAAAAAAAATGTTTCTCGTCAATAAATCTCAGACTCATAGGCTGTGAAGAATTAAGAAAACAAGGACTAAAAGCATAAAAGTGTTAACAAGAAACATTTTGGGCATAGATGACTATATAATGCCTCCCCTTTGATGAGGGAGAAGGAGGTATTTTGGAAATGTGATAAAATTTCCAGAAGTCCATTAAATCTAGTACATAAAGCATGTGATGAAAGTCTTAGCTATATTTGTCTGAAACATTGTTAAAATCACAAATTGTTCACCAAGTTATGAAATAGAAACAAAGAAAATGTGGAATGCCATTCTTGTTTAGGACTACTAATATCTTTTTAAAGTACCGATTATCCATTTCCTATTATTATAGCATCCCTTCAAGAAGTTTTAGTAAAGATACAGCTACTATTGTGACACATAAAATAAAATGAATTCTTACTAAATTTTGGTTGGCTGAATTTAGAATGACTTGGGCAGTAGAGAGATTATCTCTGTGAAATATTCCTATGAGAGCATAATTAAAATCATAGATTCATTGCAAACACAGCATATAACATTTAAACATCATCAGAACCTCATTCCAATGATGAGGCAGGGTTTGATGAGTGAATGTGTGTTTATTGGAAACAAATTTTCACATGTACAAAATAAAACTAATTAGCACTGTCATTCTCAACTCACATATAGGCTATAGTTCAAAATTTTTACTTTCCCTTGTAATTTGTATTTCCTTAATTTAAATAGATTTAATGTCTCTCATTTTTGTTAAGCAAAAAGCATGGTAGAAAAGGTATAAACCTTGGGATCAAATAGGAGTAGTTTCAAAACTAAGTCCTATTCTTTCAGGTCATTCCTCTCTGAGACTCAGTTTCTTTACACGTAAAACGTAGTCAAAAACACCTTCCTTATGTGCATTTTGTAGCCTTCTTATAAAAAGTTTTTGAAAAACTCAGGCCCATGAATCTGTGAAACATGTTCTGCCATCGGATCCAAGAGCATTCCCATAATCTATAAGCCCAGAAGGATGGGTCGCTCTGAAGAGGAATATATGAACTCAATGATTTGAGGTGACAAGTCAATGGACTGTAAAACCTCTGTCTACTCTGTGGATTTTAACATACTTTTCAATTAAAAATTTGTTACTTAGAAACACAACATAATGACCAAAAATAAAATACATAACTTGCTAGCAACTCTTCATCCATTTTTTCTTTTTGTATTAATAGATATTTCAGACATTCAAAAATGTCTAGTAAAACATTATTTTGTTTAAACTGACTTTTCAATATTTTTTTAGAATAAATGAAAATTGAATCATACACATTTTGAATCATAACCAGGGACGTTTACTTGGTGATGATATTTTGATAGACACACTTGTACCCACCACACAATTTAATGAAACATTTAAATTACCGTGGAATGTATTCTTTCAGTACACTATGTATGAAATCTCTCTCTCTCTCTTTTTTTTTTTTTTTTGCCAGTTTAAACTGCTCAAATTTTTGAAAACATAAACCTTGAATAACTTGCATTTTCTCTTATACATAGAAGGCAGTGTTTTGGATATGTGCTTAGATAAAAGGAAACAATGGGTAAAAATAATAAAAAATAGAAAACACCCTCCCCGGTGGAGCTTGCAATCTAGTTGGAGAGCTAGAATACAATTGCAAAAAAAGAACATCAACAAAAACAAAGCATAATTTGAAGCTGTAAAACAGAAGCACAAATTAAATCAGGGAGAATTCAGAGCAAGCATCATGAGCATTCAATTTGAAAATGAGGAAAGCACTGAAGGAAGATATGGCTTTTGATGTGGACCATAAGGATTACTAAGAATTTGAGAGATAAGAGAGTATGAGCCATGATTCTTGATTAAAAGCCACATAAAGTGACCGTGTAACTTTAAGCAAAAAGTAAATACATTGCAAAGTTATCGGGGGCTTAGAGAATCAATAAAGGCTGAAAGCCGCTGCTCAGAAAATAGGAAAAAAAGAGCAGATTTGGAAAATTGGCAGGCATCTTGCTACGCAGCAAGGAAAATCTAGCCAGAAATCATCATAACCATATGCTGTAGCCATTAAGTCAACACTATACTAGCAACAACAACAACAAAAATGTGAGTTGTAAATGCCCTTTGCTTCTTGCATGACTCTCTAGAGTCAGCATCCCAGGCAGGGATCATGTAGCGGCATCTCTTCAGCTAGTCTAGGGCATAGGCAAGCAGCCTGGACTCAGGAATTGGGGAGTGGAGGAGTGAAAGAAAGGAAAACTGCTCTGTGACGTCATAACTCAGAGAATGAATATTGTTTCCAGTGATTTGGATACCAGTAATTTAATAATTTGCTTTGACATAGTGTTATTTGTATAAATTAAAATACTGATTATTTTTTAGTTTACACTGACTTTTTAATATCGTTGAAAATATAAACTTTGAATAATTTACATTTTTAGTTATAACCAGAGAAATTTTCTTGGCATTGATATTTTGAATGGAAGGAACCCTCATTTGTAAGGCATCCTTCTTTGCCTAAATAATTCTCAGCAGAGGCAGAAAATTATTATTGAGAGTGTATAGTTTCTCTAGAAGGATAATACTTACTCCAAGTTCAAAGATTTTCTGAATATAAAAATTACAATACTGACAATTGTGCACATACCTCTGTACTGAAATCAGTATTTTCCATGATTAAACATAAAGAGACAAAGATTAACTGAAAAAGTTCTCTTTGAAGTGAAACTGTAGTTCACTGTCAAAAAGAAAATGATTGTTTAGAAATAGTACCCTTAAAGTTATCAAACTAGTAAGGAGATTATTTTCTTGTTCAATAGAGTAAAATTTGGATTTAGCTAACAACCATCTCATTACCGTTCCCTTGACTAGAGTAGAATCAGAAATCTTGTTGAACAACTGAAAATTGCTGTATAAAGACATGGCACAGATTCAACAATGATCTATCACTGAGACACTTTGATGCTTAAGTTTTATCTTTTTAATCTGTTCAAATAATGTCATGTTATGTTTTTCATTTATAGTTTAAACTCTGTCCTGATTTATGGATAGATTTCTGTGCATACAATTTTATGACAGATATTGGATAGTATATATAGTTTTATTAACTTACATTTTGATTGTTTTATAAAATGTTACATTTTGGTTTTAATATGTCTCAAAATTTTAGTTTATTGATTTAAAAGTATGTCCTTTTAAAAATAATTCTTTTCAAATCAATCCTCAAATAGCAGTAATGTCAGTTTGTTGTAGTATTGCTGTCAGTGACCACTTTACTTACAATAACAACTTAGGTTGTTAGCTAAATCCATAATGGAAGAATTTCCCCAAATAAAAATGGGTGTTTGAGGTAGAAGAGGATAAAAATTATCTGAGAGATATCAAACAAAGGATCAGAGGCAGGGAAACTCAGGACATTTTGGGAAATGATGAGTTATTTAGCAGAAAGTTCAGTTAGAGAAGATAAACCTTATTTCCTTTGTCATATCTTTATTTTAGCCGTGGACAGTCACATTCTCCTGGCAAAATCTGAAGTGCATCATACAAATTTTTGAGTGGCTTTCTGACAACTCATTGATAAAGAGCTTGGGAATGGAGCAGATGCTATTTCTGAACACCGTGGCTGACTAAATCACGTTTTCATCTTTGTAGAAGGTAAGTGGACAGATCCAACATGGACCATCTAACCAATCATATGTGCCGAGTAATAACATGAGAGAATCCAGGTAAGCCAGCAGTAAATAATCATCATTATAAAATGTTTAATTATGCTGAAATCTTTCCAGGAAAGTGAAAGTGATCAGAGGGTTAAAACATGGAAAAGGGGATGTTTCAAATACAAAACAAACCAGGTGATTAAATGCATCCATTCTTGAGCAAATACAGGAAAAGATTTTAATCAACACTCAGGAATAAATTAGAAAATATTTTCTTAACATGATCTCATGCCAAGAAAACATTTAGCATTTTGTTGTATTGATTTGCCATTTAAGGACTAACTAGTAATCCAAAATAATAAAATCTTAATAACATTAATGATACTTAAAAGGTTGCTAGTCATGGAAATAGTAGTTCTATTATTGTATGAGTGTAGCATTATAATATGCAGTCTGCTAGCAGCACATAAAGGTCCTTGGTAGTAGATAAAATACTGTACAATCACAGTCAATGTCACTACCTTGTGGAAGAAAACTCCTTTCAGGTAAAGATCCTACTCAGTTTTACAAATCTTAAAGTGCGTATAGTAATTCTTTTATGTGGGATGTTTAACAGCTCATTGCAACATGCAACAGCATAAAGACATTTTCCTCAATCATGCAAGTTCAGCTAAATGAGACAGAGGGTGCTATTCAAACTAGAATTGGAGCTGGAAAAGAATTAGTAATCTTCACAAAAAATTGCCAACTTTTAAGTCTATTTATAGCTAAAACTTTGGTTTTGAATTCACATGAATAAGAGCCATAGATCTTTGATATGTTACAGTTCTTTTTTTCCAGAGAGAGACAAGGGAAACTGAAACTACTTAGAGGATTTCTATTCAATAAGGGAAATGGCAGCAGCTAAAATCTACAAGGATTAACAATACTAGCTAGAACACCATAGTCAAATGTCACCTCTCTGATTTGGGAGATAGAAAACTGTTTCATTTGGAGAACAAAACTAAGAAGTGACACTTGACTGGCACATTAGAAACCTTGTATCTATTTTTAAAACTATTGTAGTAACTTTGGCAACATCTAACCATTATATACAGCCAACATTTCCCATCAGCAAAATAACACCTAATTTACATAACAAAAATACCATCAATGGATAAATGAAACGTTACATTAAAAGACAGGAGATTTGGGATCAAGTCTCCCTTTTCTACCTATAGTTATGTGATCAAATCTCACCATGTTCAGACCTCAGTTGCTTCATACACCAACTGGAAATATTAATATTTCTGTGCCTGAACAGAGACGAGACTAGATGGTCTCTTGGGGTTTTTTCAGTGATGAGATGCATAATTCTGTAATTTAACATCTTCATGCTTCCATAGAAATAAAAGAAAAACAAATTATTTTCTTCCCCTTGCAACACCAATGAATAAAATGCCATCATTTTCATTCTAATAACACACTCATTTTGAATATCCATAATATGCGAAGCATTGTGCTAAGCATCAATTGATTTAGGCCTCTCTATAATAGTGAGAGACAACTGCAATTAATTTCCCCATTTCACAGATGAGGAACTGAACATTAAAGAGATGAAGAAATTTGTTAAAGGTTACATGTGTTCTGAGAAATAAACTGATGTAAACCCAGGTCTCTCAGGTGCCAAAGGCACTACCCTTCCTCTTTGTGGCCCTTTCTCATGCTTATTAGCACTGAAGATGCTGCATTACTGCAACAGGCAACACCCCTATTTGCCTCAACTAGTTCTAAGGATTCTGTTTCAGCCCTCATCCTGTAACAAATCTGTTAGGTAAGCTGCAACAGGCTATACGGCACTTTTAATTTTTCAAAACAATGCCAGATAGATCCTACTTTACTATCTCAGAAATTTTGTTTACCACATATGATTGCTATTCCTGTTCCCATCTGGCATAACAAAAACAAAAACAAAAAATCAAAAACAAACAAACAAAAAAAACCTGTGCAAGAAGTTAAGCAGAACTGAATTTTAAGCCTGGGAGTCCCCAACTCCCCTCCAGGTCCCTTCCCATCACTTCCTATCTTTTCGCTTCATGGCTTCTTGCAGGCTGTGGCCTTAGCTTAGCACCACCCTCAGAAGCAACAGCAGCAGTAACCCTTAAAGCAGTAGTATGTGCCTGGGACATAGACTCACCGAAAAATGTTTTTTCGAAAGAAATACTAGCCCATGAAAGATCTCTTCAAGCTCATGATAGACATCATAACTAAAAATAAGTGGAGTTGAATATCAAATAGAAGAAAAGCACTGTAAAACATCTGGGAAGCATTTCTTTGTATACTACTATCATTTGATACCTGTTTCTAAGCAAGCATCCCAGATGTTTTGTCAAGTTGAAGATTAATAGTATGTGAATGAAAAACAAAAATAAAAATAAAAAAGATGGGCAAGCAGTGTATTCAAAGAAATGCTGAGTTCAAGAAGACAGTGCTCGGGTAATGATGAGTGACAGGATCTCAGGGAGGATGATCATATGGGTGCTGAGAGCACAGGTAGCACACGTGCTTCCTGGCTACCTATGTGCACTGGCCGCACGGCCTGGAGAGAGAGAATCCTCTGCACTCTTTATGTAACTGGCTCAGTGTTTGGTCTTCTTCCCGCCACTTGCTTTAAATAATTAATCTAACCCATACTTATTTACAGCTTCTCAGGAGAGTCAAATATGTCAAGATGGCCTGGAAGATCGCTTACTATCATGTATGTGAATGTTAAAGCCTGAAACAGTTGAATGAATTATGATCACTAACAAATTTAAGGCTTAATGATAATTGTCACATCCTGCGCAATAAGGGTTGTGGGGAGCGAGGAGGGTGGCACAGGGTTAAGAAACACAGTAGTCAAGAATAGAGTGCAAGCGGGACCTAGGGACTCCAGCCTCAAGGACTGAGCCCTGAATCGGCCTACGCATAGCTTTTATTAATTAGGTGGGGAAGTAAAGGACATAAAGCTTGTCAATCTCAAGATCTGTGAATCTATACATTATAATAGGAAACTGATTCAAGCCAATCACCCTTGCCTTCAGGCAGCTGAACCCTAAGTCTCAGGATGTATGTACTTCCTCAAGGGACAAAATCTTTATGCATATGAATAGATGGAGAGCACATCATTGAATCTCTTCCCCTGCAGGCTGTAGGAAGGAATGCAGCCACAGAGGCAGAGGCTCTCCTTAGCTGGGGGAAGGTGGGAGGCTATGCCCACCACTATGAACCCCGTGGATTCTCCTTTTGGTCCCCCCCGTGGGGAATCTTACTCGTCATTGGCTGACCAGCCACCTTTCTGGGGCCAAACAGGGAATAAGGTGCAAGCACAAAAGTGAAACAAAGTCTCTGAAAGGATCCCTCTCACAGACTCTCCTTGCTTTAGGGGCAGGTACGAGGAGACAGACAGGTAGGCTGCTGTGTGGCAACAATAATGGCAACTAGTATCTACTGATAGTTACTATTGCCCGGGACTATGCTTAATGTTTCACGTGATTACCTCATGCAAATAGTATTTGGTAGGAAAGGAAAGTGAGTTACATAGACATTAGGCTTCTGCCTGTAGTCATACAGATGGTATATAGCAAAACCAGGATATCAGCCTGGAAGTTGGGCTAGAGTCAGAACTCCTAACTAATCTACTAAATAGCAGTTTTTTTCTCACCGAGCATTTTCTGTGTTAGGCACTCTACCAGGTGCATTGTTGTATTGTATCCTTATATTTATTATCGTTCACATTTTCCAGATGAGGAAACAGAGGCTTAGAGAAATGAAGTAAATTATTTATTTAGCATGCAGCTGGTTAGTGGTGAAGCCCAGATCAAATCTATTTTTTTTTTTTTTGCTTGCATTTGTTGATTCTAATAGCCACCCAAGCATGTGTGCACATGGTCATATTGCTTCTACTCAAGAAAGCCCCACAAAGTACAAGAAAGAAAATGTATAATTTTGCCCCTTCTTTGTTCAAATGAGAAAACTGAAGCTCAAAATGAATAGGGACTTCCTCGGATCACAGAACTATGTACTACAAAGCAGTGACAAAACCTTTCAGACAGTTTATTCAGAAGTCGCCCAAGTAGGCTATCTTTCCTATCCTAAAGTATGCTTCTGACTTTTTCTCATTAGGTTATATCTACTGTGAGGCACATTCAATTTAAAATTACATGGTGTTATTTATAGTTATTGTTATCTTTTGTGTTTAAAGAGAAAATTTCTCTCTAAGGAGCAAATTTTTACCTGTATTGCTTTTTTAAAAGCACACTATGGGAAAGGCAGGATTCGTTTTCATCTTAGTCCTGGGTTCAGCTTCCACGTCTAATTTTAAAACATGGACTCTATCAACTTCATTAACTATCTAATCAAGCCAATAGATTCCCTGGAAATGTTTGGACATATTTATGTATATTTAGTTCATACCACAGATTTAAAGCCACAGTAAGGTTTGTTTCATATGAGAATTTCTAATGGTAACTTTCACTAGGCATATTTGTGAGTATCTGTGACTGAAAGTATTAGAAGGTAAATATCTACTCTCAAGTATACTCTTACTTTTATAGAGTAGTTTAGTTTGCAAAGCCATAGGACAAATTTTTAACAGTCAGAAGTCCCAGACCCAAAGAGAGATATGAAGATGGTTAATAGCACAGTGACCCCAGGGCAGGATAGAAGTGCAGCTATAATAATATATTACCTAATTTACACAATAAAAAGAAATCAAGGGTGGAAGATTGAAGGCTGAGGACAGCCATCCAAATAATGGCATGTTGCCCAGTTTTTTGATGTTAATCATTTCAGAGACTTGACGCCTTCCGACTGAAAAGGGGGCAGCTATTCAGAAGGGAGCACTGTGCAATTATATCCAGAAATGTTTCCTGCACACCTTCCCTGCCCCAAAATATTTGGCCATTTAGTCAGATATTTATACTATGGGTAAAAGGTGAGTGCCCAAACAATTCCAAGATGGTTAGACACAGGGAATTAGGAAACAACAACACCCTCACAGCCTGTGTTAGAGAAGGGGCATCTGGAGAGCAGGTAATAGATGGTGTCTTGCTCAGCTCCAGCTCATAGGGGGTCAACAGAATTCATAATTCCACCTGCTGATCATTTTCCCAGTCACTGAATAATTACTTTTAATTGATATACTTGTAGTTGGAAAAATCCTCATATTGATTCCTTGACATGTAGTATAAGAGCTATCATAGTGATAGAGGCCAAGTGCAAGTGCTGAAAGTTCACCTTCTCTCCTAAGATAATAAATTGCAAACAATACTGCATCCTCATGGGAATAACAGTGATTGGTGTCATACTAAAATAGTTAAAGGGCATAGGTATGGTGATCTCTGCCATATTACCATATAATCCACCAGTCTAGCCCTTACCTGGATGACAGTGGATTACTCCAAACTTTCCCGAGTAGTAGTCCCATTGAAATTGCTGTACCGAGTGCAGTATATTTATTACAGACAATTAACACATCCTTGAGCAAATGGTACGAAGCCATTGATTTGGTGAATGCATTCTTTTATGTCAAACTCTACTCTAGGAGATAGAGAATATGGACCACATCCATGGGTTTCCATAACCCATGACTTCTTTTTGAATTTGACCATTGAGCATCCCTAAGGAAAGTCAGAAGGAAGGATTGGATACCTGTCTGTAAAGCTACCTTGAGCTGCTTGTGTTACTTGATTAAAGGTTGCTGAGCTTCTAAGCAACTCTGTGTCCCCAGGTTCCAATATCCCCTGCATCTCTTTATTCCTTTGGGCATAAGGATGTTAACAGCTTGACTCCCACTGAGCTCCAGGTTGCAGTACTAATCCCACACCTTTGACACTAGTTCCTTAAACAAACTTTCCTTAATTATCTTCTTTTGAATGTGACCTCTGTTTCCTTTGGGACTCTGACTCTTTGATATAAGAGGCCATCAAATCCCCCTGAAATGATATTGAGAAGGAAAGAACAGATAAATTAATAATTAGGAAGATAAAAAGTATACTGAATGGACATAATTTTCTTCTCAATGGCTCCCGGATACATTTTAAGAGTTCTACCAGCAGCTAATGAATGACTTTATATGTCATTGTATTAAGATAGTGATTCTCAACATGTGTTTTCTGCACCACTGGCATCAACAACACTTGGAAACTCATAAAAAATGTAATTTTCTGGGCTCTATCCCAGCCCTACTAAGTCAGAGACTCTGGGAAGGGGACCCATCATTCTGTATTTAACAAGCCCTTTAGGTGATGCTGATGTGTGCTACAATTTGAGAACCATGATCATGACCCTACCTTCCTAATATGTTCCAGATTGAAATACTAACTTAGATATAATCGAACACATTGGAAACTCTCACTAGGTAAAACCAAAAATACTAAATCAAGACTTGAATAAATGATGAAATATTTACATGATTGTACCTATTGCCAAGCTTCAGCATTTTTTTAAATTAAAAAAATACATAGAATATTAGGTCTCCTGTGCCAAGCTTATCATAACTTTTCAGGTCTAGAAACCACATATGTCATAAAGAGTTGTCTAGGTAACAAATATAATTACTTATGGGTCAGAAATTTTCTAAATGTTGTCTACAGAATAAAAGTGCCATAAACTATTAATAAGAAATGTTGGGAAATTGGAAGTTGTAGATCCCAGGTCAGATAATTAAAGAAGACTTTTAGTTCAACAGTATTAAACACATTTATTTATAGTATAGCTATACTAAGTTATTAATATGCAATTATACATTAAGAATCTCAAGGGCAGAGAGCATGTTTTATCTCCCTGAGTATCATACATGTAAAATGCGTTTTTGAGAAAATTCAGGCCAGGAAATGGCATAATTAGTAAAACATGGCTGTCTACCAGGAAACCAAAGGCATATATGAACAAAACAATAAGAGAATTGAAGTTATATGGACCATGCCGTTGAGAGTCTCTAATTCTCAGAATGGGACATTAGACACATTCTCTAGAATGGCAAAAAACTTACCACAAGGTTTAAGCAGAAGAAATGACAGGATCAGTGTGAGGGAGGGAGAAGGTAGCTTTGTCATGTCATGACAAATTGGTAGAGTAGCCAATTTGGTAAAGGATAAACATGGTAAAGGTATAAACTAAAGGAGGAAATTCCAGGTACTCAAGGCAATTTTTCACTTTAAGTTAAAGAGTAAGGAGACACATTTACTCAATCTATTATGTGGTCTCAATTGAGAAGCTCATCAGAGTTAATCAGCAATGGAATGTCAGTGAAAAATCCAAGTGTACTATTGAGTTTAATTTCAAACATTTAGATAAGATTACTTCTCCCATAATCTTTGACTACACTGACAGCGGTCAAGAGGAAACTCGGTGTCCCCAACATGTTCCAAATAAAGATTTCTCTTTTCCTGGCTTTCACACCTCCACTGGTAGCAAGAGGGTGTCTAAGAACTCTGGTTTCTCTGTCAAAACTTCCACTATCCCTCCTTCCACAAAAGGGATCCCCTTACCACCATAATTCTGCTTGGAAAATCATTGTGATGCCAATCCCTGTTAATGGTGGTCACCAAAAGAAGCCCAGGGAATCCCTCTTCTCCAGATTATAACTATATGGTGTGATAGGCAGTGAGGCAACTCACCTTCTGGTGAGTTTTAGCATTTCCTTTAATCCTTCACTGATTTATTTTCTGATCAGCACTTAACCCCATCTTATATAACTTACCTTTTACTTATTTAGTGATTTGCCTACCTCTCTCTTCTAGAAGAAAATCTCCTGAGGAAAGGATTTTTTTCTTTTTTCTTATTTGTTCTATATCCCTTAGGTATAAACAGTTTCTGGCATATAAAAAGTCTATACATATTTAATGAATAAATGAATAAATGAATGTTCCACTGTCCCCCATATTATCACTTAACATGAAGGATGGCTAAAGAAAACTCACTGATTCTTCTAAGTATCATTTCTCTATATTTCCTCTGTGTTCCAAGAAAACTATATCAAAATTCTATTATGTCTCAGTTAATCTTATTTGTCTGTCTACAGAGAACCCCTTTTCCAACCACTCCTTGGGGAAGGAACCCTATTTTATCTCTATATCCCCAGGCTCTTTGACAGAGTATGCCATATGTTTCTTAAGTCAATGAATCAATATATAAATAAATGAAGAAAATCATATCTGGGTTATTAGAAAAACATGTTTAATTTTAACAGTAATATAAAGATACACAATGACCTAACCCCACCCCACCCCCCCCAAAAAAATGTTAAGATTACTTGCAGTTAAAGGAATCTGCTATCTTGAAGCTTCTACTCCTTTCTCAATTTTCACAAATCTTTTTTTTTAATCAGATATTCTCAGATATCCAAAGTGGCCCAGGCCACTACCGCTTTTTGGGACCCCTAGTATCAGAAAAAGAAAATATGCCAAAACAGATTATAAAATTTCCAGGTGTTTATACTCAATACATTAATATATTTAAAACAGAATACAATAAAACATGTGGAATGTATAAAATGTAATATTATTATGGACATGTAAAAATACAATAGGCACACGGACAAGGAAAAAAAGATGACTTAAAAAATACTGATTTATTTTCAGGATGGTTCTCTTAAGAAAGATGCTTCTTGGAAAATTACGTAGTAAGTTTAACAAAGACAAAATTTTAAAATGAAAAAATATGTTTTTAAAATTAAAAACTGTGTGTCAAATACCATGGTAAATTTTACATATAATAAATAAGTTATTTAACTTATGATTATATATATATATATATGTGTGTGTGTGTGTATATATATATATATATATATATATATATATATGTACTATGCACAAAAAATTACAGAATTTATTGAAAAATAATTCACAGTAAACTATAAAGTTGTTCCAAACTAGTACATATATGTAAGTATATAAAATGAAGACATTATTTTATTTGGTATGGATATATCTCTAGCTCAATATATAACTTCCATGGAAGAACATGAATAATCCACATTTTAGGCCTTTTATTGTAATTGTCATTATTTGTGACCTGGCCAGAATGTAAGAGTAAGCCACAGCCATACAGAATCAAGTCAGGAGTAATTTTAATATCGCGAAGATTATCACCTTGCCTGAGGGATATTACATGTGAATAATTCAGATGGAAATAAGCAGTCAATAAAAATGCCTACTTGAATCCATTTTACAAGTGGAACAATCTAAGATGGTTTGAGACTCAAGCAGGATTTGTGAAGTATCTATTAGTTTACATAAATCTAAGGAATCTGAGTTAAAAGACCATGTTATTTGGAGTGTGTGGATTTAGAGTTGATACTTAGGAATTATAAATAAGGTCTCTATGTATATCTTATTTTCCTGAGGAAAACCATCCAGACATCAGGTCTCTTCCATAATCTCTGGTTGACATGCAACCTCAGTTACATTGTCATATAAGACCAAATTCCTTGGTAGAATAATCCTAAACTTCTTGGAGTGGTACTGAAGTTTTCTTGGTGGTCAAATCCATTTAATTTAAAGTGGATTATAAAAATTTCAAAATAATAAAGCCTATTAATGAAATTTTAATGTTCTTGTGTTAACCTTAAGAACAATTTGTATCTCTGTATGTGTATTTATAAAATTATAAATACTATTGTTTAGTATATACGAGCACTGACACTTACGTTCGCAAACTTGCCACCATGTACTTACATTGGCAGCACTGTACAAACAGCTCGATAACATTTCATAACCTTGGTATATCCATGTCTCATAGCTGTGTTCCTGTTGACATGTGGCAGTGTCTTGCTGAGTACCATTCACTATTGTTGTTGCAAGAATTTGTGTGTCGTCATGAGAATGTCTGAGTTTGAATTAGAGCAACAAACAAGCATTGAATTTCTTTTTAAACTTGGCAAGAGTGGAAGTGAAATCAGGGACATGTTAGTACAAGGTTATGGGAATAATGCCATGAAGAAAATGGCAGTGTACAAATGGATTAAACGTTTTTTCTGAGGGAAGAGAATGCATCACTGATGAAGAGAGTTCAGGGCGGCCAGTAACAAGAATAATTAATGAAAACATTGCAAAAATTCATCAAATTGTGTGTCAAAATCATCAGCTGACTGTGAGAAGCATAGCAGACCAAGTAAACATCAATAAAGAAACAATTAGGAAAATCTTAACTGAAAATATTGGCATGAGAAAGGTGTGTACAAAAATGGTCCCAAAGAGCTCACCGATGAACAAAAGCATAGGAGAGTCAAAGTTTGCCAAGACCTTTTGGAGAGGCAGGACAATGTTTTGGGTCGTGTTATCACTGGTGATGAAACATGGGTGTACTCATACAACCCTGAAACAAAGCGTCAAAGTGCACAATGGAAGTCCGACAAGTCTCCATGACAAAAAACGTTCTGTCAGTCCAAATCAAGGGTCAAAATTGTGTTGCTAACCTATTTTGCTATCAGAGGGATTATTCACTATGAATCTGTACCAACTGGACAGTTAACCAAGTTCACTATTTGGAAGTGCTGAAAAGTCTGCATGAAAAAGTTAGATGAAAAGAATCTGAACTTTTCAGCAACAATTCATGGCTCTTGTATCACAACAATGCACCAGCTCACATGGCACTGTCTGTGATGGAGTTATGAGCTGGTAAACAAATAACTGTACTGGAACACCTTCCCTACTCACTGATCTGGCCCGCAATGACTTCTTTCTTTACCCAAAGATAAAGGAAATATTGAAAGGAAGACATTTTGAAGACCTTCAGCTTATCAAGGTGAATGTGATGACAGCTCTGATGGCTATTCCAGAAAAAGAGTTCTGAAATTGCTTTGAGCAGTAGACTAGGCACTGGCATCAGTGTGTAGCTTCCCAAGGGGCGTACTTCAAAAAGGTGACTGTAGTGATACTCAGCAATTAGGTATGTAGCACTTTTTCTAGGATGAGTTCATGAACTTGTCAGACCTCATACATCAGGGCATCTAATAGTTTCATTTCATGATTATAATGAAAATATTTAAATAAATGAAACTCTTAATATGAAAGGTTAAAATTACTAAATTAGGTAACAGTATTGAATATCAAAATCATCACATTCATAGGTTAATCTATTAGATTTATAAAACTCATTTAAGTGCTTAGAAAGATTTTATTAGGCAGTCGGAGAACTAATGAAAAAATTGACTATTTTAAATTCATAAAGGCAATTTAAAATTTTAAGATAATTTAATTGTTATAAAAGCTAGCTTAAAGACAATTGTTATAATTTGATAGATTTATAAATTTGGTAGATGAAAACTAAATGCTTATGGGTTAATAGGTTTTTAAATTTGAATATACAGCAAATATTAATTTTAGGAATAGCTATGAATTATCCTTTCTGCACACAATAGTCACCCTCAAGGACACAAAAATAATCTCCCAATGACAATAATAAATATGATACTTGGCAAATTTTGTAATATATTCTACTTATAGCCCTAAGATACTTAAGAATTTTTCTTATTCTGAATACCAGATTCTTGACCAGCAATTTGTTAAGTTCCACCCAATGAAATTACCTATACATTAAAACTTGTCACTTGAAGAACAATTGAATCTACAATCCAAAATCTGTGATGAAAACCATATATACTTTTCTATGTATAACCTTTACTTCAGAAAGCAATAGTAACTATTAAAAATCGAGTTATTCCTGAGCTTCATTCTAGAGGAGGAGAAGTATTAGCAGGGTAAACAGTTGTTCATTAAGAAAACACTTAGGTGGGTAGTTGTCAGCAAGATAGCCAAATATGATGTTCCTCATTTGTACCCCACTCCCAAAATTACTCAACATTACTCATCATCTGGGAAATGCAAATCAAGACCACAATGAGGTATTGCCTCACACAACTGGAATGGCTGTTATCAAAAAGACAAGAGAGGTAGTATGTATACTTTGTAAGAAGTCAATTATGATATCCTATAGAATTTTTTTTAAATAAAGTCTTTATGAGATTGAAAAAACAGACAAGAGAAAAGTGTTGGTGAGGACACGTAGTTGAGGGAATCTTTGTGCACGTTTGGTTGGAATGTAAATTGGTCCGACCACTTGGAAAACAGTATGGAGGCTCCTCAAAATATTAAAAATAAAATTACCATGTGATCTAGTAATCCCATTTCTGGGTTTATATAAAAAAAAAATTAAATCTCTCAAAGGGATATCTGCACCCCCATGTTCATTGCCATATTATCCACATTAGTTGAGACATAGAGACAACTTTCCGTAGATGGATGAATGGATAAAGAAGAAGAATACACAATGACGTCATAGAAATGGCAGCATGAGGTAAGCCTCTTGAAATCTCCCCTGGAATCTACAACAAACTGAACAACTATAATTCCAGAACAGGCAAGACTAAGAGACGCACAACTGAAATCATCTAAAGGTGGGCAAATAGGTGAGTGGGGGAGGAAGGAAGTGGGAAGTGCAGAAATGCTGGTCATGTGGGCAACAGGATGCAGAACTACCGTGTTCCCCCGAAAATAAGACCTAGCCGGACCATCAGCTCTAATGTGTCTTTTGGAGCAAAAATTAGTATCAGACCCGGTTTTATTTTAATATAAGACCGGGTCTTATATAATACAATATGATATGACATGACACGATACGACATGACATGAGATGACATGACATGACATGACATGACATGACAAGACATAACAGCAGGTCTTATGTAATATAATATAAGACCTGGTCTTATATCAATTTTTGCTCCAAAAGACTCATTAGAGCTCATGGTCTGGTTAGGTCTGATATTCAGGGAAACACAGTAGCTCAGAGTTCTGAGCTCCCTGCATTCCGGAGCTACCGCAGCCATGAGAGAGGGAAGAATTCAGACTGCTAGCACTCCCCTTATGGCCCACAGTCCTGCCTGAGGAATCAGCATATAATACAACTGAACCCACCACTCACGGCAGAGACCTCGCAGCAAAGCCTGAGAAAAGAAGGGTGTAAACAGTGGTTTAAGCCCTCACTGCCAAGCAGAGGATGAAAGACTTAGGCACAGAACCGCTTCTATCCTCCCAGAGCTCGCCCTATCCCCACCTGCCAGTGCTAGAAGTGGAGCCATAGCAGTGTCAGATCAAAAGAACAGAATCTTTACATTTGTGAGAGTTGTGGCCGGCAGCCATAGACTCACAGTCCAGTTAGTTCGAGCAAAGGGCAGGGAGGCCTGAGTGCAGGATGGGCTATGCTGGTGGTCACTGCCATTGCTCACAGCCACCTCTCACAACCCACACCACCCCCACCCCCACCTATGTGGGTGGTACCCTGCAGGGGTAAACAGAGCTGCTGAAACACACAGGCCCTGAATTTGGTGCAGAAAAAGCTTTGGAACTTCAGAAGCTTTCCACATCCCCCAACAGAAGAGGTGCCCTGAGACCCAGGCAACTGGCTCACAGAGGAGAAGCCCATCTTCCAGGGAATCGCCACATTGTGTGAGAAACCAGAGCAGAGCAGAGAAAACATAACACTACAGCCTGAGAATTAAAGGCTGCAATTGGAAAGAAAATAAAGCATTCTACCAACACCTACTGGAAAGCAAGGGAAAGACCTCTACCTACCCACTTGTTGCAGAACCCACTCTTGTAGATGCCTAGGAAGAGAAGTAATAATTCACTACTTGCCGTAAATAACCAAGGTAACAAGGCAGCTCAGGAAGAAAGTGAAAAGTCTCCAGAAAATGAACTTAAAGACATGGAAATATGTGACATAAATGACAGAGAACTCAAGAGTGCAGTTCTGAAAAAACTCAGTGGGATGCAAGAAAGCACAGACAGGCAGTTTAATAAACTCAGAAACACAAAGAACAAAATGAACATTTTACCAAAGAGATTGGAATTAAAATAAATAAATAAATAGGATTCCTGGAGATTAAGAACTCAATAAAAGAAATGAAGAATGAAATAGCCAACTTAGGCACCATAATAGAGCTGACCAGATGGAGGAAAGTATCAGTGACATAGAAGATAGAAATCTGGAAATGACACAGATCAAAGAAGAGAGAGATTTGAGAGTTAAAAGAAATGAAAGAACGCTACAAAAACTTTCTGACTACATCAGAAATAGCGATATAAGAATAATGGGCATACCAGAAGGAGTAGAAAGGGAGAAGGGAACAGAGAGTATATTCAAACAAATAGTCGATGAGAATTTTCCAAACATGTGGAAAGAACTTGATCCTCAAATCCAAGAAGCAAATAGAACACCTAATTACCTCAACCCCAACAGGCCTTCTTCAAGGCACATTGTATTGAAGCTGTCAAAAATCAATGACAAAGAAAGAATCCTCAAGGCAGCCAGGGGAAAGAAGATGGTAACCTACAAAGGAAAGCCCATTAGATTATCATCAGATTTTTCAGCAGAAACTCTGCAAGCCAAGACGGAGTGGACTCACATATTCAAACTATTAAAAGAGAGAAATTTTGAGCCAAGAATAATATATCCAGAAAAGATATCCTTTAGATATGAAGGAGGAATAAAGACCGTCCCAGACATACAGATGCTGAGGGAATTTTCTAACACATGATCTGCACTACAAGAAATACTGAAGGAGGCTATTCAACCAGCATAGATAGGTGTAATTTGTGACAACAAAAACATAAAACGGGGGAGAGTAAAGGTCTGAAGCAGCCTAAGGAAATGGAGAAAGTAAATATGCTGAAGAAAATGGAATACTCCAAATATGAAACTTTTTTAACAAACTTAATGGTAACCACTCAAAAAAAAAAAAAAAAAAAAAAAAAATCCAGAACTGAAATATATAACATAAAAAAAAAGAAGAAGAAGAAGAAGAAATAGAAAGGAAAAATCATAGAATACCACCACACTGAAATAATAGACAGCAACAAAAAGGCATAGAAACAATGGAGACACAGTCCTACCAGAAAACCAAAGATAAAATGATAGGAAATCCTCATATATCTGTAACCACCCTAAATATAAATGATCTGAACTCACCAGTAAAAAGGCACAAAGTAGCAGATTGGATCAAAAAACTAAACCCAACTATATGCTGCCTCTAAGGGACCCATCTCAACTACAAGAACAAATATAAATTGAAAGTGAAAGGGTGGAAATTGACATTCCAAGCAAAGGGTATCCAGAGAAAATCAGGTGTAGTCATACTGATATCAGATGAAACAGATTTCGGGATAAAAATGGTTACAAGAGACAAAGACATTTCATAGTGATAAAGGGGACTATCCAACAAAAAGATATAACAGTCATCAACATTTATGCCCCCAATCAGGGAGCACGGAAATACAGCAAGAAACTACTACCAGAACTAAAGGAAAAAATTGACCAACACACAATTATACTAGGGGACCGAAATACATCATTGATAGCCATGGATAGATCATCCAAACAGAAAATAAATGAAGAACTATCAGCCCTAAATGACATATCGGATGAAATGGACATAATTGGCATTTATGGAGCACTTCATCCTAAAACATCAGACTACACATTTTTTTCTAGTGTACATGGAACATTCTCAAAGATAGACATATATTGGGACATAAAACCAGCCTCAACAAATTTAAGAAGACTGAAATACCAAGTATATTCTCTGATCACAAGGCTTTGAAATTGGATGTCAACTGCTAAAAGAAAGCAGGAAAAACCACAAATATGTGGAGATTAGACAACATACTTTTAAAGAATAACTGGGTCAAAGAAGAAATAAGAGGAGAGATCAAAAGATACATAAACACAAATGAGAATGAAAATACATTCCACCAAAATTTTTGGGATGCAGTGAGAGAAGTTTTAAGAGGGAAATTTATATCATTACAGACCTATCTCAAGAAACAAGAAAAATCTCAGATAAATAACCTCATGTTACACCTTAAAGAACTAGAAAAAGAAGAACAAATGAAACCTAAAGTCAGCAGAAGGAAGGAAATAATAAAAATCAGAGCTGAACTAAATGAAATAGAGAACAAAAACACAATAGAAAAAAATAACGCAACAAAGAGCTGGTTCTTTGAAAAGATTAACAAAATTGACAAACCCTTCGCTAGACTCACTAATATAAAAAGAGAAGACACTAATTAACAAAATCAGAAATGAAAATGGGGAAGTTATCACGGACACCACAGAAATACAAAGGATCATCCAAGAATACTATGAAGGACTATATGCCACCCAATTCAATACCCTAGAAGAAATGGACAAGTTCTTAGAAACATATAGCCTTCCAAGGCTGAACCATGAAGAACTGGAAAATCTAAACAGACCGATCACCAGTATTGAAATTGAATCAGTCATCCAAAACCTTCTCAAAAGCAAAAGTCCAGGACCACGTGGCTTCACTAGTGAATTCTACCAAACATTCAAAGAGGATCTCATACCTGTCCTACTCAAACTCTTCCAAAAAGTTGAAAAAGAGACAATACTCCCTAACTCATTTTATGATGCCAACATTACCCTGATACCAAGACCTGGTAAGGATAACACAAAAAAAGAAAATTATAGACCAATATCTCAGATGAATGCAGATGCAAAAATCCTAAACAAAATTCTAGCAAATCGAATGCAACAATGCATTAAAAAAGATTATACATCACGACCAAGTGGGGTTCATCCCAGGGGCACAAGAATGGTTCAACATACACAAATCGATCAATGTGATACACCACATAAACAAAATAAAGGACAAAAATTATATGATTATACCAAATGATGCAGCAAAAGCATTTGACAAGATACAACATCCATTTATGATAAAATAGGTATACAGGAAAATACCTTAACATAATAAAAAAGTCTATATATGACAAACCCTCAGTTAATGTCATAATTAACCATGAAAAACTGAAGACCTTTGCTCTACATTCAGGAACATGACAGGGCTGTCCCCTATCACCTCTGCTTTTCAACATAGTGTTGAAAGTCCTAGCTAGAGCAATCAGCAAGAGAAAGAAATAAAAGGTATCCAAACTGGGAATGAAGAAGTTAAATTGTCACTCTTTGCAGATGACATGATGCTATATATGAAAAGCACTAAAGACTCCACCAAAAAAACTATTAGAAGCAATAAACAGTAAATTGCATTGTTTCTAAAGAATACAGTAAAGTTTCTGGCTACAAAATCAACATACAAAAGTCCATTGCATTCCTATATACTAGTAATGAAATCTCAGAAAATGAAAAAACAAACAAACAAAAAAAACGAGATCTAAGCGTAAGACCTGAAGCAATAAACTGCATAGATGAAAACATAGGTACTAAACTTATGGACCTTGGTTTCAAGGAGCATTTTATGAATTTGATTCCAAAGCCAAGGGAAGTGAAAGCTAAACTAAATGAATGGGAATATATCAAACTAAAAAGCTTATGCACAGCAAAAGAAACCATCCACAAAGTAAAGCGGCAACAAACCGAATGGGAGACGATTTTTGCAAACAACATCTCCGATAAGGGGCTAATATCCAAAATATATAAGGAACTCATACAACTCTACAACAACAAAAAAATCCAATTAAAAAATGGGCAGAGGACCTGAAGAAACATTTCTCCAAAGAGGACATACTGATGGCAAATAGACAAATGAAAAAATGCTCAACATCACTAATCATCAGAGAAATGCAAATAAAAACCACAATAAGATATCACCTCACCCCAGTCAGAATGGCTATTATCAACAAGACAAATAATAACAAGTGTTGGAGAGGCTGTGGAGAAAAAGGAACCCTCATACACTGTTGGTGGGAATGCAGACTGGTGCAGCCGTTAAGGAAGGCAGTGTGGAGGTTCCTCAAAAAATTAAGAATAGAATTACCATGTGACCCAGCAATCCCCCTCCTAGGTATCTACCAAAAAAATCTGAAAACATTTGTCCATAAAGACATATGTGCTCCAATGTTCATTGCAGCTTTATTTATGGTGGCCAAGACATGGAAACAACCAAAGTGTCCTTCAATGGATGAATGGATAAAGAAGTTGTGGTATAGCTACACAATGGAATACGATTTGGCGGTAAGAATAGATGAAATAATACCATTTGCGACAACATGGTTGGATCTTGAGATTATAATGTTAAGTGAAATAAGTCAGACAGAAAAAATAGAGAACCATATGATTTCACTGATAAGTCGTATATAAAACTCAAAACAACAAAACAAACAAATAAAGAAACAAAAACTCATAGACACAGACAATAATTTAGTGGTTACCAAAGGGAGGATGATAGATGAGGGTAAAGGAGATCAAATATATGGTGATGGAAAGAGAACTCACTCTGGGTGGTGAACACACAATGTGATATATAGGTAATGTATTACAGAATTGTACACCTGAAATCTTTAACTTTACTAGCAATTGACACCCCAATAAACTTTAATTAAAAAAAAAAGAACACACACACACTCACACAAATATTATTTAGCCATAAAAGAAGGAAATTCTGCCATTTGCCATAACATGGATATATGGCTACATCTTGAGTGTATTATGCTAAATGAAATAAGTCAGACAAAGGAAGGCAAACACTCTTTGTTGCGAGCCTAGGAAACTTGTGGGATTGTCTCAAAAAATTGAACAATCCTTCGATCACTTTCTCGAGCTATTTTCCCTGTATTTATATCCATTTCTCTCCCCTGGTTGGAAATTGTCTTGTACTTCCTTCTCTAGGTAACTCATAGCTTTACCTGTTTTCCTTAATTCCAGTGGTAACTGTGGCTTTGGATACAAATGCTTTTCTGTCAGTGAAACTTCATCACACCCCTGTTCCTTTTCTTCTTCTCCCCACTGAAGGTCAGGGATAAAGCCCTCATTTCCATGTTTTAAGAGAATCTCTTCTTTGTGTTACTTGTGGCTCTATCTCTTTGCCTTCTCAAATATCTACTCATTAAAACACGAAATAGTGTTCTATATTTTTTTGCTTACAAAATATTTGTAACTCTAACTACAAACTAGGGCTAGAACTATTCAGAAAATGAAGTCTCAAAAATACATGAATGTTTGTCAGGACTCATCGAGGTTTACAAAAAGCGTTTCAAATGCTCTCCATTCAGAAGCTTCTAGCTGGAAAATTGCATGTTGGAGGAATCAGTCATTCTGAGGCTATCGCCGAGTGTTCCAGTTTGAATCTTCCCCCTTAAAGTCTTCCCTAGCTCACTGTAATGAGTATTCATCTTCCAGCTGAGATGCTTTGGAGAAAAATGTGAGGCAAATAGACAGAATTTCTTATTAAAAGCTAAATCAAAGCTAGAGAATATCATTAAATAGAAATTCCTACAAAATTGTATGGACTAGCAACTAACCCTTTAATTAAAAAAAAAAATCTGAATCATAAATAAAAGGAATCACTAGTTGGTATCATTATTCCTTTTTTTAATGTATTTTTAATGTAAGTATAGTTGGTATACAATCTTATATTGGTTGTATTAGTGTCAGGTGTACAATATAGTGATTCAATGTTTTTATACCTTACAATGTGATCATCCCACTAATTCTAGTTGTCATCTGTCACCATGTAAACTTACCACAATACTGTTGACTTCATTTTTCCTTTTGCATAAGGAGTTCAACCAGCTATGGAAAGAGGTGGAGATGACTCAGTTGGTTGAGATATTATTGAGAAAGAATCACAAATGGAGTAAGAACCGCTCCCACTTTCTTCATTCCCAACAAACATAAAAACAACAGTATCTCTCTGGTGGAGTGAAGCCTCTTGTTTAATTGCAGTAATGTTGACAGAACATGGGATTCTTGGTGTTCATCACAGGAAAGAATTCAAGGATGCCACCAAATAAGCCAAGAAAACAGGTTGTTTATTAGAAAAGAATAGTGTACTCTCAAGATAGTAAGAGCAAGCAGGCTCAGAGATGATCTGCTGCCCCAAAAAGAAGTAGGATTTAGGAATTTATTACACTTAAAATGAAAGGGTGGAATATTCAGAGCATATGGGTGGTGTTATTGGTGTACCTAGGCAGGTCATTGCTGACCATTCCTTCCTGTTAGGAGGGGACATTTTTGTGCTTATTTGGCTCTCTTGGACGTCTCATGGCAACACAGGGGGTGGAGATTTTCCCTGCCCATATTGCTAATAATATTATAATCTATTGCAATTAGCTAAAGTTCACCTTGAGGGGCAAGATTGTGTCCCAGATTCTCTCTCGGCCACCGAAATCCAGTTCTGGCCAGACTGTAACGGGCTTTTTTCCTTAACTGCTGACCTTGCCTCCTCCTTCCTTCTCTGCCCTGTCTCTTGAGGACCTATTCTTCATGCCTATGGTTAACAGTAAGAGCCCTCGTGAAAGTATAGATACTACTTCCCTTTCTGGAAGCACTTGCTTGAGATATTTAAAATAATTTTACAAATCATTTGTTTAAATCAATTTAAGAGAGTATATTTTTCTGACGAGTGAGCGTAAACCAGCTGCATGAGAAATATCGTCATGCAAAAAGAACCTAAAAAATGGGAATACATTTCTCCCTCCAGTTATTAACCCTAATCAAAGCAAATTTCTATACCCACGACTCAGTTATATAGTGATCAAAATACTTGTGGATGTTGCCTTTATTATTTATTATTAGTGTTGGGCCCTTTCATGTCCAGTAAGACAAAGATTCCTAAAGTCCTTTTGTTCCACCTAAAAAGAATTTCTGAGACTGAATGGAATGATTCTTATTTTTTTGCCTCTTCACCTCCCTGCCCTTTCCAGTCCCCGTAGATGAGAGATTTCAGAAGTATTATATAACTTTCACTTGTTCCTAAGAGAAGCAAATGAACATACGTGTATATTTACTGTCTGTCAGACAAAATCCTAAACATTTTTCATGCATTATCTTTTTAAATTATTTTAACTCTCTGCAAGATGTCATTATTCAGTTTTACAGTTATGAAACTGAGGCTTAATGAAAGTAAAGAATTACTTGCCAAAGATCAAATGGCTAATATGGGCCAAATTTAGGACTTCGAAACTGTTCTTTCCTTGGATAGCTTGCGAGATTATTGAGTGGATTTTTTTTTTTTTTTTGAGAAACAAGATAATTCTTTTATTGACATTGAAGTACATAGAAAACAATCAGTAAATTATTGTGCAAAAAATCCTAAGTCATTACTTCTTTTGTTTCACTTAGCCACCTCCTTTTATTCTTCACCTGACTTCTGCCACCCAGTGGCAATTCTGTGTAGAGGGAGAGTTACAACATTCAACAGGAAGATTTGTAGAAGTACGAAGTGGCATATTTCAAAAAATGCTAATTTCAGCTAGGAGCAGTTAAATCCCTGAGGACTCAATATAGCACTTAAATTAATCATGGAAAGTAGCAAATGACAGTTAAGAGCATTACAGGGACAGGTCAGATTCAATGGTAATGTACCAAGCGTGCCAAAAAAAGTATACACATTTTAAGAGAGGATATCCATGCCCAGGCAGTATTTCGCCACAATCAGCAGTGTCTGGATGCTGATGGTAACCACTTTGAGCACCTCTTGTAATTGCAGAAGTCACATGTGACTTGTATTCATCTTTTGTTATCAGTATATATTGAGTATTACAATTAATACAGTTTTTGTTTCCTTTCTTAAAATGTGTATACTTTTTTTGGCACCTTCCATAGGTTTTAAAAACAATTCTCTAGCCTGATGACATCATTATCCACTGTCTTCATTTATGTTGGCTACTTGTAAACTTCTACCATTTGCTAATGACACCGAATACCTGAAGATGCCTCTCATTGGGATTAGGTTCTACTAAAAACAATGGCATCAAGTAAATACTTAAAAAGTGCATTTTGTAGAGTTAAGGTACTAAACATTGGTATATAATATGTTATCCTTTCGTTTTCTCTCTTCACAAGAAGAGATAACCAAATTATCCCATAGAATAAAACAGAGATGAATCCAATTGGAGCTAAGCAGGAAATGCACAAAAATGTAGTTATTCTTCCACTCTCATATTCCCTTTGTAAATGTGTGTGTTTTCTCTTAATTGAAAGCATAGGGCCAGCACACATGATGCCAACTAATAGAGCAGTATAATCCTCTTTCCACAACAAGTTCTGGCTGCAATTTCTGAGAATTAACTTTGGAAAATTAATAATTCACCCTAGCTGTGTACGATTATTATATAATTTTTCTCTCATAGTATTATTTTGGATTTGACAGTGAGGGAAAGAATTGGAGATGGTTCCAGAATGCACCTTTTGGTAAGAATATTTTGCATGTTTCTAAATTTCATGTTAATTGGATTAAGAATTTAAGAATTTAGTAGCCTAGTTTTGAATATGTAAGTAATCTGTAGATATGGCTAGAACAGAAAAGGAAGTTTTTCACTGAAAGGAGCTGAATGAACTTTTGGAATACTTTCATTTTCTTAAGAACGTTCATTTCACAAAGCTCTTAGGCCACAGTGAATACACCTAGACAATAAGGCTTTTCTCACCCCTGAGGTGACACCCTCTAGTGTTTCTGCTAAGTACAAAGAGAAAATTGACTGTATCTTTTCCAAGGCAATTGGCATAGGGCTATAGTTATCTGTTATTTCTTCCCATTTTAAAAACAGCCAAAACCAAAGGAGCAACCTGACCAGTTAACCTGCCTGCACAATTACAGGGCAATACTGATCACAAGTCTTGGGGCTGCCTCTGCCTCCCCCAACTCTATTCAGCAAAAGTACTATCTTCTAAGTGAACTGCAATCATTATAAGACAAATGCAGTTCTCAGGAATTGGAAACACTTGCTGTCAGCCTCCTGGCTCAGCACGTTCTCAGACATGATTATCTCACAGCTGCAAACCTTAGAGGATGCTGCTTGTTAGTTAATGCTCAGCTAGAGTTTCTTCTCTGGGACACAAAAAAACTGGGTATGGGATGAATTTCTCCTTTACTGCCACACAGTGTGTCCAAATAAATGAAGAAAAAATATATCTGTGTCCTAGACTATTTCCTATTCTCAGGTTTTTGAGAGGTCCTCTGTAGCCACTTGATTGCCTTGATATCCTGAATGATTTAACCCAATTCCTGGAAGACTGTTGAGACAGCCTTTCATATGGGCGTTTATGACAAAATGAGTATCTCTATCCTTGATTGTTATTGTGATTATAAAGAGCACTGCACTAAAATTTAGGAGACTAGGGTGGTACTTCCAACTCTACCACAAATCATTTAACTTCTCTGGCTTTCACTTTATCTCTACAATGAGTTGTTTAGGTTAAATGGTTCTAAGGTTACATTCACCTTCAAGTTTCTATGATTTTATAAATTTGTTAATTTCCTTTATGCTAATGATAGCTTGAGTTGCAAACCATCATCAAATTAATTGACAACATATTATAAACTATTTCGTACACACAAATGAGAATTATTGAGAATCTACTAAAATGTCAAGAACAATTTTGCACTATCTCATTTAATCCTCATGAATTTTTTTGAATTAAAGTTTATTGGTGACAATTGTCAGTAAAGTTACATAGATTTCAGGTGTATAATTCTGTAATACATCATCTATATCTCACATTGTGTGTTCACCACCCAGAGCCCTTCCATCATCATATATTTGATCCCCTTTACCCTCATTTACCACCCCCCTCCCCCCTTACCCTCTGGTAACCATTAAACTGTTGTCTTTGTCTGTAAGTTTTTGTTTCTTCATTTGTTTGTCGTCTTCTTTTGTTGTTTTCAGTTTTATATACCACATATCAGTGAAATCATACGGTCCTCAACTTTTTCTGTCTGATTTATTTTACTCAGCATAATAATCTCAAGATCCATCCATGTTGTCGCAAATGGTACAATTTCATCTTATGGCAAAATAATATTCCACCTCATGAATTTTTTTAGAAAATGTTTTAATGTACTAATATTTCAAGTAAAGAAACATAATTTGACAGATTAAAAACCATGAGTAACTTACCCTGCTAGTAAATAGTTTGGAGACTATAAAGCCATGCTTATTACACGTTTTTATGGTGCCTTCCACTATACATCTAGTTACCTCATTCACTGTTAAGAAGGCTTCTCTTATTTTTTTTAAGATTACTCCTCAATAATTTACCAAATGACCCCTATGTGCCAGCTCTATTTAAGATACTGAATGTATATCATGCAACCGTGGACCTTGTTTCTAGTGGACAGAAGAGAGATATACAATAAAAATGATGAGCAAATATCTATCCACCGTGTATTAGATAGTGATAAGTGACAAGAAGAATAAATCACAGTAAAAGTATTGAGAATATTAAAGTGTTGACGATGGCAAGGGGGCTTAAATATTGTTCAAATTCTGTGGCAAGAAAGATTTTCATTATAAAGGTGATATCTGAGGAAAGGACTAACAGAGGTGAGGGAATAAGACATGCAGATTAACTGAGTAACATTATAAGCAGCAGAAAGAACGAATGTAAAGATCCTAAGGAATCACTGTCATTGAAGCCTGTAACAAACAACCAATGAGGACTAGGTGACTAGAATGCCGGACAGAGAGAGACATAAAGTAGAAGTAACACCAGAGAAGTAACGAGGTATGGGTAATGGTAGGGAACAGATGATTTGGGGTCGTGTAGGCCACTGGAAAATCTTTGCCTTTAATTCTGAGTGAGTCATAAAGCCTTTGGAGTGTTCTGAGGAGAGGAATGACCTATTTAGCTTATATCACAACAATATCATGTGGTTGCTGTGTTAAGAGTAGAATGTAGACAAGTGATACAGGAAGCTGGGAGGACAATTAGAGGTAATAGTGATAATAATCTAGGTGAGAGATGATATTGGCTTCAACCTGGCCTGCAATGGTGGCTTTAGAAATAGTAAGAAGTGTTAAAATTCTAGGCTTTTGAAGGTAGAACCCACAGAACTTCTGATGAATTGGATAAGGGGTAAGAATAAAGGGAAGAATTACGTGGGGAGAGGGCATGACTTGACCTGAGAAACTGCAAGTTTGTAGTTACCGTTTAGAGATGGAGAAGATTTTGGAGGAGCAAATATGGAAGAAGAATTAGGGGTTTTGGACACTGAATATTTAGATATTTATAATTAGATTATAAATTTGGCTTGCCTATTAAATACCCATGGGACATTAAGTGGTTTAATATATGAGTCCAAAGTTTAGAGTAGAGATCTGAGATGGAGATACAAAATTTTAAATAATCAGCATAGATAAGGCACTTAAGGTTTTGAGAATGTATGAGATTTCTATGGGTATAATTATAAATAGAAAAAAAAGAAGGGGAAAAAAAGAGTTCCAAAAACTAACCCTGAGGTATTTCAATATTTAAAGAATGGGGAGTAGGGGAGAACTATCAAAATATTATAAGAAATACCAGCTAACAGGCAGGTAGCAAACCAGGATCTGTAGTTTCCTAAAAAGCCAAGAAGGAAGAAAATCTTTCAAGAATGAGGGAATGATTAACTCTGCCAAACACCAGTGATAGATCAAGTAATAGGCCATCTGGGAATTTACTGTTTGATTTAGCAATGTGAAGACCTTTTGTAACCAGGATCTTGGTAGAGAGAAAAAATCTATTGAATTGGATTTTAGGAGACTATGCAAGGAAAGAAATTGAGACTGCAAAACCAGACACTTCATCTGAAGAGTTTTGCTCCAAAGGGAAGGAGAAAATGGGGTGGTAGATGACATGGGGCCATTATAAGAATGATAAAGATGGTTAGTAATAGGCATCATCTGAAAATTCTTTACTTTCTTAACATAGTAAAGAAGCAATAGGAAGCAAAAGGATCAAGGTTGATAAACATCAGTAATTCACTCAATTAATAAACAATATATGCCTTTTATTGTGTCACTTACTGCTCTAAGGTGCTGGGTACACAGCAGTGTACCTTCAGAGAAGGTCTTTGTTTAAAAAAAGTAAAAAGTTCTATGAGAAAATTAGAACCGAGTTTGTATAAAAAGAAGATTGACCAATGGCTACTAGAGATTGCATGTGCAAAAGTGCATTTTGGGAAATCCCCATGATGGCCTTCAAGTTCATTAATTCACTAGGACTCAGAACTTAGAAAAGCCTTTAGACCTATGGCTACAGTGTATTACAGCACAAGGATATGGACTATAATCAGCAAAGAAAAGATTTGCATAGGGCAGAGTCCAGGAGATACCAGGTCAGGTTTACAGTTTTCCTCTCCCAGTGGCGTCATGCAGACAGCTGTTATGATACTTCTACCCACATAAATGTGTGGCAATATTTATAGAGTATTCCCAATCAGGGAAGCTCTCTCAAGACTTGGTGGCAGGGTTTTAATTGGGGTTAGTCACATAGCATGGCTGACTATCTACATAGCTGACCTTAGCTACTCAGTCTCTATCCCCTGCAGAGGTAAAGCTGATACTGCCTGGCCTAAGACCATTATCATAAATAACATTGCTAAAATAATCCACAGGTAAATACACTTTTATGAGGTAGAATATTTTAAGGGTTTAGAGGTTCCCTCGCAGGAGCAGGTCAAGGGCCAAATTTTTTATTGGAAGACATTCTCTCATACTGTAATGTAGAATTTCAATGTTTTGATATAAATATTCCTATCTCAAATACCCATTGTAATCTTTAAAAGAATCTGGTGTTGTTTTATTTAGTCAACTCTCTTAGCTTTCAGAAGTTCAACTTGAATTTCTGAATACTTGAGCAGTTTAATCTGATTTTTCTTTGTATTCCTTTGGCTAAAAAGTTGGTTGGTGGTTTGCATTATTTGATTTCAAGAAGACTCTGGGCTGAATCAACTGTGTCCAAATTGGTAAACAAATTATTTTTAATTACTGAACAGCTTGAAATAATTTAACAATTTTCATTCGGAAGATGAAAAAGATGGAATACATTTGTGACTGCTAAAAACAAGTATATCAGAAAATCTGAGAACAAAAATAATCTTTAACAGACCTGAGAATATTGAATTTCAAACCCATTGTTTCTCATCATAGAAATAAATATTTCAAGTTGTGAAAAATAAGAGATTAAAAAAATAAATAAACAGTAGTTTATGGCCCAAAAAGAGATGACCAAAATGCACAAAATAAACAATTTTCAAGGTATGATCTGTAACTGTTGTAACAATGTTTTAAGGAACTCTTAAAAATACTTCACCATAGCAATCCACATATAGTTTTGCATATATCTTGAAGTTTTGGGGTTTGCCATAATACTTTCATCAATAACCAGGAAACAAAATGTGATAGTTCCATAATTTACACATATGTCATTCCGGCCCTGAAATAGAACTCCTATTTTAAACTTTGTTTATAAGCACATGCTCAGAATTCAAACATAAAAGTGTGGTGTTCACAGAGGAAATATCAATTATGATTTTGGGCCTATTAATTTGGGAGAAGGAAAGAGTTGAAGGCCAGATATTGAGTTTGGGGTGCTTGATATGGTACTTGGAACTGTACTATATTTTAAGGGTCCTTCATTAATGCAGCTTGCTCTTCTTTTTCAATATATATATATTTTTAATTTCAGTTGACACACATTATTATGTTAATTTCAGGTGTAAACACAGTGACCATTTATATAGCTTACCAAATGATTACCCCGATAAATTCAGTACCCATGTGACATCATACATAGATATTGCAACACTACTGACTATATTCCCCACACTATACACTACATCTCCATAACTATTTTGTAACCACCAATTAGTAACCCTTAATCTCCTCCTAGCCTTCACCCATCTCCCCAACCCTCCACAATCCAGTAACCATCAAAATGTAGTTTTGTTTGTTCAATTATCATATTCTCTAGATTCCACATATAAGTAAAATCATAATGACATTTGTCTTTCTCTGACTTACTCCACTCAGCACAATGCCCTCCTAGGTCCATCCACGTTGGTACTCATGACAAGATTTCATTCTTTTTATGGCTGAGTAATATTCTATTATATATGAGGTCTGACAAGTTTGCAAATTTATCCAAAAAAAAGTGCTACATACCTCATTGCTGAATATCATTATGGTCACCTTCGAAGTACTCCCTTTGGGAAGCTATGCACTGATGCCAGTGCCTAGTCTACTCTTCAAAGCAATTTTAGAATTCTTTTTCTGGAGTGGCCATCAGAGCTGATGTCGTATTACCTTTGATGTCTTGAATGTCATCAAAATGCTTTCCTTTCAATATTTCCTTTATCTTTGGGTAAAGAAAGAAGTCATTGGGAACCAGATTAGGTGAGTAGGGAGGGTGTTCCACCACTGTTATTATATTTGTTTACTGGCTGAAAACTCTCTCACAGACAGTGCTGTATGAGCTGGTGCATTGTTGTGATGAAAGAGTCATGAACTGGTGGCAAAAAGTTCAGGTCGTTTTCATCTAACTTTTTCACACAGCCTTTTCAGCACTTCCAAATAATAAGCTCTTTGTCCAGTTGGTACAAATTCATAGTGAATGATCCCTCTAATATCAAAAAAGGTTAGCAACATTGTTGCAACAACTTCATGAACATAATTGTCTGACCGCATATAAGTAAAGAAAGATAAACACTAATTTAATATTTACTATTTACTTATAATGATAAATATATATATTTGCATCATATAATTGGTTTTTCAAAGAAAAAAGCCTATAATTATAGTATTATTCCCATTTAAAGAGAAAGGAATGAACTTTAGAGACACTGGATAACTTGCCTAAAGATATACATTTAGTAAGAAGCAGGAACGAAACTTGAACCTAGGACCATCCCAGAATACCCTGTGAAGTTATGAAGATGTTTCTCTCAAGGCTAGAAGGTCAGATTAGTAAAGGTCATCTATGAGTCCACAGAATAAACATTTAATATAATTATCAATAAAAATCATTAAGCCAAAATAAGTGCTTATTGATTATTAGAGCTTGTGGGTACCATGGTACAGAAAAAATATATATCCTCAAGGGATATACAGCAGAAAAGATTTTTCAAATCAGTGATTATAATCCATTTTGATTGTGGAACATGAAAGAAAGCACTCTGTTCTACTTGTGAGCTAAGAAGGATAACATGAGAGTTGTGCTTAAAACATGGACTCTTCAGGGAGGTGAACTATGAAAGGATATTCCAGGCAAAAATGACAAGTATGAAAAAAGGCATAGAAGCATGAAAGATTGCAGTCTGGTTAAGAAAGAGGAATTTACTGATTTGACTGTAGCATGAAGCATACAAGAGGATTTAAGAGAAGATAAGGTTGAGAACATAATATTAGGATCAGATTATCTATTTTAAGAAACCTGAAATTTATTCTGTAGTCAACAAATAATATCTGAGAGGGAATGCTATAAATATATATTTGTGTATCATAGTTTTAAAAATGCTTGCTTCCGTGCCTTGAGGAGTAGAACATTTTATCTCTAGAGTGGTTTATCTTTTATTTAGAAAAAATACCTTGATAGATTACTTTGAATGTGAAAGATGTAAGATGCTCTCTTTCTCGTGCCTCCCTCCACTGAGTACACTTTTTAAAAAGGCTGTAAAATAAAATGGCCTGTAGGCTGGACTGCATAACAAATTAACAGGAACACAGGTGTACAGAAAAGAAGTGGGAGAAGAAAAAGGGCTATGCAAAATGACTGGGCATAAGAAAAAATAACTTAAGAAGATTTTGAGAACTGAGAATGTCTGAAATGTTTTTAATAACAGTAGAATCTAACTCTTAGTCTTGTGGTGCTCCATTGTAATTTTTCCCCTCTTACCTCAAACTTTGGTAAAAATTTATATATATGCTTTGTATAAGTGTACTTGGGGAAAAGCATGAAAAGGAACTGTAGCCCATATCACAGTGGCATTTGTCACAGAAAAAAACTGTGGGAGGGAAAAGAAACCTTGAATTCTAAATGAGTTTTAGAGTCCATTTGGTATACACAAGAAGGGATAGAAGCAACTATGAGAATGAAATTCCCATACGGATTTGCAGGAATCATGTGAAATATGTTGGTTTCCCAACTACATACAGGGTAGAAACGTTTAAGAAAAATTCATCAAAATACCACAGGTCATTGATAAGAGAGAGCTATGAGACCTGGTTGATTCTTACAGTAGCCTATATAAGTGACAGTATAACTTGGATTAAAATGCTACTATAGCAGTAGAGTTGCAAAACATTAGACAGGGACAAGGTAACTTTTGCAAGTATAATCAGAAAGACTTGGCAATTAGGCGTATATAGGAAAGCTTTAGTATTTTTTTTTCCCTGAACAATGGGATAGATGGTCGTACAATTTACTGAGATAGAGCAAAGTAGAGAGAAATAAATCAGTGGTATTAAAATAAGAGCTGTGTTTGGCTGTGTTGAATTTGAAATGCATATTAGATAAGTAAGTGGAGATTTTTGCTTATAATTACCTAACAAAATAGTATATATGAAGAGCAGTGGAGGACACTGGATAGAGCCCTTATGTACTACAACATTTAGAGGACAGCAGAAAAGGTAAAGAGCCTAAAATGGATCATCCAGTAAGATGGAAAAAGAATGTGAAGTATGGTGTAATGAAAGCAAGACAAGAGATTTTTAACAAGATGAGAGAGTTAATCTGTGTCAAATGCTGTTGAAATGCAGGTGAAAACATCTTTGACTTGGATGTTTTTAAGTCACTGATAACATTGAAAATATTTACTGGTGTGATGAGGATTGAGTAGTCTAAGAACAATATGGGAAGTGAGGAAGGGCAGACAATTACTACCATACAGAACTCTTTTGAGATTTAACTGTGAAATTCCAGAAAAAGAGTTAGGTAGTAGTTTCAGAAGGAATATTATATAATGAAAGTATATGCATTGTTTAATATGAGAAATATTAGAGAATGTTTGCATGTTTCTAGGTTTGTTCCAGAATGGAGTGGTAAATTACAGAGAGAATGTACTTACAGGAAATGAGTCCATAGAAAATGTTATGATAACATCATCCAGTCCTAAAGTTTTGCAGTTGGGTCAATAATACCTTGGTTGATAAATCAGTCCTTTTATTTTTCTTTTACTATTTAAATAAACTTTTTATCTTAGAATAGTTTTAAATTTCAGAAAACTTCCTTATACCCCACCCATATTTCCTCTTTTATTAATATCTTACATTACTATGGTACATTTCTCCCAATTAATAAACAAATATTGATACATTATTAGTAACTAAAGTCTGTATTCAGATTGGTTTGATCTTTACCTAATGTTATTTCTCTATTCCAGGAACACCGTGTATCCTTAGGTTCCTCTTAGCTATTAGTATCTCAGAATTTCCTTGTTTTGGATAACCTGATAGGTTTGAAGAATACTGGTCAAATATTTGGTGTAATTTCCCTCAATTGTGATTTTTCTGATCCTTTTCTCATGATTAGACTGGAGTTATTCACTTTTGGAAAGACCACAGACCAATCCTATCACATCATATCAAGCCCCAATCTTATCACATCATATCAAGATAACATTCTATTGATATGACATTACTGTTGATGTTAAGCTTGAGTACATGGCTGAGGCAGTGTTTGGCAAGATTCCCCACTATAATCTTACTTATTTTCCCACTTTGCGTATTGTAGTCTTTAGGAGAATGTCATTATGTACATTACATACTGGTGGTGTTCTACTTCCTCAAATCAGAATATCTACATAAATTATTTGGAATTCTTCTGTGAGAACTTAGTCCCCATACCATTTACTTTTTTCTTACTGGTTCCGTCGTTTATTCAATATAGACTCATTAATATTGATGTTATACTTGGAATTATAATTAAATTCAAAACCATTTGTTCTGTTGCTCAGGTTGTTCCAGCTTTTAACCATTGGGAGCTCTTTCAGTTGGCTCCTGTCTCTATGCCCCCATTTGTGGTATTTGTTTGTTTATGAGCAATGTCTTACTTTGTGGCACTGCAAAATGCTCTAGAAACGTTTTGTAAATTTGCTGCTCCAATCCTATAATCAGCCATTTCTCCAAGGAACCCTGGCCCCTTGTATTGTGTTCTACTAGAATAGTGTAAGAAACCAAGATCTGGGCACTGGGTATGCTCATTGCTACTGGGGTGTTTTGTTCTAGACCCTCTCAACGGACAGAACAGGGAAATGTATCTATGTATTCTAAACCATGTATACACATATATCTATGTATATTTTTAAATTTCAAATTCTAATTGTTCATTGTGGTGTATAGTAAAGCTATTGATTATTGTATATTAAACTTGTTTCCTATGACTATACTCACTTATTTGTTCCAGGAATTTGTTTTGTAGATCCTTTGAGATTTTCTACATAGACAATCATATCATCTGTGAATAGAGACAGTTTTGTGTTTAATTTCTTTCTAATCTGTATGACCTTTTTCTTGTTGTACTGCAGTAGCTAAGACTTTTAGTACCATGTTGAATAGGAATGAGGAGAGAAAACATTCTTGGTTCACCTGACTAAAAATTTATCAATTTCATTGACCTTACAGAGAACAAGGTTTTGGTTTGTTGATGTTCTCTATTGTTTTTCTGCTTTCAATTTCATTCATTTCTGATCTAATTTTTATTATTTCTTTTCTTCTGCTTGTTCAAATACAAATTGCTCTTTTTTCTCTGGTTTCCTGGGTGTGTAAGCTGAGGTTATTAATTTTAGACATTTCCTTTTTCTGAAATCTGCTTTGCATGAAATTAATATAGCTCCATAGTTTATCTAGCTCCACTTTAATTTTTTAACCTATTAGTTTTATATTAAAATGGGTGTTTTGTGTACCACACATAGTTGTGCTTTATGTTTTTATCCATGCTAACAATTTTTGTTTTACTTGATGTATTTAGACCATTTACTTTGAAATGGGTATTGATCTATTTGGTTTACTATCAACCATATTTGTGTTTTCTATTTCATAACAGGCTTGTTTTTCTGCCTTCTCTGGTATTAATTGAGCATTTTGTATAATTCTATTTTATCTCCTTTCTTACCATGCCAATTATTCTTCTTTTTTAAAATAATTACTTGTTGCCCTACAATTTACAATATACATTTGAATTAATTTATCTCTTCTATTAATAGTAATATCTCTTATAATAATATCTTCTATTAATCTTATAATAATAATAAATTTGCTTCAAACATAATGCAGTACTTTTATAACAGAATATTCTTAATTCTGCCCTCATATTTTTTGCTATTATTCATTTCGTTACATACCTGTTATAATCAATCATCCAGTATATTTTTAGTACTATTGCTTTAAATTATTTTTAGACCAATTAAAAATAAGATAAATCAAATATTTTATTTCATCTTCATTGATTTCTCCTCTGAAGCGCTTCCATTTGTTTTGTTATTTTACCTATATTTTTTTTTCTTCTGCCTATAGAAAATATTTTAGCATTTCTTGCAGAGCAGATATACTGGCCATGAATTCCTGAGGTTTTATTTGTTTGAGAAAGTCTTTATTTCCCTTTCACTCTTAAAGGATAATTTTGCTATCTATAGACTTCTATATTGTGTGTTTTTTTTCAACAATTTAAATATTTCACTCCACTCTTTTTCTGTATACATGGATTCTGATAAGAAGTCCTCTGTGGTTCTTACTCTTCTCGAGTTAAGGGTTTTTTGTTGCTGTTGTTGTTTTCTTTTCCAGTATTCTTTCAAGATTTTCTCTAGGCTTTTGGTTTTCTGAGACTTGAATATGATATCCATAGGCGTTACTTTTTTCCATATATATCCATCCTTCTTGGTGTACTCTGAGCTTCCTGTGTCTGTGTTTTTGTGTCTGCTATTAATTTTGGAAATTTTTCAGCCATTATTACTTAAAATATCTCTTCTGTTCTGGTGTCTCTTTCTTCTCTTACTCATATCCAAGTTACTTTTGAAAATGTCCCATAGATTTAGTGTATATTTTGTTCTGTATTTTTTTCATACTTTTTCTATTTGCATTCAGTTTTGGAAGTTTCTATTGATTTCAAATTCACTGCTGTGATTCTTTGCTGTGCACTGTCCTGTCTACTGATGATCCTGTTCTTTATTCCTATTACTATTTTTTTGTGTTTTCTAGTATTTCTTTTTGATGCTCTCTTAGAATTTTCATCTCTCTACTTACATTACCTATATGTGTCTGCCTGATGTATATTTGATTCATTAGAGCTCTTAACATAATTAATCATTATTTAATTATCTCCCATAATTCCAAACATGTGTCGTATCTGAGTCTGGTTCTGATGCTTCCTTTGTCTCTTCAGCCTGTATTTATGTTGCTTTTTTGGCATACCTGTAATTTTTTGTTGAAAGTCAAGTGTGTTTTGGTAAATAATAAGAACTGGGGTAAATATGTCTCCGTTGTTAGGGTTTATCTTAATCTGGCTAGTGAGTTGAACTTTGTTTAATGTTTGTCATAGCTGTAGATGCCAAAGGCTTTAAATCCACATGCCCTTAATTTTTTTCTCCACACTTGACTTTGGGATTCTTTAAGAACCCCTTCTCAAGGAGAGTCTGTAACTTGTAACCCTTTCAGCAATGATGCAATATTATTATACTGCAGCTCTGTGGAATAATGGTAAAGTGCAGGGAAGGAAATCATTCTACTATCTTATGATTACATATTTGTCTTTTAGCAGTCCTGTGATCTTCACAAGATCAGTGTTTCTTCTTTTATAGCTTTCCACCTTCTTGAAAGAGGCAGGAAGGCTAGAGCAAGCTAGAATGAGATAAATGTCTTTCACCCCTGTAACAAGGCTCTGGTGAAGCCTTTCCCACTGGAGAATAAGCCTTTGTTAGGGAGGAGCCTCTGGATACATTTCACAAGAATTATTCTTTCCTTCCCTTGCCAGAACCACAAGGGGATCTTGCTCAGATTTTCACGATGAGAACCAAGTGTGGATCCCAGAATGTAATGACAAGCAGAGAAAAGACGGAGGAGGACATGCTAGAGAGGAGCTAATTGATTTATTTAGTAATATCTGATCAATTTATTTAACAATATGCAA
Source organism: Rhinolophus sinicus (assembly GCF_057876585.1). Taxonomy (NCBI): domain Eukaryota; kingdom Metazoa; phylum Chordata; class Mammalia; order Chiroptera; family Rhinolophidae; genus Rhinolophus; species Rhinolophus sinicus. The sequence goes on from NC_142514.1 coordinate 126,837,582, forward strand.
TAGCAAAAGGCAAAGGCACTTAAAAGAATGTGCTAGCAACAGAAAGTAAAGGTGGTTAAGACTGAACTATATACATTGATAACAATGTCATGTCAAAGTAATACACACACATAAGAGATCTCAACATATGTTCACTATTGAACAAAAATCATTTGGCTAAATATACAAATAACATCAATAAGGAGTATCCAAGAGCAGTAATAAACCTTATAGTATAGTAGCTATTGCAGTAGTTGCCACAAGCTCACCAAACCATAGGAAAAACAGCACTAGAAAAGTCATAAATCAAAACCATGCCAGGCAGGTCTTCAGCTGAGAGACTCAGCCATCTCCCACCACTGCTCATTCCCAAGAATGCTGCCGCTGCCATTGCAGTTGCAGTTATTGTTGCTGGAAGTTAGGGCGTCTTCTGATGCTGCAAGCTGCATACAAGTTTATAAAATGCTAACAAGTTCTCGAAGAGGCTAACTGTGGGGAACAACACTGGAGAGGTCGGGAACCAGCCAGACCTCACTAGGTCCGCGGCTGGAAGTCAGGACATCCCCTGGTGTTGTGAGCTGCATGTTGCTGGAAGTCTTCAAAATGTTAGAATGATGAAGAATCACCAAAAGAATCTCTCTCCTATTGCAATCTCTCTCTTTGCCAACTGAGATCTGTCTTACACATTTTTTCAGATGTACCTTAGAGCCAAGTTTCTTGTTCCTGTCTCCCCTTCTGGGAATGGCCAGTTCCGGGAGGATCCAGCAGTTACTGATATGAATGTTGCCCATCTGGCTGAAGGGCCAATTCATCCAGATAAGCAACAAGGCCTGGTGATGTGCCTGTCATGTCATCCTGATATAACTTAGCTACTTCTTCACCTCATCTGCTCAGGCGGGCGAAACAGAGGAAGCAACATCATCCTATATCTCTCCTGCTGGGAACAAGATGAGGGAGAGATTCTCTCAACCCGTAATCACAGCACAGGCAGAAAAGCAACCTCATCTCATAGACAGAAAAGCAACTGCATCTCATATCTACCCTGCTCGGAAGAATGAAACCAAAGGGGGAATTCTCTCAGCCCCTGATCACGGCACAGACAGAAGAACAATCTCATCTCATAGACAGAAAAACAACCTCATCAAGAATTCTGTTAACCCTAAGCTAACCATCACCTCACATGCAGTGACAGACAAAAGCTAGCAGACAAAAGTTAACATCAGCCAATGAAGACAAATTTTCCACTATATCTTCCCCACACAGAAGTATAGTCCATTTAAGTATCAGGGTCCCCATTTTTTAACTGCAGGTCCTCAAACTGGTCCAGACTCAACCTCTAACAATAATTTAAGCATTCCTACTATGTTTCCCCGAAAATAAGACCCAGCCAGGCAATCAGCTCTAATGCATCTTCTGGAGCAAAAATTGATATAAGATCCAGTCTTATTTTACTATAATATAAGACTGGTCTATAATATAATATAATATAATATAATATAATATAATATAATATAATATAATATAATATAATATAATATAATATAATATAATATAATATAATATAATATAATATAATATAATATAAAATACTGGGTCTTTTATTAATTTTTGCTCCAAAAGACGCATTAGAGCTGACTGTCTGGCTAGGTCTTATTTTCAAGGAAACTAGGTACCAGTTTATAGCCCTAGGTGCTTCTCCTGCAGGTAATAAGTAAAATCTTGGCTGTGACTGAATTCACTTGTCTCTCAGGATGTCAGAGTGGCACTTTGTGCTGCAAACAGTTCTCTGATGCATTCCAGAAAAATCATCAATTTTCATTTTGTCTAGCTTTTTCTTGTTGTAAAGGTAGGAATAAAAAATTCCTTTTTTTTTTAATTAAAGTTTATTGGGGTGACAATGGTTACTAAAGTTACATAGTTTCAAGTGTACAATTCTGTAATACATCATCTATATATCACATTGTGTGTTCAACACCCAGAGTCAGTTCTCCTTCCATCACCATATATTTGTAAAAATTCCCGTATAATATAATATATAATATAATATAATTATGTTATATTATATTATATATATATATTATATCCCTTTCACCCTCATCTACCAACCCCCCCCCACCACCCTCTGGTAACCACTAAACTGTTGTCATCTAGGAGTTTTTGTTTCTTTGTTTGTTTTTCTTGTTCCTTTGTTGCTCTCAGTTTTATATCCCATGGATTAGTGAAATCATATGGTTCTCAACTTTTTCTGTCTGACTTATTTTGCTTAGCATCGTAATCTCAGTATCTATCCATATTGTCACAAATGCCACGATTTCATCTTTTCTTATGGCAGAATAGTATTGAAACCAGAAGCCAGTCCCTTTGTGTTTATTGTATCAAAACATGCCTATCGTGTTTTCTATTACATTTGGGTCTTTCAGATGGATAACCTGAACTTTATCTAAGACTTTAGTGCCTGAGTGATAAGGTTGTTAAGTGGTACCATTCTGTGGAGTTATTTAAATTTTAACATGGTACAGAGGCATATGTAATATGTAAAACAACAACAGATTGGGTATCAGAAGACCCAGGTTAGATTCCTGACTCTGGCATTTTATGTCTACGTGAGTTTTGACATAGTTTTAGAATTAATTATATGGATCAAATGAGATATGTGCTCAATGGCTGCTAGCTGTTACTAGTGTTATGTAGAAGTTTCCTTAAGCTTTTAAATTATATATTAGTTTTAGGAATAATAAAATTATTTTTTAAACCTAATATTTGATTTCTATAAGACAGAATTCTACTCAGGTCACAGAAATACTTTTGAGCTGATAGTCATACAAAGACAATTTTATATTTTTACAAAGTAAGTTGCTTCTTATTGTTACCACAGCCTCAAAGGGGTCCACTAGCCTTTGTGCATCCAAAGCCATGAGCAGAAATTTGCAGCAAAGAAAGTAAAGGTTTGTTTAAGGAGTTTGTTTAAGGCACCAAATCCAGAGACACAGATGAGGTATTGCTCTAAAAACATGGCTTTCTAATGGCCACTAGGAGCTCGGTTATACAAGAGAAAAATCATTTATCACAGTTTCTATGAGAGCTGGGGTCCTGGGCTCCACTGATTTGATGGGGCTAAGGTCATGGCTTCCAGTCCTCGTGTCATGTCTTTGTTTGGTCTGCTTTCCAGGGTATGTGGTCCGTGGCACCATTCCACTTTCATGAGTCCAGACCTGAAACACTACTGAGGCCAATTAGCTTTGTTTTATTAAAACCTTATTCACTGTTTGAAGTTTAGTTATTATATCCTACTCATGGTTGATAGACCTGAAGCTTTATTCTTAAGTGAATTTGGTGTTGACCAGAACCTAATGTCCTAAGGCTTAATGATTAAAAGGAGTGGACATACAGTATTTGTACAGGCACGAGGATCTGGGGAAACAAAGCAAGTAAGTTATAGTTCTATCAGGCTAAACAAGTCTAGCTGGGATTAAAGCAGAATGCATGCTAAAGAAGTGAAGTCGTGTATGGTTACACTACTCACATTATATTTAAGATTAATTAAGAGTTATCCTCCATTGAGGGTTCAAGAACTGTATCTAAATTGTTTGTTTGTTTTTCTCTCTTGTGTTAGGTGAGATCCTAAGAGACTGTCTTATTTTTCACCTATTCATGCATCTGTGTATCCATTCATTCATCCATAAATATTTCCTGTACTTGAACATGTTTCAATGATGTGATTAGCATTGGAGATAAAGAATAAAGAACCTAAATTCCTCTCTTCAGCTGCACAAAGTGTAGTTGAGAAAAGAGCTCTATAAACCAAGAATTACATTAGAAAAAAAATGTTTTGTTTAAGATATGACTAGGACGCAAAATAAGCCAGGTCCCCTACTCTGACTGTATTACTGTCAATCTCTCCCTTTATGTTGGTTAATATTTGTTTTATGTATTGAGGTGCTCCTATGTTGGATGCATAAATGTTTACAAGGATTATATCCCCTTGTGGGATTGATCCCCATTATCATTATGTAATGTCCTTCTTTGTCTCTTCAAATATTATAACATTTCATCTTTGCAACAATCCTATAAGAAAGATACTATTTTTTTGTTTTTTCCATTTTGTAGAGATGGAATGAGGCACAGAGAGATTAAGGAACTTGCCCAACTTCACACAACTAATAAGTAGCAGAATTGGATTTTAAGCTCACGCCACTTATTTTTATTATACTATGCTACCTCACAGATTTGACACTATAAAAATTTGAAAACATAATGATCTGAAAATCAAAGAATTAATATCAGCCCTTGGACAGGTTAATAAAGCTTTTAAATATCTTTTCAAGTTGACAGTTTTTGTGGTCATGATGAGAAAGTCAAATGTGAAGATATACATGATATATTCTATTATATTTAATTTTTTAAGAAAAATCACACAAACATACAAATATAAATTAATCCTCATTTTAAAGAGATACAGAAAGATTGTCACCCAGGTAGTAAGGGATGAATCTGAGATTTGAATTCAGGTGCTTGATTACATTTCTAGGCTATTTAGCTTCGTTAAGTTTATAGAATTTCCATCCTTCTTTCTGGTTTTAATTATTTTGTATTATGAAGATTTATTAAAGCATGAATGAATTGCAGTTTCAGAAAATAGGAGTGTTTCTCCATCTGTCTGTTTGAGATTTGTCAGTATTATTATAATACAATGATGGAAAAGTTATCACAAGCAAACCCTAGCATTAGCAGTATTCCATTTAGTCAATTTCCATGAAGAAAATGATTTAGGGTAGTGATATTTTCCTCATTACTTCAGTGTGTGTGTGTGTGTGTGTGTGTGTGTGTGTGTACACATATATAATTTCTTTACAAATTTTTTAGCTAGTCATGATTTGTTTATGGTCTTATGATAATCTCACTTTAGGAGTTAGACCTTTGGAATAGAACTAGAAAGATTCTAGTTTATAATTGTGTTGAGTGTAATAATAAGTCTTGAGTTCTTCAGAAAATGAATGAGTTCTTCCTATTACTAAACTATGATTTGAGCCTAATTAACACAAATTTGGAAACTTTGATGATTATTAAGTATTACCAAAAGTTGACTAAAGGCTTAAGTATTTAAATATCATGTATAGGTTTCAAACATATATAGATATTTCTATTTTTACTCATGTGTAGATATCACTTGTATATATTTATGGTATATTGAAACACACACCCACACACATACACACATACACATGCACACGCACATGAATGTCAGACAATTACATTCACAAACTCATCCTAGAAAAAGTGCTACATACCTCATTGCTAAATATCACTACAGTCACCTTCGAAGTACTCCCCTTGGGAAGTTCTGCACCGACGCCAGCACCTAGTCCACCCTTCAAAGCAATTTTGGAACTCTTTTTCTGGTATGGCCATCAGAGCTGCTGTTGTGTTGCACTTTATGTCCTGAATGTCATCAAAATGTCTTCCTTTCAGTATTTCCTTTATCTTTGAGTAAAGAAAGAAGTCATTGGGGGCCAGATCAGGTGAGTAGGGAGGGTGTTCCAATACAGTTGTTTGGTTACTGGCTAAAAACTCCATCACAGACAGTGCCATGTGGGCTGGTGCATTGTTGTGATGCAAGAGCCATGAATTTTTGGCAAAAATTTCAGGTTGTCTAACTTTTTCACTCAGCCTTTTCAGCACTTCCTGATAGCAAATTTGGTTAACTGTTTGTCCAGTTGATACAAATTCATAATGAATAATCCCTCTGATATCAAAAAAGGTTAGCAACATCATTGCAACAAGTTCACGAACATAATTGTCAGATCTCGCATATATGGATATATATGTATGTATGTATGTAAATATAGTTAATATTACCATCCAGTGTGCTGTAGTGCACATACGTTTCAAAGCTTTAGTTTCATCCTTCAGAGTTCTGTGATACAGTGTCATCGTTTATATAAATCATGTTAAAAGGCATATTCTCCCCTTTTTTCATACATACTTAGTTATTAAATAAGTTTGATTTATTTCTAGGCATCCTTATTTCTTTAAAAATAAAACAAAAACTTCTGGGAAATTGTATTGCAGTATAATAAGGCTTAAAGCAAATTAGAACATTTTAAATAAGAAATATTTACCTTCCAAAACATTATTTTTATAGATCAAAAATATGACATAAGGTAATAGCTACCTTAGAGGTATGTTCAGTATGTTATGATACATCTTATCTTCAAAGTAAGAAGCCGACTTCAGCTTCAGTTCAGATAGAACTAAAGGGATTGGATTTACCCAGGCCCTGAAACAACCAAAATTAAAAACCGACAATATATGAAGAAACAACTGTTTTCAAATGTTGCACATTAGTCATCACAGGACAGAGATCTCTGAGAGAGAAGAAGCAAATAAGGTGAGCCCAATGATAGCTCCAGTTACTGCCAGGAAAGTGATTCCAGACCACTGCAGAGAGAGGGGGACCTAAACAGAGCACTGAGTTCTGCCAGAGTGGAGGGGATATAGCTTAGAATCCATGAAGGCCAAGGTGGCAAGAGTTCACAGTAAACCATCAAAAAGGAGGAAGCTGCCGAAATAGAGCACTCCAGAAATCAGAAGACCCCACATGCAATCCTCAATATTCAGTTGAGTACTTATCAATACATGCATGTGCAAGACCAAAACAAAGATACACCCAAAAAGATCAGATAAAGAAATCTCTGGAGCTCACACAGGGCCAGAAACAGTTCAAGTTTCTACTAGCCAGAGTGAAAAGTATGCTATTCATCATTACCAGGTAATTACCAGCGTATATTGCCTCAGACTGGGGCAAAATTCATCCTAGATAAAAGGCTACTTTGATTTTGCTTAACAAAATAGACTCATAAGATCAAACTTTAATGGATAAAACTATTTCCATGTAACTTGACTACAGTATGTGCCATAAAATGTTTTAATAACTTTTTAAGTCCAAGTTTCAACTAGCAAAATTCACAATGTATTGCATATAATAAAAAATTAGGCATGCAAAAAAGTGGAAAAATATAATCCACAAAAAGAAAAAAAAATATGCAAAAGATATATAGACTCAAAACTGACACAGATAAAATAATTCATAGAGAAAAACATTAAAGGAGAAATTATAACTATTGTATATGTCCAAGTATGTAGATGAAAATTTCAACATATTAAGATGAGACCTGGGAGATATTTTTAAAAATTCAACTTCTTAAGATGAAAAATATAACCTCAGTGAAAATCATTCTTGATGGAAATTAAAACAGACTAAATATTCAGAAGAAAAGAATAGTGAACTTGAAGACAGAGTAACAGAAACTAAAATAAAATATACAGGACAAAAGTCTAAAAACTAAAATAAAGCATCAGTGAATTCTGAGTCAACTTCAAGCAGTACAAAAGTGCCCTGTTTCCCTGAAAATAAGACCTAGCCAGACAATCAGCTCTAATGCGTCTTTTGGAGCAAAAATTAACATAATACCTGGTCTTATTTTACTATAGTACAAGACCTGGTCTTTATTATAATATAATGTAATAAATATAATATAATATAATATAATATATAAAATATAATTATAACATAATTAGAATAGAATAGAATAGAACAGAACAGAACAGAACAGAACAGAACAGAACAGAACAGAACAGAACAGAACAGAACAGAATAGAATAGAATAATACCAGGTCTTGTTTTACGATAAGACTCAGTCCAATATAATATAATATAATATAATATAATATAATATAATATAATATAATATAATACCGGGTCCTATATTAATTTTAGCTCCAAAAGACGCATTAGAGCTGAATGTCTGGTTAGATCTTATTTTTGGGGAAATACAGTAGTGTAATCTGAATCTAGAACAATGGAGATGGCAGTGGATAGAAAAACAACTTTAAGAAATATGTCTTGAATTTTTCAAAGTGTGAAGAAACTATAAACCCACAGAAGTCCAGTGAGCCTTAATAATAATAAAAAATAATGAAGACCAAATCAAAGCTGTTTTTAACTGAGTTGGTTAAACCAACTTTAAAAAGAAGAAACACAAATTACACAAGATAGGAAAAACAAGAATGATAACAGACTTCTTTATGAAGATATTGAAAGCCAGAAAAGGAGTGTCATCTTTTAAGCTCTGAAAGAAATACTTTCAACTTCTGCGTGGTATACACACAGTGTAATATATAGATGATGTATTACAGAATTGTACTCCTGAAATCTATGTAACTTTACTAACAATTGTCACCCCAATAAACATTAATTTAAAAAAATTGTGCATATATATATATATATATATATATATATATATATATATATATATATATATATAAATATTTCCCCCCCCCAAAAAAAATGAAGGTGAAACAAAGACTTTAAAAACTCTGTTTTGTTAAGGCTCCCCGATGTTCTCTTTTCATTAAAGTAGCTCTGAAAAGTGCTGTTTCAAGTTTTCTCCCAGCTTTTAAAAAGTATTTTTATTGAAATATAATTCTTATAACATAAAATCCACCTATTTAAAGTGTACAATTAAGTGGTTTTAGCATATTTACAGAGTTATAAATATCATCATAATCTAAGTTTAGAACATTTTTATTACCCCAAAAAGAAACTTCATATTTGTTAGTCACTCCCCAGCCCCCCATTTAAGCCCTAGGCAACCACTAAGCTGATTTCTTTATATATTTGCCCACTGTGGATACTTAATATAAAGAGAATTATAAAACACATGTTTTTTTGTGACTGTCTTCTTTCACTTAGTATAATGGTTCCAAGGTTCATCCATGTTATAGCATGTACTAATACTTCATTCCTTTTTATTGCAAAATAATATGTTATTTTATGGATATAACACATTGTATGTATTCATTCTTTGGTTGATGGACATTTGGGTGATTTCCACTTTTTGGCTGTTATGAATAATGCTTCTGTGAAATCTGTGTATGAGATTTTTTGTAGAAATATATTGTCATTTCTCTTAAATATATGTCTAAAAGTGAAATTAGTGGGTCACAGCACAACTCAGTTTTGAATATTTTGAGGAAATGACAAAATATCTCCAAAGTGGCTACATCATTTTACATTCCCATGAGTGATATATAAAAGTTTCAGTTTCCCTATATCCTTGGCAATATTTACTCTCTTTTTATTATAGCCATCCCAGTGGGTATGAAACGGTATTTCACTGGGTTTTAGGTTTGCATTTCCCTAGCGACTAATAATGCTGAACATCTTTTCCTGGGTTTTGTAACCATTTATATACATTTTTTGAAAAATATGTGTACAAATCCTATGACCGTTTTATAATTGTGATGTGTATTCTTTTACTATTGAGTTCTAAGTATTCTTTATATATTCTGACACCAATTCCTTATTAGATGTATATGATTCGTAAATATTTTCTTCCAATCTATAGATTGTATTGCCACTCTCTTGATGGCATAATTTTTAGCTCAAAAGTTTTGGTTTGGATAGAGCTAATTTATTTATTTTTTGTCACTGGTGCTTTTCATGTCATATCCAAGATTATGGAGATCTACTCCTTTGTTTTTCTTTAAGAATTTTAGTGATTGAGCCTTAAATTTAGGTTTATTATCCATTTTAGTTAATTTTTATATATGGTATGAGGGAGAGAGGGGTCCACGTCATCTTTTTTCCTGTGGATATCCAGTTGTCCCAGGACTGTTTGTTGAAAAGGCTATTTTTGCACCATTCAGTTTTCTTGACATCTGTGTGAAAAATCAATTTACTATAAAGGTAAGGGCTTATTTATGGACTCTCATCTAATCCATTGATCTATATGTCTGTCTTTATGCCAGTATAATGTCTTGATTACTATAACTTTGCAGTGATTTATGAAATCAGAAAATGAGTCTCCTAACTTTGTTCTTAAAATATGTCAATAAGGCATTTCTATATAAATTATAGGATCAGTTGAAAAAAATATGCAAATAAAAAGTAGCTGGGATGTTGATTGAGAAAAGAAAACATGACCCAAGGATTTTACATCAAACAAAACTAACCCTCAAGAATGAAGAGCAGAAACTGCTGGTAACATACAATAACAGAAGAAACTGTTCTTGTGAGCACTTCCTAAGAAATCAAGTAGAGAACAAGGTTCCGACAACTGAATGACTAGAGAAACTTTTATACAAGAAGTGGATTAATAACTATATAATTACTTGAACAACTATGACTAAATAGTGGCTGAGAAAGAAGAAATATAGTATGGAATGTCTATAACTGAAAATGTAGATATACTAAAACTATAAAAAATGGGAGGAGGAAAATTGAGTAGTGCATATACATAACAATTTTAACACCTTTTAGTAATTATTTTGATGATGGTAATATTATTATTATTCAGAGTGTTTCTGAGTGTTTAGATTATCCCTCAGAGGTAGGATGGACCACTATCCCTCCAAAAAGAAAAAAGAATATTTTGTTGCTTTCAGTGTATAAGTCTTGCACTTTTGATGTTATATTTATATAACATGTCATGCTCTTTGAAGATTTTGTGAATTCAATTGTTTCTTAAATATAGTTTTGGGGATATTAATTGCTCGTATAGAAAAATAATTGTATATTGATCCTGTAGCCTGCAGCCTTACTGAACTCTTTCATTAATTCTAATAGTTTTTGGCAGTTTCTTTATGATTTTCTGTGTACAAGATCATGTCATGTGTGACTAAAGGTAGTTTACGGTTTTTTTTTTTTCGATCTGGATGTCTTTTTATTTCTTTTATTGCCTAATAGCCCTGATAGTCACAAAAGTGGTGAAAGTATAGCTTAGTCTTGTTCTTGATCTTATAATGAAGTCATTAACCATTGAGAATGTTGTTAGCTGTAGGATTTTCACAGATATTCTTTATCATGTTGAGGAAGTTCCCTTCTATTCCTCGTTTGTTAAGTGTTTTTAACATAAAACGATGTTGTATTTTGCCAAGTTCTTTTTCTGCATCTTTTGAGATGATCATGTCTTTCCCTTTGTTTTATTTATATGGAATATTGCTTAGTTGATAATCACTTGTTAAAGCATCCTTGAATTCTGGGTTAAATCCCACTTTGTCATGGTATATAATCCTTTTTGTATTTTGCTAGTATTTTGTTTTGGATTTCTCCATATACATTCATAATGATATTGGTTTGTAGTTTACTTTCTTGAGATGTCATTATCTGCTTTTGGAATCATGGTCTTAATGAGAATGTTGGAAATGTTTCCTCTTATTTTTAACTTTTTTTTTGAGGATTTTTGTGAAAATTGTGAGGATTTTACACTAATTCTTCTTGAAATATTGGATAGAATTCACCAGTGAAGCCATCTGGACTTGGGCTCTTCTTTGTGGACTGTATCTAAATCACTAATCTTTTTATATGTTATAATTTTATTTAGACTTTCTATTTCTTCTTGGTTGTTTACTTAGTTGTATTTTCTAGAATTTTCCCCCCATTTATCTTAGTTATCTAATTAGTAGCAGATAGTTCCTCACAGTTTTTACTAGTTGTCATTTTTTTAAAGGTTTGTAGTGATGTCATATCTTTCATTTCTGATGTGAGAGATGATATCTTGGTAACCATCTTTAGTAACTGGGTCTTCACTTTTCTTTTTTGTTTAGTCTAGTGAAATTTTGTCAATTTTTTTGACATTTTCAAAGGAACAACTTTGGAGTTCATTCATTTTTCTAAATCATTTGTCTCTTCTATGTTTCATTTCTTTCCCTTTAATCTTTATTAGTTTTATTCTATTGCTTTCCCATGACAACTACCATTCTTTAATTATTAATTTGACAACTCTGGGTACTTCTTATAAGTGGAATCATACAGCATTGATTCCTTTAGTAACTAGCTTATTTCACTTAACATATTGTCTTCAAGGTTCATCCATGTTTTAGCATGTGTCAAAATGTCCTGCCATTTTAAGGCTGAATAATATTCCATTGTATGGATAGATCACATATCATTTATCCATTCATGTATCAATGGCCACTTGTGTTGCTTCAACCTTTTAACTATTGCAAATAATGTTGTGATGAACATTAATGTACAATTATATGTTCAAGTCCCTGCTTTCACTTCTTTTGGGTATATAATCAGAAGTGGGATTGCTTAACCATGTGGTAACTCTATGTTTAACTTTTTGAAGAATCACCATACAGTTCTTCACAGCAGCTGCACCATTCTACATCACTACCAGTAATATACAAGGATTTCAATTTCTTTATTTCTTTGTCAACAGTTTTTATTTTCATTCATATATGTATATATCTATATATACACATTCATATATCTCTATATACACATTCATACATATCTATATATATATGCACTTTAATATATATACATATACATATATACATATACATGTATATATACATACATATGCATATACGTATATACATATACGTATATGCATATGTATGTATATGTGTGTATATGTGTGTGTGTGTATATATATGTGTGTGTGTGTGTGTGTGTATAACGGTAGTCATGCTGTTGCATGTAAAGTTGTATCTTGTTGTGGTATTGAATAGCATCTCCCTAATGACTATTGATATTGAGCATCTTTTCATGTGCTAATTGGCTATTACTATATATTTTTTGAGGAAATGTCTATTCAAATTCTTTGCCTACTTTTAATCAGGTTGTTTTTGTTGGTGGTGAGTTGTAGGAGTTTTTTATATATTCTAGGTATAAAACCTTTATCAGATATATGATTTGCAAATAATTTCTCTTATTCTGTAGGTTGCCTTTTTACTCTTGGTAGTTTTCTGTGTTATGCTTCTTCTTCCTCTTCTTTTCTTTTTTTCTTTTTTTAATTTTGATAGAGTACAATTTATCTATTTTTCTCTTTTGTCCTTTGTGCCTTTGGTATCATTTCTGGAAAATCACTATCAAATCCAGTGTTATAAAGTTTCCCCCTCCCTATAGTTGTCTTCATTTCTTTTATATATACATTTGTTTTGTTTGAACCGTTTTCTGTTCTTGGTTAGTATAGCTAAAGCCTTGTCAATTTTATTTATCTATTCAAAAAAAATCTCTTAGTTTTACTGATTTTCTTTCTACTGCTTTTCTAGTCTCTCATGTATTTCTACTCTGATTTTTGCTATTTTTTCCTTCCTTAATTTGTGATTTTTTTTTTCCATTTTCATCCTGTTATCGATTTCCAGTTTCATATCATTCTGGTCAGAAAAGATACTTGACATGATTTCAGTCTTAAATTTGTAAAGACTAGCTTGTGACCCAACATATGATCAGTCATGAAGAATGTTATTTGTATGCTTGAGAAGAATGTGTATGCTGTTGTTGTTAAAATGAATGTAGGTATATATTTGGTAATGCCTTTTGGGTGTATAGTGTTATTCAAGTTATATTTTTTTCTCAATAACTTCCTGTCTGGATAACTTAGCTAATGTATGTGGAGTATCTATATATTACTATTTTTCACTTCAGTACTTTTAATGTTTAGTTGCTCCAGTGTTAGTCACATATATATTTACAATTGTTATATGCCCTTGATGAATTGACTCTTTTATCAGTACATTTTGACTTTCTTTGTCTTTGTGATCAGTTTTGACTGTAAGTCTATCTTATCTGAGATATGTATAGTTATCCTGCTCTCTTTTGGTTACTATTTACATGGAATTTTTTTTTCTATCCCTTCACTTCCAGTCTGTGTGTCCTTAAAGCTAAAATGTGACTCTTCTATGCAATATATTGTTAGATCTTGTTTTTTTAATCCATTCAGTCACTGTGTGTCTTTTGTTTGGATAATTTAATATATTACATTTAAAATGAGTATTAATAGGTAAAGAAACACTATTGTCATCTTGTTAATTGTTTTCTAACTTTTTATAGTTCCTTTGTGTCTTACTTCCTCACTTGCTGCATTCCTTTATGATTTATTTTTTGTAGTGGTGTGTTTTAATCCCTTTATCTTTTTGTGTCTACTACAGTTATATATATACACAAATGATGCCAAAAAAAGTATACACATTTTAAGAAAGGAAAAAGCTATTAAAATTTTAATACTCAATATATACTGATAACAAAAGATGAATACAAGTCACGTTTGACTGCTGCAATTACAAGAGGTGTTCAAAGTAGTTACCATCAGTGTCCAGACACTTCTGATTATGGCAAACTACTGCTTGAGCAACATTGACCAAAGTGTCCACTTGTATACATTTTTTTGGCACACCCAGTAACTTCAGTTGCATACAAAACTGTTAATTTTCCTCCCCCATTTTATGCTATCACTATCGTAATTTACATATTTTATATTGTGCATTCATTAACAAGTTATTGTATCTATAGTTATTTTTAATACTATTCTCTTTTAAATTTCATACTGGAAATAAAAGTGATTTATACACCACCATTAGCGTATTGGGGCATTCTCAATTTGACTATATATTTACCTTTACCAGAGAGTTTTATACTTTTATAGCTAGCGAAGAGGCTATAGCCTAGGCCACAGGAGAATTGAGTAGTATCAAAGTCTGTAGCTGGGACAGCTAGTCAACCACCTGTTCATGCGGATGCCTTCTCAAAATGGCCCTCCTTGGTCTTGGAATCCAATGGGTTTTTATAATCTCCGATCTGGATCCCAAAGTTCCTACAAAAGCACTTTTATCCATGATGACTGTGAATTTTTTTCCTGAGGAGAGAGATGAGTAGGGGACCTCTTATTCTGCCATCTTGCTATCATCACTCCTCTGTAATCACTTTAAACTAAAATAATCAGAGTACCTAAGAAGCAGAGAGTGTCATATCTTCCCTTCAAGAAACTCAGTTTAAAAGCAAAGAACTAACTATGTCAAAATTAAAAAAACAGAAAAGATGTATGATGAAAACTCTATAATCAACATAATTCAGATCAAAGAATACAAAGAATATTACCATGGATAAAGATGGTCAGTTTACAGTGGTCAATTTATTAAGAGGACATACGAACCCTAAACACTAACACACCTAAAAACAACTTTAAAATACAGGGATCAAAAATGACAAGACTATAAGATGAAAATAGAGAAATCCATAATTATATAACAGAGCTTCAAGATACATGAAGTAAAATATAATATAAATAAAAATAGAAATTACAAAATCCACAACGCCAAGTGCAATTTTCAATGTCCTTCTTACAATAATTGATAGAACATGTAGAATATCACTAATGATATAAAATATTAAGCAATATTAACAATAAAATTGACCTACTTGATATTTATAGAATTCTCTAACCAACAAATGCAAAAATGACCATTTTTTCAGATGTGCTTATAGTACTTGCCAAGAATATTCTGGGCCATAAAACAAGTGCCAATTAAGAAAAGATTTACAATAATGCAAACTATATCACTAATCAGAAAAGAAATTTTCTCTTTGGCCTAAGCGAGGTAAAGTTGAGTTTCTGTCATTTGCATCCAAAAAGTTCTGAAATAGTAAAGTCCCACAGAAAGTGTTTCTATCAGAGTTGTAATTAGAATACAGGCTAATCATTTCCAGAAGCTTTCATCTCACTGTGATTACAACCTTCTAATAATGTTAATTTAGCTTTCTTACGTATTACTCAACTTGACTTTTTGTTTTCTTTTTCTCATCTTTCTGAATATTTGCTGCCTTTTAACAATATTCTATCCAAAGTTTAATGTGGAAAGAATTGGGAGAGTAACGTTCTCAGTGTTGTGGTGCTGAAAGTCATTGCTAAGTCGTTTTTAAATAATCTCATAATTTTCCCCTTCTGCCTCACATCCTGAGAAAAGAAAACAGGTGTTATGTAGCTTAGTTGCTCCGAGTTTGTAGAACAGTGGACTTCATACTTTAAAGAAGTGAATTAAAGCTATGGATTCTCCACAGAAAGTCAAACACACACACACACACACACACACACACACACACACACACACACACACACACCGCCCAAACCATTTTGTAGAATTTCATGGATTACAGGTTAAGAATTTATCTTAGGAGCAGAAAGACCACATTCTAATTCAGTATGATTTTATAATTCATTATTATATTTTAACATTTTACTTATTTTGAGAAAATATAATACCCTAACTACTAGGCATTAAAAAGGACTTTTATATTAATTTTTATTTTATTATTTAAGCAGCACCTACATAAATTTTAAAGTAAAAGTTTATGTCCACAACATTTTATGTATATACCTGTGGATCCTACAAGGTACATAAATAGACTCTGCTATAATCAATGGCTCAACCAGAGACCACTGTCCTGTAGGAAACAACTTAATCACTGTTATGCTGTTTCTGAAGTTCCCTTGTGTTTCTTCAATATCGAGTCACAAACTGCAGCAGCCTGGTGAACTACTATAGTTATCATTTCAAAACGAAACCAAACACCTTCAGTGGGCATTATGTGAAAGAAAAGCCAGAGACAATCAGCTAAACATGGTGGAACAACTGCCTATGCAAATAATGGTCTCCACTGTGCCCACCTTGTTCCAGTACAGAAGAGAACAATTACAGCAACAGCAGTGTTTTCCCACTTCCATACATTTTCCTTAAAATTTGTTTATTTGACTGTCACAACAGACCTATGAGGACTAGAGGGCTAATAGAATTATTCTTGTTTTATTAAAAAACAAAGTGTTCTACGAGATCCAATTAGTTTCCACCCTAGTTCTGAAGCTCTGGTTTACTCACATGAGCCCTAGTCATAAACAGTAAAATTTGAAATGGAAAGCATTTATAAATCTGAATTTTATTTGCTGGTACATAGATGACATAAAGAATTATTTAAAGGGAACCCAAACACAATTTAGAGCACAGAAATCCTTAGGTTGTTCTTAAAACAATAAATACAGCAGAATGCTGTCCGTAGAAAAGCATATAGACACAATTTTTAATCAAATAAACTGTCTCCTCAAAGTTATCCATCTCTTTACTATCACTTGCAGCAAGGGAATCTTGGCACATCTAAGAAATCATAAAACAAACTCACAAATATAAAATTTAATGAGAAATCAAATAACATAAACCAATCTCATAAAAAAAGAAATGAGGAAATGAAATAAAAAACAGCTAAGAAAAAAAATATGACTTTAGTACTCTTGATGGTTTGCCAGTTCATAGCCTGCTATTAAAAAAATCACTATAATTAATGGATTCAGGATTGAAATATTTGGAGAATGGAAGGACAATTACCGTTTTGCTGAGTTGATGATATAATTTATGACAAGGAGTATGTGGAAATGTCAGCACCATAATGTAAGAATTGACCTGATTTCCAACTAGTTTTTATATTTCCTTATTACAAGTAAAATGCAATGTAGTAATGATACAAATTCTGAATAAAAGAATATTTCACATGATATACCAGAAAGACCTCTAGTAGAGCAGTCAGATAATTTGGGTTTGTATCTGTTTTTCAACTGATTAGCTCTAGTGCGATTTCAGCAAGTTTGTTTCACCTTTATGCCTCTATCTTTCCTCGTCTAAATGAAGAGGCTCATGCTAACAAATTAATCATGCCAATGCTAAAAGGTAGTAGGCAAAAATATGAAGAGTACCTTAAAGAACATAATTCACTAGAAGTTTTAATTGCACATGAGAGTGCTTCAAATGATAATGATAGTGATGAATAGTCAATGAATGTTTATTGATAAATTACCATGCTACCTGTGTTAGGCACTGGATAATATCAGAGATCCTGGAAAAGGAAAGATATCAAATTATACGTATATGCAATTTATAGCACATTCATACAGAAATAAATATTGATATATCATTTTAAAGTGTGGCTCTGACAATATGAGCACTAGAAATTTTTAAACTGTTGAAAATATGTAATATATATATATATATATATATATAATGAAAACAAAATTATTAGCAATACTTAGAGATAGCCCTTATTAACAATTTTCCAAAAAATTATTAATGTGGTGTGTGTATATATATATATCCATATTAAAGTCAAATAACACTAAAAGTCTTACAATGAATAGCAATCCTCAGCCCTAGAGATAACTTCCTATCAGCACAATTCTAATCTTTTGAGACAACCACTTTTAATACTTTTACTGTTTTTTCTGACATTTATTTCCACATATCTAAATAATAAGATTTGTGGCACTTATTGATTTATCAGTGTACTATGTATATAAGTTTCATTTTATTTTATACCAGGACTTATGTCTTTTATACTTAACCTACACTCTCCTTCTTCTTATCCATATACTGTTATTTCGATTTTTTATTGCTGCCGTAAAAAAAAAAAAATCACTAACTTAGTGGCTTAACAAGCACACATTTCTCATCTCACTGTTCTGTAGGTCAAAAGTCTGGTAGGTCAGCAAATTTTTTTGCTCTGGGTCCCACGAAGTCAAAATGAAGATGTTAGCCAGCCTAGGTTCTTATCTGAAGGGACTTTAAAATAATCCATTTCCAGTTCTTTCAGGTGGTTTACAAAATTCAACTCCATGTGGCTATAATCTGGGGTCTTCACTTTTTTTTTGCATGTCAGCTGGGGCTGTTCTTAATTTGTAGATGTTTCTCCCCAATCCGTGCACGCGGCCCCGTATATCTCAGAACCAGAAAAACAAAGATGTGAGCACCAAGAGGTAGAAGCTGTTGTCAGTTACCATAAAGGCGGTCCGTGACAGTCTACCATCCAGCCCCCAGTCCACAAGCCTCTCATAGGCAAAACACATTCACCCAAAGTTTCTAACGGAACCAACTTCTACTATATTTGCTCAAAGTCAATGATCTCATCATGTAGATCAGGTCAAGGTATAGATGAGGCTTCTCTGTATAATCTATTAATTACAGCTCTTGAGGTACAATTCCTCTCCACCTTTGGACCTGTGAAACTAAAGACAAAAAAATTTGTCTTTCTCAAACACGCCCAACAAACAATAGTGGTGCAGGCATGAGATAATAGCTAAAGTTTTTGTGATTCAAATATGGAGAAAAGGAATGGTAAGAAGGAGTCCCTGGTCCATAGCAGTTTTGACACCCAGCCAGGCAAACTCCAGCCATAGTTTCTTGGTTAGGTTTCAAAACCCAGAAATAATCATTTCTGGTTTTCATTTCTGTAGTTTGGGCTCTTGATTGTACCCCCTGAGTCATGCTTCCGTTTTCAATGAAAGATATGTGTTTGTAGAGAAATTTGATCAGCCTGATTAATTCCAGTAGAGTTTGGGGGCTCCAATTGTTTTCATTTTGTACCCTTTCTGTCCCTTTCAGTCAAGCTAGCAGTTTTTGCTGAAGTAAATTTCTCAAAAATTTTGTATATCTCACAAGCATTGCACTGAGGTTCACTCCATTAGACAAAAGCTACACCTACAGATTTCATTTTTAGGTCACATCTCTATTTTTTGACTCCTGCCGAGATGGCTAAAGGACAATGCCCTTAAACATCCTACGGGTCCTATAGTTTCAGAGGACATATGAGACATACTTTTAATCTTATGTAAGAGCCCTTTATGTGACTGAATACTCTGACCTATATATATATATTTGATGTTTTAGCAAAATGTTGTGCAGTTAACATCTTAGACTTTTGTCTAGAGCATGCTTTCTTAGCAGTGAATGTCTCTGTCTCTCTCTCTTTTTTTTTAAATTAAAGTTTATTGGGAATCTCTTAATGTTAGCATTTTTTTCCATCTGGAGAAATTGAGAATTTTCAAATTTATCGACTCCTGTTTCTTTTTTGCTTAATAGTCTTCCCTGCATTTATCCCTCTCATTTCCCATTTTACTCTAAGCAACAAGAAGAAACCAGGTATCACCTTCAATAACTTTCTCTGAAATATCCTTAGCTATACAGCCAAATTATCACTTAAGCATCCTGATTTTCACATAACTTCAGGAAATAATTTTGCTAAGCTTTCTGCCACTTTATAATAAGGATCCCCATTCCTTAAGTTTCTAGTAACCTGTTCCTCACTTCCTTTTGAGTCCTCCACTGTAGGTTCCTCCGAGTCTAAATTTCTATTAAAAATCTGTTTAAAGCAGTTTAGGCTTTCTATCATGCTCCTCAAAATTCTTCCAGCCTCAGTCTATTCCTCATTCCCAAAGTCACTGACACTTTAAGGTCTTTATTACCACAACATTTCACTTCTGGTACCAAAATCTGTGTTTAGTTTTCTATTGCTACATAGCAAATTATCACAAATTTAGGAACTTAACACATACTTATTATCTCACAATGTCCATGGGTCAGGATCCCAGACATGTCTTAGCTGGGTTGTCTGCTTGAACTCTCACAAGGCTGCAATCAACATATTAGTCACCAGTTTTTAGCTTTTGGGCACTGATTGCTCAGATTTTTGAAAACTACAAAAATTGCTAGAGCACTATGGAGTTTATATTTGAAACACATGAATCCATTTGGAGTCACTATTGTTATCATGTTATGTTATATTGTTGTTACTAAACCTCTTGATCTGAATAACTTGGCATTAAAGCAAATAGTTTTTCAAATAGCATGTTGTATTTCATATCATAGCTTGATAAAGTTCATTTTTTTAATGTTAAAGATTATTGGGGTACAATGGTTAGTAAAGTTACATAGGTTTCAGGTGTACAATTCTGTAAGACATCATCCATATATTACATTGTGTGTTCACCACCCTCAGTCAGTTCTCCTTCTATCACCATATATTTGATCCCAAGTTCATTTTTTCATGAGCCATAGCTTATTTTGAAATCTGTGGTTTCTTATTTTAAAAATGGATCAGCATGGTATTCTCTGGAATAAAAAGGTAGCATAGAGCCAGATGGAAACCAGGATGATAGTTCTGGTTAAAAAGGCTAAAACTTTATGTTTGTATTTTCTATATAAATTCAACTTAGTTTTTATTCCTCTTTGTAATGAGAATCAAAAAATAAATGTCTATTCTAAATTAATATCTATATATTATGTATCAGGGACTGTAGTGATTTTCTCCAGTGAAGTAATAACATCCAAAACCACAGGTATAACTGATACCAACATGCGGATAAGTTTTTTTTATATATACTATTATTTTCCATACCCTTTTTGGTTTTTCAGTGGCCAAACAGGCAAGTTAAATGTGAATACGGTAAGAATCACCACATTTCTCACGTGACTGGCAATAGTCTCAGCAGTTTTTCGAAGGGATGTAGCTTTGCTTTTAGTGTACCATCGTCGCAGGGAATTCATATAGAACACTTTCATAGCCTTCTCACCATAATAATAGCGTCATACTCTTCCCATTCTCACTGTAAGGTTTAGTGACAAATGCAGAGATTCTGCCAGTAACTAAGTACATTTATTCCCCACTATACATTTTGGGACTGGGTAAATAACCACAGGATGCACCCATTGTTCCACGAAACCCCTGTTGGACTGACTTAGATCAATTCTTCCGTTGTCACTTGGCTACACTAATTCATGGCTTGTGGTATTTGGGGTCTTTGAGGATAAGCATGAAAGCAGAGTCAATATCATGTATCTCCAGGGAAGTCTGGGGGTTTTCTTTCACAAGGTATAATCAACTTGGAGATCTTGTTTGCCCCTTAGGGAAAATCTTAGGTAAAGATTAATGAATGGCCTAATCTTGTGGCTATATTGTAGGATGTTTCCATAAAGGGACTCAACCTCCTTCTCTAAGTAGCATCGGATTTGTGAACTGGTTTAAGCCTGGACGTAAGACAAAAGCATAATAATCTCCACAATATTAGCTATATTCAAATTTATGAACAGAAGTTCTAGTTTCTACCTACGAAACCATATCTGGCTGCTCATTTATTTTTTTAAGGATACTGGATCCTTTGCTCATTGCCATAAATTTCTCTGTGTCAAAATAGTCTAGTTCCCATGAAATCCTTTTAGCTTATTTTATTACTTGCCTCTGTCTTTTCTGCGGTGTTTAAGCAATTCCATCAAACTCTATCATTCTGATATTCCATTTTTTTCCCACTGAAATCATGGAATGCAGTCTCATTACAGCACTCCTTTTTACCTCCTCACTTTATTTCTGACCTACAGAGGAGAACAACCAGAGATCTCTTTAGTGATGTTGGTACTCCCTGACCAATATATTTCTGACTTGTTTAATGAAGGAATGTCATTTCTTACAGAAAGTGTGATTTAGGAGTAGTTAAGCAAGTTCTTTATAATAGATACATTCCAATATTCTCATTTCTGGGAGCTTTCAGATACCTTTCTCTATAGTATGACAAGAAACTTCTGGCATTAAGACCTCATTAACTAAAGGCCACAGTTGCCTCCAGGCTTCAATTATCGAACCAAGTTAACTATTAATTTCAGTCCCAACTGCTGAACCTGCCATTTAAATACAAATCCTAGGCAGGTGCACCCCTGTCAAGGATGGGCCTAACAGTAATGTGAAGTACTGGTTGGGGAAGATGTTGTCTGCAATAACAAAGACATTCAAGGAAAAACTGAGGTTCAAAATCTTAGCCTCATCCATGAATGTGCACATGTAATTATTCCATGTCTCAAGTTCCTGCTGCTGCTTCAACAGTATCTGTACATTAGTGGAAGAGACCTGCTGGAATTAAGCGTTTAGTTGGATGTCAAAGTGTGTAATGCTCACAGTCTGATCCTCGATTTTCTGTTCATATTAGCGATAAAAGATTCCTGTATAGTTGCCATTGAGGCATTCTATTTTCAACACATATTCATAAACACATGTTAATAGATTTTAATTTATATTTGTACCTATGTGTGATCTTTAGGACTAACCCAAAAAAGCAGTGTGACTGAACAATTTTTATAATCACTGATGTTGCCACAATGATTAGTTGCCACAGCCATGTGATCTCCCAGAGCCTGGCCATTTACGTGTACGTCATGCCCTTTACCTACCCTTTGTGCTCTGCTGCCACCAGAGATAAGGACTAGGCATGTCTCATTTCCTCTAGGCGAGAAAATTATTATTTTGTTACTTTAAATGTATGAACCAACCTAATCTCTGAATCTGTATTCAACTGTCTATTTTTTTCTGGCCATTTTCAAGACCAATTATTTACTAATTAGGCTTTCATTAAGAAACAGATGGCACACTTTAAACAAGATAATTTGAGGAGAGTTTCATTGTAAATTTCCAAAATTAGCAATGTAAGACAACTATAAGGGATAAATGATACATTAATCCTCAGTATAGCTATTACCACCCTCATGGGCCCAAAGAGACATGGAAAGGAGGAAGTTACTTGAATTCTGATGGATATAGTGGTTGTATTAGTTTCCTAGGTTTCCATAAGAAATTACAAAAAAATGGATAACGTAAAACAACAGAAATACATTTTCATAGTATGGGAGGATAGAAGTCTGAAATCAAGGTATAAGCAGGGTCAGTCATGCTCCTTCTTACAGCTCTCAAGGAGGCCCCATCCCTGTCTTTTCCTAGCTTCTGGAGCTTATTGGAAATCCTTGGTGTTCTTGGCTTGTACATACATCATTCCAGTCTCTGTCTTCATCGTTACATGGCCATCTTCATTGTATGTCTTTCTGTCTCTGTCTCTTTGTCTCTTCTTATAAAGACACTAATCATATTGGTTATATGACCCACTCTACTTCAGGAGGACTTCATCTTAATGAATTACATCTATAAAGACCTATGTCCAAATTAGGTCACATCTGGGGTTCTGGGAATGACATCAATTTGGGGAGGGCACTATTCAACCCAGTACAATTGTATAAATTATTCACTTGAGAAAGTCTTTATCCATCAATTTAAAGAAACAACTAGCTTGAGTTGACCTAGAAATGATGGAGTTTGAAAAATAAATATGTTGACTCCACTCTTTTCCCTCTACCTAAATCTCCTGCCAGGCTCCCCATTGGCCAACACCATCTGGAATCTAGAAGACATGGAACCCATGTTGCTCAATGTCTGGACCAGAGAGCCAGATGGAGAAAAGTAGAAAATGAATCTTAAAAAGTGATAATTATCTAGCGCACTCCTAAAGGGATCCATGGAAATCTAAATAAACTCAGTAGTTTTCCAAACAGAATATTATGAAAAGTAGACCAAATATTGAGTACTGGATGGAATAGAATGATGGAAGCAAGAGGATATAACCTAAACTTTATAAGCAAAGCAATAGAAGTTACTATTTATAGAATTTGTCAAATTTTTATTCTGGACATTCATCTGCTTTTTAACTTCTCAAAATCAGAAACTATTGGATATTCAAGAGAAATTTTAAATGGTTGGAGGGAAAACTGTTAAATTTAGATATTTTGAAAATCTAATCCTATAGGAGGCCAGTAAGTTTATATGTTAAGCTAAAAAAAAAAGCAATTAATTTTCTAAAGATGCTTAGAAGTAGAAAAGTAACTAGTATCTCTCCTTAGGAATGACAGAGACCCAGTACTCAAAAACTGATCATGAGAATATCTTCATGAGTTCTGATCTTCTAGTCAACTAAGATAATCTTTTGAGGAATCTTTTAAAATTTTTGATTGGTACAGCTAGGAAAAAATAACAACAACAACAACAACAACAAAAACTTTATATTGTCCAAAGTGAATAAGCTTTTTCTCTTAAAAAAAAAAATCATTGAACTAATTATTTTTAAAAGGAAAATAGCACATCTAGGTTAAGATAATGTAAATTGAACACACTCTAATGTACCATTTCCCTGTGCTACATTAAAATATTAGGACTACTAAACAATGACACATATTAGTACTGAAAACTTAGGCTAGAAGTTATCAGTTCATCAGTGTCTGTGGATGATGTCCGTTAGGGGCAAGATTTAGTGTCATCTTTTTCTATACTTCAGTCCCTGACCTAGGAAACTAATCAAGAAAAACGTAAGCTTCAGTTTTACCCTTCCCACCTCTGTTACACTAAGTAAAAGACATGTTTCTAAATCAACCAGATACTTTGTACAGGAATACTGCTTTCCTAAGTAGACCTTGCCCATTTCCCACTTTGATTCCCTTCCTTTCTACATGCATTCAGACAATATCGACATCATGACTGGGGATAAAAGAGAACAGATATTGAAACTTGGCATTCTCATGTAGAATCCTCTCACCTAAAGCACCATAGCTGGAAGAGACATAGGAAGAAAGATAATTGAGTGTGTGTGTGTGTGTGTGTGTGTGTGTGTGTGTGTGTGTGTGAAACTGACAAAATTCAGTTTTTCATTATGAAGATCTTTTTATGATCTCAGAAAAAATGGGCACATTTTAAATTTTGTGTCATCATTAGTAGTGAGGTGAATTTTACATTCTTGGGAAACTAAACATACAAATGAAAGTCTCCTTTGTTCTCTATTTATCTATCTAGAACTAAATTCCTAATATTCACCATTGAATGTCTGATCTTAACCACAAGGAATAAAGATTATACAGAATTAAATTTAATTACAGCCTTTGCCTATTTGGCTAGACATTTTGTTTACTATACAATTATGTTTACTCAGTCATCAACTCTAAATTTCTCTTCTGTATATAACTGTGGAGGCATTAACCAGTACTTGAGTGGTTTTATATCAATAAGAGTATTCTTTCAAAAATTTTCAATGTATACTGTTGAAACCTACATTTTCCTTTTTTTTAAATTTATTTTTTAAATTTATTGGGGTGACAATTGTTAGTAAAATTACATAGATTTCAGGTGTACAATTCTGTATTACATCATCTATAAATCCCATTGTGTGTTCACCACCCAGGGTCAGTTGTCCTTCCATCACCATATATTTGATCCCCCTTACCCTCATCTCCCACCCCCCACCCCCCTTACCCTCTGGTAACCACTAAACTATTGTCTGTGTCTATGAGTTTCTGTTTCTCATTTGTTTGTCTTGTTCTTTTGTTGTTTTTGGTTTATATACCACATATCAGTGAAATCACATGGTTCTCTGCTTTTTCTGTCTGACTTATTTCGCTCAGCATTACACTCTCAAGATACATCCATGTTGTCACAAATGTTCCTATATCATCTTTTCTTACCACCGAATAGTATTCCATTGTGTGGAGGTTCCTCAAAAAATTACAAATATAATTGCCATATGACCCAGCAATCCCTCTCCTGGGTATCCACCCAAAAAATCGGAAAACATTTATAGATAAAGACACATGTGCTCCAGTGTTCACTGCAGCTTTGTTTACTGTGGCCAAGACATGGAAACAACCAAAATGTCCTTCGATAGATGAATGGATAAAGAAGTTGTGGTATATAGAAACCTACATTTTAATAACTAATTTAAACTTTTTTCAAAATTCTACAATGTTTATAAATAGCAGGTCATCAGATATCACACAAATCACACTGTACTAATATTAGAAGAAGTAAGTGCTTAATAAATGCTTATTAACTCATGGAACATTTTTTCTGCTTGAACTACCTATCGCATTTCTCTAAGAGGTGAGATACATATAAAAATGAATAAGTCAAAAAGTTCCTACTCTTAAGAAACAATCTAATGAAGGAGGAGAGTGGCTTATACATAAGCACTATGGTGTAATAAATACTATCCTGGATATATGAACAAGATCAGTAGTAACATAGGTGAAGGAATGTTTAATTCTGCCTCTAAAGGAGGAGGACGGATATAACCAAGGAAATAATATTCAAACTGATTCTTGAAGAATTTATATATTCGTTTATTTATTAGGCACTCTTTTTTTTTAAGAACCCCTACATTCTAGGCACTGGTCTAAAAATTATACCCCTATAACTTTTTTATATTATATCCCTAAAATTTTATATCACTAAAGATATAGGGGTATAATTTTTAGCAATATATCCAACCTCTGATCCATTACAACCTAATATAAGAGACAGAAATGATTTATATAATCTACTTAATAGTAGACAATCACAAACTGAAGTATATTTTATAAAGACAAAGAGTGAGGATCTGTTCAAACATATAAAATGGTGCCAAAAGGTACCCTAAGAAGTGTTGTTTAAGCTTGGTGGAGTCAGGTTAAGTGAAGGATGAGATCAAGAAAGAAGACTATAGATACAAAGACCATCTGGTAAAAGAAAGTAGAGCACACCCAAAATAGTGATTTACAAAAACTACATCTACAACAACCAAAAATCTTGTAGTGGAGCAGAGCATCAGGGGAGGTTATTTTAAGATGAGCTGACACCCTAGTCAGACCCAGATAACCAAGACTTCTAGGTCATGTTAAAGACCGTATAGTATATTTTAAGAGCAATAGAAACTTTTAAATAGGATACCATCACTCAAAGAAAAGGATTTTCTACAATCCTGACATTAAAACAAAAGAGCATGTGGCATATTCAGAGAATGGTAACTAGCTGAGCTTAACTAACATAAAGTGGGGATTGAGGGGTTATGAAGACAACCTTAAAATTCTCTTCAGATTGAAGAAATTTGAACTAGGCTTCTTCCTGACTCCAGGCCTCCAATCTCCCTTTCTTAGAGCATTTACTTTAGAAACTTGTAATTAGAAATTATTTCTCTGCCCCTTTGAGATGAAAATCTTTTTCAAAAGGTCCTTGCCAGTTTTTCAACCAAGTAATGTCTTTCCCAAGGACCTGGGAGCTATTCCTCTGCAATATAATCATCAAAGAAGGTAGCAGTCCTATCTCCCACTTTCTTTAGGAGGGTAGATAGGAGCCTAATTTTTGAAGGTGACTTGCTCCAAGTTGTAAAAATATCTTCCATCAGGAACATAAAGTTTACTTTTCTATTGGATAAAGCCAAGCCAATTAGCAAAGATATTAGAGGAATTTTAAGAGAGGTTTGGCTTAGGACAGGGACATTTACATTTTCGATGGAGCAGTAATCGGAGGCAGAAAGAACGGCTACATGAAGGGGAACTCTAAAAAATGAGGTTGAGTTCATTGCCGAGCTTTGCAAAGGAGGTGATTCAGCTGCCTATTAGAGGAAGGAAATTGGCACTCATGCTGGTAATGCAAGGTTCTTAACTATATGTGTTATAAGGTTTGTGTGAAGGTCCTTCCTTGCCATACCCTGGAATCCCAAATTATCGCTATGTGGGACTCAATTTATTAGAAGTTACTCCATGAGTGTTTGTTGATATGAATTGAGTTGGCACATAGTCTATATGCTAGTGTTTTATTTTATATACATAACTTCAGCCTTGGTAACATTTTCAAATTTAATTTAATCAGATATCAAAGTAAAATGTTTCCTATGGAAAATACGAGTTAAACAACTCAAGAATCTGATTAGCTACTTGCATAAGGAGTAAATTAGCACAATATGTGGCACATAATAGGTGCTCAAATATGCTAGTTCCCTTCCTTTTTGTCTTTCCCTAACAAAAGCACATAGGAAACATCCAATATGCTATAAAACTTCAGTAAATATTAAAGTGGAATATAAGACATCTGTTGATATTTTAACTATATTAACTATAAATAAAACCAGAGACAAATAATCCATAAGAAGGTTGAAGTTTTATAAACTTCATAATATATATATATATACATATATATGAAAAATTAACTACCCCTGATGTAATAAAATGTTAATAAAAATTTCTAAATATAGTGTGAGAAAATAGACTTGCAGCATTTTCTGCATTTGCAATTAAAATTATTAGAATTCTGGGTGGTGAGTGCCGTAATTGACCTGTCAGAAGAAGTGATGCCTACTCTTCTATGAATTATCAGGATCATCTGCTCACTCACAAAAAATAAGACGATTTTCTTTATTGACTTGAGACCATCTATCTCTTTATTGCTTCAGTGACTTTGCTTTAGTAATAAGAATTCTATTAAATTTGTTAAGCTATTTAAAGCTGTTTATTTGCTGCTTTGATTTTCCTTTGTAAAAAATAGTCATGGTATAAAAATAACATCTCACAAGTATTTTCGTTGAGAAAGGTATCGTAAAACACAAATTTTGTTGTTATCCCTTCCATGTAGTTTAATAGGTAATGAAGATTAATGACACGTTTAATGTGTCATTATGACTTGTGCTTATGACAAACATGCCCATATTATGAATTCAACCACAGTAGAGGGAAATATCTCAGTATAGGTATAACGACAATCAGAATATGGGAATGTTAAAATTTAAATTACACCTCAAAGTCACCCAGTTAAATTCTTCTTGTCACAGATCAGTGTAGTGCATCCTTTAGAGATGAAGTGATATGTACAAATTTTCAAAGGTGGTAAAGGACATAGCCGGCCTCTACCACAGGGTACCAACTATCAATACAGTTTACTATTACCACTGAGCCCCAGTTTCCTCAACTATAAAAATAGGAGAGAAAACCTTAAAGTATTTTTTAAAAGGATGAAATGAGTTAGTGTCATAAGGTTCAGTAAATGGTTGTTGTTTCTGATGTTATTACCTTTCCTAAATTAATATTATCATTGTTCCCCAACCTCAACTATGAAATATTAATAACAACAGATAATAATAATATGAATTGAGGAGCAATCTATCATCATAATACTATTAATTGATTAAATGAAGGTAATCAAAGCATGTCTTATAAATGTACTTTCTCTAAAAGCTGCCATAAAGGATGAGAATAATTACCTTTTGTAATATGATACAATTAAGACACTAAGATTGCAGTTCCTTACCTACATGACAAATTAGTATGCAACCGAAGTTAAGATTTTTGCCACAATTGCCTGACTTTTCAGCTTATCAGATAGTTCTATTTATCTCAATGGCGGGAGTAGGTAAAACATTGTTAAAATAAAATATTCACTTTAGTATTTAAAATTATTTTTCTTTTGCTATTTTCATATGTTTACATAATAAATACTTCCAGGAAAGAAGAGGAGAATGGGAACATAAAATAAAATTTATTGTGCCATAATAATAGATTAAAACTCTGAAAACTCCACAAAGGTGAAACTCATGTTGAAAATAATCATTTTAATTGGTCATTCCTATATGCAACATTTACACTTAATGGATCCTCTAAATCTTCTGCAAATTGTAAAATTCAAGAAATTATATTTTCGTAGCACTAATCTTGAATGAAATGCCAATTACCTTCTGCTCCTCCTCTTTGGTCAGACTGATAAAGGATCTCCTCTTTCTAGACCAGGGATCGGAGATCAAATAGAGTTCATGGAAATCACTGGGTCCAACAGGATGATGTTACCAGCAAATCTGGGAAAAGTCAATAGATCTTGGGGGGAAGGGGATAAAAAGGTTAAGAAAACAAGTAATGTAAGAATTAGCGTAGAGAGAAAGAGGAGATGAGAATAAAATGACCAAGTACATTGAGCAACCAACTCAGTTATACCCAGAAGTTCTCTTTTCTTGGCACTTAGAGGTGCAATCTCTCCTTCCAAATTCATTAAAAACCAAAATGAAAAAAGACAACAGAAATGAGAAGTGGCACCATAACTAAAATCTTGTTATTCTAGATTTAATTTCTTACCATTTTACTGTCGAATTTTAATTGAACTCAAAGGTTTGAAAAAGTGTTATATTTGTATAAACAAAATTACTTTGAAGAAATGCCAACCCTCTTAATTGCTTGCTAATTTTATTTTATAAATATTGATAAATGAGCCAGAGTCCTGGCAGAAAGAATTTGGCACATCCAAACAGAACTTAAGGTGTATGGTGTATGACACAGAAACTATGTAAGTATAGGGCTGGGTTAGAAAACTCAGTGAGATATAATCAACTGCCCAGCAGATAGCAAAAGCAGGGAGCCGTTACCACCACAGGCCTTAATGTGCAAGGGAGGTGATTACCCAATAAGTGGTCAAAGGCACTGTTGTATGGGATATTATGGCAATGAATAAGGCATTTTGTAAGTCCACCAATGGTGATGCTGGCATAACCACAGAGGATAAAATGGAAATACCACATAGAGAACATATGACTATTCCTGTGAAAGTTAGTGTTTCTTTATCCTCCCATCGTCTACCTGTGAAAGATGGGGTCAAACATAAACAGTCTGCCTGTTGGCCACTAGTATTTCCACAGAATGATCTTGTATTAGGGTTTTAGCATAGGTCTCTACTATTGGCAGGTCGGGTACTTAGGCACATTAAAAATCAGATCAGACTTAATAAGGAGAAATTGATGTTATTAAATCCAGGTATAGCCTCCATCCCTGTTATCATAGCACTTTGTACCTAGTAGACTCACTGAATAAGCATTGGAGTGGCTAGAAAAAAGGTATTCTGACATCCATGAGATTGGTCATCTTGTACCCATTACTGCTGAAACCCATCTTTGTGGTAGATGGACATTTACAGTAGATGTGAATATCTTGGCAGTCTGTTGCTATTCCAAGATGGTCATCAACATATATCACATGAGATCGTTGTCATCAATATTTATAATGGTTAATTTTATATGTCAGTGTGACTAGGCTAAGGGATGCCCAGATAGCTGGTAAAACATTATTTCTGGGAGTGTCTGTGAGAATGCTCTGGGAGAGATTAACTTTAACTTAGTAGACTGAGTAAAGAAATCAGCCCTCACTAATGTGGGACAGTATCATCCAGTCTGTTGAGGGACTCTATGAAACAAAAGACAATGGAAAGGCTAGTAAGGTTTTAAAGATGCTAATGATTTTTTATCATTGCATTTCTTTTTTTAAAGATTTTTATTAACTAACATACAATATTATATTAGTTTCAGGGGTACGCCATTGTTATTCAACATTTATATACCTAAAGGAGTGATCACCATGATAAGTCTAGCAACCATCTGACACTGTACCACACTATCACAATATTATTGACTTTATTCCCCATGCTGTGCTTAACATCCCCATGATTTATTTGTTTTATGCATGGAAATCTGGCCCTCTAATCCCCTTTGACTTTCCCCCATTTTAAAATTTTTAAATTACATTCGATATTCTTTTACATTAATTTCAAGTATACCACATAGTAGGTAGACATTTATATAATTTACTAGTACCCACCCGGCACTATACATAGTTATCGCCATATCATTGACTATATTCCCTATGCCCTACTTGATATCACCATGACTATTTTGTAACTACCAATTTGTACTTCTTAATCCCTTCACCTTTTTCACCCTGCCCACCAACCCCCTCCCATCTATCACCCCGATAAATCTAGTACCCATCTAACATCATGCAGTTATTAAATATAATTGACTATATTCCTTATGCTATCCCCTATCTACTTTGTAGCAACCAATTTATACTTCTTAATCCTGTTTTCATCCAAACCCCAAACCCCCTCCCATCTGGCAATCATTAAAATGTTCTCTGTATATATGAGTCTGTTTCTGTTTTATTTGTTTATTTTGTTCTTTAGATTCCACATGTAAGTGAAATCATATTGCATCTGTCTTGCTCTGTCTGACATACTCCACTCAGCACAACACCCTCCAGGTCCAATCATGCCGCCACAGATGGCAACAACCCATTCCCTTCCATGGCCTAACAATATTGCGTTATATATATGTACCACCACTTCTTTATCCATTCTTCTATCTATGGAGCACCCAGGCTTTCTCCACATGTTGGCCACTGTGAATAATGATGCAATCAATATATGGATGCACAAGTCCTCTTTTGGTGAGATTTGAAAATAGTATTTGGTTTGAATTACTCAGTTTTGAGTGTCACTAGAGTGGGAGGAGCTATGGTCACCAGATTAATTTAGATTCTGGTTTGGTGCCGGTGCTAAGCCTGAAGCTACTAAGCAGAAGTCTAAGGGCCAGGCTGTTTCACATCTCTGCCCCTTCTACCAGTCTCAACGTGGCTTCTTCTTTATATCCTTAGTTATAAAAGTTCTGTTCAGCTAGACTTCAGATGGTTCTCCAGGTTGATTGTTCTGTAATTTAGTTGTAATTTTAATGTGTTCATGGAAGGAAGCAGGAACAGTGTTTATCTACTTCGCCATTTTGGATCTCTCAATGCATTTCTTAATACCTTGGTACAGAGTCACCTGGGCCTTTCCAGATGATAAGGTTAGGGAGTAAAGACCATCTTGCATGTAACTTATCCATTTAAATCTACCAAGTCCCTGGAGTCTTCCGAATCTTTTCTCTGCCATATGACCAGAAAGTTCCCCAGCATTTCAATCTCATTGTTTATAGATCCCTGTGAAGCCTTCATTTAATAAGGCCAATATAGTAAATATTAATGCCTCTCCCAAGTCTTTGTGGGTGAGTGCACCAGTTTCAATTAATTCAGCCTGATCAAGCTTTGTATTTCATTTTCCTTAGTCTAACATCCTTAAAATTATGTGCTCCCTAGGTTTCTGGTGCTATAAATTGGTAAGATTCTGCAAATCTTTCACTGTATAGTGTATCTTTTTACATACCAAAACTTGTGTGTGACGATCTGAGCTATGTTGGTTGTAACGCTTATGTATAGAGAGACAATGTCGTCCTGGGGGGGGGGGGGGGGAATTTCCTGAAAAGTATAGGCATACCATTGTGAAGTAACTCTCCCAGGTAAAATCACTGAAAGGCCATTATGCAAGTGAAAGTCCTGGTTCACTCATACATGGTATAAGGAGATGAGGGTTGCTTCCTCTAGCAAGAAAGGTCCATTGAATTCTGTGACTTCATCAGTCCCATCTGTGGTTGCCAAAGTATACATTTACCATATCTCAGGTTCTCACTGCTTCCACATTAGTTGACATAAGAGGCGTGACTAGGTTGAATATTTAATTGATGTTTCAACTCTCTAACGCCCTGAGTTTTATCTTCTTCCATTTATATTATTCTGTGACTGCAGGAGATCAGAGACTCCTTCCAAGCTGTTATAATGGATTTAAAAATATATATATTCCACTTGTTTTCTCTGAGTTGGGCAACAAAAACCTTCAACTTATCTTTCTCCTTGTGTATACTCTCTCACATTTTCAGCATTATCTCTGGTATGGCATTCTTTATAATCACTATAGTTGCCAAGACTAGTAAACACCAAAACCATTTGATCTCCCAACAACTTGCTTTCTACCAGCATTTAATCCATGCCACCACTCGTGATAATTTCCATAGTTGTGATACCTCCACAAGGTACAGAGTTCCAGTATCCTATTTCCTTTTAACAAGATAACACAACAAACCCATTTTAAAAATCTGCTTTCTGGGACAACTTCCTGGACCAATTACTATATGAGCCCAGATATGATGAAGAAAGTGAGGGCACACTTAAATGGAATAATTTGGGAAAGCATAACAAAGAGATTGTTCACAAATGTGTGAGCAGTAAGCAAATATTCTGAGATAGACACAGAGGGTGGATTTACTGCCACTAAGCAAGATGAAGCAAGCAGAGAGAGTAAATACAAGAGACCAAAAGATATACGTGTAGCAGAGGACCATGCAACAAGCCAGGGCCTTCAGTAGCAGGACACAACTAATCTACAGTGACACAAGCAGGAAGAAGATAGGGAATAACAGCCCATACTTAAATCTTCTCCCACTATTTATAAAGACTCAAACTTAAAGCTCCCCCCACTATTCATTCATTAATCAGAGAAACAAGGTAGATGTCAGAAAGCAATGAAGTCACTCGATGTAGTCAAAACTGTTTAGGCTCCCAGAGCACAGAGCAGAATGAAGAGTGCTAGCACAAAACATACTTTCATTTATTCAACTTAAGTAATTAGGTCAGGGACAGACTATTATTTTGATGGAGACCAAAATGAACTACATATTGCTTTTGCCCTATATTGCAATGAAGGAAACAATAAATATGTGCATAAGAGAGAAGCTAATAAAAGGTATTATGAATGTATAAAGAAAAAAATAATTAATTTTATGTGAAAAGTAGGAAGGCTTTGCAGAGTCAGCTCTTAAAGGATTTATAGGAATTCACCATATGGAGGATCAAAGAAAAGGCCACTCTACACAGAGGAAATAGCCTGAATAAAGGTAGAGAGGCGTGAAAATGTGCGACAAGGAATGGTGGGTAGTTTGATGTGGTGGAATTTTAAGATACATAAGTGGGACTATGATTGAAATAGTACAATATCCTCTTAAGAAGAATCTTTAAAAATATATTAAGGAGTTTAAATTTTTTTTATGATAGGCAATGAGAAAACTATTAAGTTTACTAAGCAACATCTGTGTCTGGTAATTGTATTTAGACAGTCTCTGAAATGTTACTTTTATTAAATTACAGTGCCTACCTTTGGAATCTCTAAGCTAAGCAGGTGGTGGCTATAAAAAATTTATATGAACAGCATCCCAAAAGACAACTTTTTGACGTTGAATTTACAGATAATAATTTAGACCAGGTTTTTCACATTTACTGATAACTCTTTCACTGGAGAGTCTGATCCTAGAGAAATCAGGGACGTCAAGCTGTTGTGTTAATATAGTCTAGAAATATTTCCTTAATGCCAAAGAAAATACAGAATCTGTGTTTCATTTGATCCATTTAAAAGGATCCAACTTACATATTGCCACATTGTTATTGATCCTTGTTTAGTGATAAGAAAAGAGGTATTATGTCAATATATTGGCAATGAAAAACTCCATGTCATATGATTGCCTTGCAAACTCTTTTCATTTGTTTTTATTATTTAAAGAAACAACTTGTGGTAAACTGACATTAGTGACAAATATAAAAGTCAAGAGGGTCTCTTCAGATAACATTTCTAGTAAAATAATTTGTGTGCCAAATATACTTTATGATATCATGTCACGTGAAAATTCTTCCATCTTTCCTTTCAGAGTGAATAGTCACAGTTTCAATTTTAGAATTAAAAAGCCCAATGCATACATAATGTCTTGCATATTTCACTTAAAATTACAAAGATGAATGCTTAAAAAACTGTAAACCTCGACATTACCTCAACATTTACAAAAAGTGAATGTTGATAACATTTACAAAAAGTAAAACAACGACACTACAGATGCAAAACAAAGTGATAACAGGAAATATTTAATCTTGATGACAGATATAGGCAAAATATATTTAGTATACTAGTAAATGTAAACGGTAAAACATCACATAATAATAGAAAAAGATACCATTGCATTGAAAAACAAAGCAACTATATGCTACATATGAGACATCTAAAACTAGTGACTTAGAATATCAGAAGGATAGATAAAGACATCTGGAAAATATCAATAATACAATCAACAGGAATAAAAACTGAGGTTTAAATAATAATATGAGATGAATGTGAATTTATGGAATACACTATTATATGATATAAATAGAGATAATCTATAATGAAAAGAGCCACTGTGAAAAAGGAGAAAGTAGTGTGTGGTAGGATAAATGGTTTCATTGTTAAATCAGATTCACATGAACCATAGGTATTTCCAGTATCCAATTTTATTAATAAGTGGAAAGATATAGCAAGCACAAGGCACAGGCAAGCATCCTTGGAGAAGTTTGATACTGTCAGACTCAATACCCAATTAAAGTTGTTCTTCTGCCTCATTATAATATATTCTGGTTTTGAAGTTAATATGTGAAGGTTGTGTTTTTGTTTGTTTTGGGGGGGTGAGAGATGTATGTGGACATACTGTTTACAAAGGGGAATAAAATTTACTTATTGAACTTCTCCATTTTATATCCCATTCTCCAGCCACCCGTAGTCCCACAATTCCAAAATTCCACATGTGTTTAAAATTAATCATTATAATATAGGCAAACCAAACGTGTTAGTTTTTTATCACTGCTATAATAATTACCATAAACAGAAGCTTCAAACAACACAAATTTTCTATCTCACAGTTTCTATTTGTCAGAAGTCCAAGAGTCTTGCAAGGCTAAAATCAAGGTGTTGCATGGATATATTCCTTACTAGAGACTCTGGGGAAAAAAACCCTTCCAAACTCACTTAGATTATTAGTCAAGTTTAATTCCTTGTGG
Source organism: Rhinolophus sinicus (assembly GCF_057876585.1). Classification (NCBI taxonomy): domain Eukaryota; kingdom Metazoa; phylum Chordata; class Mammalia; order Chiroptera; family Rhinolophidae; genus Rhinolophus; species Rhinolophus sinicus. The sequence goes on from NC_142514.1 coordinate 126,874,302, forward strand.
TTGTACAATTAAGGTGTGCATTTCTTGCTGGCAGCGATGTCCCTTAGCTCCCAGAGGCAACACTTCAGTTTTCACACATGGCCCCCAAGTTTTAGAACTTGTAATAATATATCATCTTTCTCTCTCTTGGAATCTCTCTAACTTCCATTGCATCATTTCTGCTTGTTTCTGCTGCATCTCTCTGACTCAAGCCAAAGAAAGTTTCCTGCTTTTAAGGGCTCCTATGATTAGATTGAGCCCACTTAGATAATCCAGGATAACTGCCCTATTTTAAGATCTATAACTACATTTACATATGCAAATTCTCTTGTCATGTAACATAACCTATTCACAGATTCTAGATAGTAAGTCATGGACATTTTTGGAGAGCCCATTATTTGGCCTACCACAACAGGTATATCCTCTTAAAATCATTTCATAGATAATAACTTTCTGTTATCTTTTCGAGTGTTACAGTGTAAATCAGATCTGGTTATCAGCATGCTTGCAGGAGGCTTGACAAGACCGTTCCTTCTTCCTGAGCGTCCCTGGGAGAAGGAATGGCATATTGGTCTGCTCTTAACTTCTTTTTATTTTCCCAAACTGACATAGTGCTTCAGGTGCCAAACGATACAGATCAAAATATATGCAACAAAATACACCAGAAATTCATAAAGCTAATATCTAAAAATATATATATATATATATATATATATATATATATATATATATATATTTAGTAAAGCTAAGTCAATTTATTCTCATCTAAAGCCATCATTGATTTAAAAAAGTACACATTTCATTGAGCATCAAACATTTACAAACATACCAAATGTGACACCATATAGGAAAGAAAGCTCAACAAATCCTAAAAAATAGAAATAGTAAATCTGAAATCAATAAGATGAAGAAAGGAAGGAGAACATAAAGGAGGAGGAAAAGAAGGAAAAAAGAGGAAAGAGAAGGAGGCAAAGGAAAAGGAAAAGTAATATATTTAAAGCATTTTCTATGTGCCATGAACAAGTTTTAAGTGCACTTTAGTCTTCTAAAAGCCAATGATGGCAGTGTTTTATCAATATTTTACAGATAAAGGAATTGGAGCAGAGATAGTAAGTGAAATGCTCAGCTCATACATGATGGATCAAAGTAGCTTGACTTCAGAATTTGTCTTTTTAACTACCATGATATATTTACCCCCCGCCCCAAAAAAATCTAGAAATTAACAAAACAATTAAAAAATAAAAACATGTTATGGATTGAATGTTTATTTCCCAAAAAAAAATTTATATACTGAAGCCCTAACCACCAGTGTGGCTATATTTGGAGATGGAGCCTTAAGGAAAAAAATAGGTAATATGTGGTTGTAAAGGTTGGGCCCTGATACTGTAGAATTAGTATCCTTATAATAAGAGATGCCAGAGAGCTAGCATGCATTCTCTCTCCAATCCCTCTCTCTTTCACTCACCACACATACCAAGGAAAGACCATGCGAGCATACAGCGAGAAGGTGGTTCTCTACCAACCAAGGGGAGAGCCTTCACCAGATACCAACTCTGCTGGCACCTTCACCTTGATCTTCAGCTTCTAGTCTCCAGAAATATAAGAAAATGAATTTCTGGTGTTTAAGCCCCCCAATCTGTGGTATTTCGTTTTGACAGCCTGAGCAAACTAATATACCCCACCACTTGGATATTTTAAAACCCTTTATAAATATCCTTTGCATTAGAGAGAAACCCAACCCAAAAGTGTAGAACATATTTGAAGTAATATAATTAAAATACAGCTTATAAAAATGTATAAACTACAGCTGTCATGAATATATGTTCTTTTGGAAACCGATGCATATATTCATACTTCTGGTGATTATCACGACTCCCGTATTTTTAGCCAGTACTTGCAAGGAAGTTAACTTCAACCATAACCCCAGGATGATGCCCTTGTTAAGCTAAAATTATCCATGTTCTCTTTATGTTCCCTTGGCTACAGCCATTGTTTCAAGGATGTCCATGTGACACACCAGTCAAAAACCCTAAGACCAAGGTTTTTACTGAAACTCTCGTGAAATAAAGCAAGCATTCTTTTCTACTGGACTTGAGGGAAATGGATATTAGCTAGAGTGGACGTGACCATGTGCCAACACTGACCGTGTAAGAAAGTTCATATACAGAGAGGTACAGAGGTGAGTAGAGAAGTAACAAAGAAAATCAAAGTTCTCATGGAAGATTTTGAGCCTTAGTTGGGCTCCCTTGAATGCAACACCACCTTTGGGACTTAATAGTTACATAAGCAAAACAACTAACTTTTTGCTTAAAGCAGTTTGGTTTGGGTTTTCTGTCTCATTCAACCTAAAAAGCCCTATATAATATAAAACTGAAATTATGTTCAAGGAAAATTGTACGACTTTTAAAAAAATATTATGTCATCAAATATTTTATTATCCTTCATTAAAATTAAAGTAAAAAAAAAGAGGGCAGGGTTTTTACTAATAAGGGAAACAGTCTAAAATGTGTTGGAGAATACATTACTTCAGACAAATATTACCCTTTGATATAATGGATAAGAACCTGCATGATGTTGAAATAGTCTCTTTAGTCTTGTAAAATGAACGTATATTTTTATTTAGAAGTCTAAACAGTATGCTGATTATTATTATTGCCAAGTGATAATGGACAATATATGGGTTCTAAAGATACAATTAACTGGGTGTTATTTAGTTAGTTCTTAACCCACGGATAAAAGGTAAAAATGACCTCAAAGCAATAGCTATAATTGGATCACATATACAAGCCAAAGTCAAAGGAATGGTTTTAGATTTTGAGAAAAAATAAATAAATAAATCTCAATGAAGTCTGCAAAGCCTTGGTTTGATTCCCTGAGGGAATGTTTTACAGCAAGACATCTTAATAGCTTTAAGGACATAAACTCTGACACAGGAAATGCTGTTTCAGAGCAAGATTTTAGGTAAATATTTTCAGTATAGACTTTGTAAAAATAACAATAAGATGAGGAAATATATTGCCACTCTTCATTGCCTCTTCTGTCTTTTGCTAGGCTACCTATAAGAACCAGGCCTTCACTGCTAACTGTTCTTGGAATCCTGTCAGTATCTATCCCTCTGTTCATCAGTTATATTCTACGTAAGTATTTGCTAATTGGAGACTTAAAGACACATGCTTAAAATTATAACAAGATGAATGAATACCCAAAACTAAGTTCACCTGGCATTATTCTTAGATTTACTTTTTAATTTGAAGACCATTTTCAAGATTTCTGCGTTTATGTTTATTTTTTTCTTTTCCTCTTTTGTTTTTTGGCCACAGGCAGTCTCCATGTTAAGCAGCTCTGAGCATATAAATTTAACTGGAAAAAGTTTTTTACATTCCCAAAATTTGCTGAAAATTCAAACTGCAGATTTCTACTATATACATTTGCAAAGAAATGCATTTTTTATTATGAGCTGAAAAAGCTTATTTCCTGAATGCTTGAGGCCACTCAGTCAACGAGCTTGCATAATTCAAATACTTGGAAACCCACAAATAATCTAAGGCCAAATTTCAACTGCAGAAAATAACACAGGAAAGTCCGTTCTTGCATATTTCCAATACCATATGGCAAATTGCATTTTCTGTTCGTAGAGAACATTTTAACTCTGATGAATTTGTAATTATACCCAACTAATTAGCACCATTTTTTTTATTATGCTGCCCTTTCTTTTAAGAGGAAAGGAAATTTTATATCTCCCCGCAGTGATTATCACTTTTACTATACGTGTAATTGTTAGAGGGAAAGAAATTTAAGCAGGCACCTAATCAATATTCATGAAATGGGGATCAAAAAGCGTGGTGCCAAATCTGCTTTAGCCTGTTTTAGAATCAAATCCACAAGTTGGTGAAATTTTTTCTAATTGACATTTTGGTTGTGTGTGGGCTCAAATCTGTTTCAAAGTTAGTCCAACTTTGAGAGTTTAAGTGTGTGGACAAATCTGGATAGGAGATTTTCTTTCTTTTTTTTACTTTAATTCTGTTCTGTATATCAACCTGGAAGTTTTAAGACATCCTTTGAAAACTCATTGCCAGTATGGCTTTCTGATGCTTTTCTGTTCCCTCAGCAAAGCAGGGCAGAGGGCCTACACTGCAGAAAGGGCACACTAGACAGGGTGCACCTGGTTAGCTGCTGGTTCAGTCTGCTGACACAGCAGCTAAAATAATTCCAGCCAGTTAAGGGTTGTTCACCAGATCTTTGAAAATGCATTGATATCATCACTGAGTAGGCAATTAAGTGTCCTGAGTAGGCAATAAGTAGGCAACAGTCTCCACTTTCCTTACCTTGTCTCCTTAGGGGAGTGTGTTGGGCCGGGAGGAAAAGTTACCACTCCTTCATGGGCACAATATCCTGGTGTTTTGTGCCTTCTCTTTCCTCATCAAAATTTGCTCTCAGGGAAAGATCCATTTTCAGGCACTTATGTAAAAAAGTCACTTAAGTTTTGGATAGAAAGGCCTAGTCTCAGTAAAGGAAGCTGCATACATAAGAAAATGATGGAGAAGCTTTATCAGGAAAAAGCTGTTCAGTTTGGTGCCCTTGTAATCTAGATGCACAAGAACGTACTAATCTGGATGAAGGATACAGCAGGGCAGGCATATCGTTAACATTTATAAAAACTTCAACTAAGGATTAAATACTATACATTCGTGGTATACTATGATATACCATGGTATACTAAGTGCTGTTTTAATTATTTAATTTTCACGGCAATTTCCATTTTATAGGTAAGGAAATTTATAGGGAAGGTCTTAATCCATAAATTCTATATCTACTATTGTCATTAAAAAATGGAAAGAGTGTCCAAGACACATTTAATCCAAGTTGGCATGGTTGTTTTGAGGCAGAATAGAAAGCCTAGGAAATTTACAAACCCCTCCAGGATACAATGTAAGGTGCCTCATTGGTTACAGAAGTAATAAGTGACTGTATCTAGTACCTGAAGTCAGAGAAGAATAAGAACCAGTTTCATCCAGCTAGGCTAATCCCCTTGACCAGGACCTGACCTTTACTAATTATAATATCATTATAACCTCATTTGCATTGTGGTTACTACAATGGGATGTTACCAAAACCTTCCCCCTAGAGGTATGAATAACCTTGGGCAGGACTTCCTCAGTGAGACTCAATCTCTGAGTTTGCCTTGGCTTCTCTCTTCTCAAGTGTGTACTTTCCTTTCCATAAACGTCCTGTTCTTTCCTGCCTCTGTCTCACTGCTGAATTATTTTAAATGCAAAGACAAGAACCTGGTCACTGCTGCTCCAGGTTGAGTTCTCTCTTGGACATCCCCATGAGTTTCCGATGACTAACACTCATCAGTCATGTATCATTTTGCTGCTGGCTTTGCTGTTGTGAAATAAATAGTCCCATTTCCTTACAAGTGACAGGCCTGTTTTGTCTTCATGTATTTAGCAAATCAGATTATTTCCCAGCTCTAAAATCTTTTATTTTCCTCCATTGACCTACAGTAGCCTTCATATTTGGGTGAAGAAACCCGGCCTCAAAGAATTTAAATGACTTACCCAAAGTTATGCTGCTAGTAAGTGTAACAGTAGGAGCTGTCTGCTCAACTCCAAAACCTACTCATACATTGTGACCCCTCCCACCAAGTAGCCTATGTCCCTTCAGGAAAACCTGTGTGCCTCCCAGGCTGAAATATTAGAAATTGCTAGTTTCTAATAGCTTCTTAGGTTTTTGTTTGTTATTGTTTTATCTTATTTAATTGTTTTCTCCCAAGTGAATTAATCTGACTTTCAAAAAAAAAAAAAAAAAAAAATTCTTGATTGATACTCATGGAGCTAAACTCCAATAATAAAATCTGCCCAATTATTCCTGCATCCATCTCTTGCCATCTACAATGAGCACATTGCTGTTTTTTTCCATAGCTTTTTAGCAGTATTTGTAGAGATTTAACAACTATATCTTTGTCAAGTGATTCATCCAAGGTTTTGTTTAAAAAAAAAAAAAAAGAAATTTAATGTTTGTTGATATCTGAAAGCAGTATGGGTGAAAAGAGAGCATGCCACTCCCTAATAGTCACATAAAGTAAAATAAAATGTAAAAAAAAAAAAAAAAATAGATTGGTAAAATTGTCCCAGAAGGTAAGTCCCTTTATGAGTAATTAAACATAATAATTTTAAAGAGCCATGACTCTGATAAACTTCTGTTTCCCCCTGGGACCTTTCCAGTGAATCCACAGTCCATTGTCCATAGCAAACATCCCAACTCCTCTCAGCACCCTATTCTAGTCCCACGCCCCACCCAACCTCCAACCCACGTACAGACAACTGCCATTTCCACATTGTGCAGAATGAACCTCACAACTGCCTCAGAAATAATTCTCTAACTTTATGTGTGTCCATTCACTTTTTATCTGTCTCAAAAAAGGACTGCTCTTACATTTACCTAAATGTAATCTCCTCTTAACACCATTTTATCCCCCACTTTTTGATTAATGTTTATTGAATATCTTTTGTGTGTATCATGCTGGCTTGGGTCTCAAGCTACGCAGGTATCCTGTGCCTGGCAGAAAAGTGATTAGGATACAAGCTGAGAGCTTGGTCACCTTTTTGGCCTGAAATACTGAATGTGACAATCTGTAATCTATAAAGTGCTATACTATTGTGGCTTCAGCAACCACTTTTATTCTCTTTTTCCATCCTCTCCTTCTCTCTTCTTTTCCTTTTTTTCCCTTTTCTTTTAGTTTTATTATGGAAATCCTTAAACACATACAAAAGGACAAATGATAATATAATGGAACCCTTGTTACCATCATCTGTCAGTTTCAACATTTAACCATGTTTCCCCGAAACTAAGACCTAATGGAAAATTAGCCCTAGCATGATTTTTCAGGATGATAGCCCCTGAACATAAGCCCTAATGTGACTTTTGGGGCAAACCTTAATATAAGACCTGGTCTTGTTTTTGGGGAAACACGGGATCAGCTCATAGCCAATCTTATTTTTTTTCCGTCAATATTTCATCTTCAACACAGTTAACCCATTTCAGGATTGTTTTGAGACAAATCCAGAACACTAATCATGTAATTTCATTTGCAGGTAACCTAGTGTTTATCTCCAAATTATAAAAACTGAAAAAGAAAAAAAGAACTATGACATCATTATCACTTTCAAAAAATTGACCATAATATCTTCTTGTTGTAAAATATTTAGTCAGTGATGAAATTACCCACTGTTTCTTAAACATGATTTTTAATTTATATTTTATTTTTTTAAGATTTTTATTAACATATAGCTAACATACAATATTATATTGGTTTCAGGTATACACCATAGTTATTCAGCATTTATATACCTAAAGAAGTGATCACCATCTGAGCGATCACTTCTTTAAGTATATAAATGCTGAATAACTATGGTGTATACCTGAAACCAATATAATGGTATAGTGTCAGACAGTTGCTAAGTCCAGCAACCACCTGACACTATACCATGCTATCAGAATAGTATTGGCTGTATTTCCTATGCTGTATATTACATCCCCAAGACTTATTTGTTTTATACCTGGAAATTTGAACCTCTTATTCCCCTTCACCTTTTTACCCTTTTACCCCCTTTTTAAAAAATTTTCAATTACAGTTGCATTCAATATTATTTGCATTAATTTCAAGTGTACAGCATAGTGGTTAAACATTTATAACTTAAGAAGTAATCCCCCTGACTAGACTAGTAGACCCTGTCACTACACCGTGTTTCCCCAAAAATAAGATCTAACCGGAAAATAAGTCCTAGCATGATTTTTCAGGATGACATCCCCTGGACATAAGCCCTATATGTCTTTTGAAGCAAACCTTAATATAAGACCCAGTCTTATTTTAGGAGAAACACGGTATATAGTTATTATCATATCATTGACTATATTCCCTATGCTTTACTTTACACCCCCTTGATTATTCTGTAACTATCAATTTGTACTTTTACCTTTTATTAATACCTTTACTTTATTAATACCTTTACCTTTTTCACCCTGACCCCAACCCCACTGATCTATCATCCTAATAAATCTAGTACTCATATGACACCATACATAGTTATTACAATATTATTGACTATGTTTCTTATGCTACACCCTATATCCCTATGATTACTTTATAACAACGAATCTGTACTTCTTAATCCCTTCCCCTTTTCACCCACCACCAAACCACCTCCCATCTGGCAACCATCAAAATGTTCTCTGTATCTATGAGTTTGTTTCTAAGTTCTTTGTTTAATTTGTTCTTTACATTCCACATATAAACAAGATCACATTGCATCCGTCTTTCTCTGTCTGACACTCCACTCAGCACAGTACCCTCCAGGCCCATCCATGCCGCCGCAGATGGCAAGAACTCATTCCCTTCCCTGACTAAGCAATATTTCATTGTATATGCGTACCACCTCCTCTTTGTCCATTCATCCACTGACGGACACCCAAGCTGCCTCCACATTTGACCATTGTAAACAATGCTGCAATGAACGTATGGATGCACACGTCCCTTTGAAGTAGTGTTTTGGGTTTCTTCGAATGAATACCCAGAAGTGGGATTACTGGGTCCTTCTTTGTCTCTTGTTATAGCCTTTGTTGTAAAGTCTATTTTGTCTGGTATAAGTATTGCTACTCCAGCTTTTTGTTGTTGTTTCCATTTTCATGAAATATCTTTTCCCATTTATTTGCTTTCATTCAGTGTGTCTTTTGATCTGAAGTGGGTCTCTTGTAGGCAGCATATGTAAGGATTTTTTTTATTTTTTTTTATCCATTCAGGCACCCTATCTTTTGATTGGAGCATTCAATCATTTACATTGAAAGTAATAGTTGACAGATATGTAGTTATTGCCATTTTATTATTCATGTTTTTTACCTTTTGTGTGTGTGTGTGTGTGTGTGTGTGTGTGTGTCATGAAGAGCTCTGTCTAAGATTCCTTGTAATACTGTTTTGGTGGTGATGAACTCCTTTAGCTTTTTCTTGTCTGGGAAGCTCTTTATCTGTCCTTTGATTTTAAATGACAGCCTTGCTTGGTAGAGTAACTTTGGTTGTAGTTCTTGTTTTTCATCACTTTGAATATTTTGTGCCAGTTCCTTCTGGCCTGCAAAGTTTCTGTTGAGAAATCAACTGATGGTCTAATGGGAGCTCCCTTGTAGTAACTAACTGCTTTTCTCTTATTGCTTTTAATATTCTCTTTGTCTTTAAACTTTGGTATTTTAATTATGATGTGTATTGATGTGGGCCTCTTTGGGTTCATCTTGTTTGGGACTCTGCACTTCCGGGGTGTGTATGTTTATTTTCTTCTCCAGGTTAGGGAAGTTTTCTGTATTATTTCTTCAAATATGTTTTCAATTACTTGTTCTCTCTCTCTTCTCCTTCTGGTGCCCTTATGATATAAATGTTGGTATACTTGATGTTGTCACAGAGTCCCTTTAAACTAGCCTCTTTTTTTTTGGGGGGGGGTAGTCTTTTTTCTTTTTGCTGTTCTGATTGAGTGTTTTCTGCTACATTCTAAATTGCGGATTCAGTCCTCTATTTCATATAATCTATTGATTCTCTCTAATGTATTCTTTATTTCAGTTACTATATTTTTTGTTTCTGACTGGCTCTTTTTTGTGTTTTCTATATCCATTTTTATGTTTCCCTGTCTCTTCATTAAAGTTCTCCCTGAAATCACTGAGCATCTTTATAACCAGTATTTGGAATTCTGCATCTGGTAAATTGCTTGTCTTAATTTTATTTATTTATTTATTTGTTTGTTTGTTTATTTATTTATTTTAATTTAATTAATTTATTTTTTTCCTAGAGCTCTATTCTGTTCTTTTATTTGAGACATGTTTCTTTGTCTCCCCCATTTTGGCTGCCTCTCCGTGTTTGTTGCCATGTGTTACGTAGGGCTGCTATGTCTTCCAGTCTTAGTAGAGTGGCCTTATATAGTAGGTGTGCTGTGGGGCTCAGTGGCACAGTCTGCCTGGTCTCTTGAGGCACACACTCTGGTGTGTCCATTGTGTGCATTATGTGTGCCCTCCTCTTGTAGTTGATTCTTGGTGACTGTTTTTCATGTCATTGGGAAGGATTCACCCTTGATCTGATTGGTTGTAAGGACTGGCCATGACTACAGTGGAGGAGGGCTTGTGCAAGGGCTGACCCTACAGAGCAGGATTCGCTTTAGCAGGGCTCTGGGGCCTGCCCAGTTAGCCTTTGGATGTGTTGTCCTCAGAAGTGGCCGGGTGTTGCTCCAGCTGGGTCCAAAACTGGCCCCATGCATTCCAGCCCTATGTCCTCCTTGGAAGGACCCCACCCCAGGCCAAGTTCAGTCAAGCCTTTGCCCTGAACAAGGCCACCTGAGATGAGCCACAAAGAAATCTGCAGATGGCCACTGCCTGTGCTGGGCTTGAAGGTGCCCCAAGAGACCAAGCCACGAACCAATGTTCGTTGTTGCTAATGCTGGGCTAGGGCTGCTTAGCCAGCGGTATGGGACACTGTGAAGCCAGATGCTGCTTGTTTGAGTTTTGTGAAACTTTGAGAGATTTTAGAAAAGTCCACATTTGAGCCAAGACAAGCTGTTTGTAAGGAAGAGCCACTGGAAGCGGCTTGGGTGTGCCTGAATGTTGGATGGGGCGGGGTATCAGGGAACCAGGGCAAGTGAATGGTGTTAGCCAGATTGATGGAGACTCAGATATGGTAGCCGCCTCCATCTGCACAGTGGGAGGGGAGGGATCAACAAGGAAACAATGGTTTCTGCCAGGTCCTCTGTCCAGGAGAAAGCTGCCCCGTCAGCCCTTCAGTCCCATTCCAGACAACTCAGTTCCCCACCATATGTACCTGCCACCTTTCGAGGTGCTGCACCAGCACTGGAGCTCAGAGTGAGTGAGTCCATCAGCGAGTAAGTCCATGCACAGGCCCTTAAAGATTTGTGCCTGAGAATGCAGCCACCTTCATCTCATTCAGCCAGTCTCTGCTGGTTTTCACAACGAGAAGTTGTGGAGACTTCTCTCCCCAGCACTGAAACCCTTGGCTAGGAAGCCTTATGTGGGGTTAGGATGACTCTCTCCTCCAGGGTGCCCTCCACAGCCGAGATATCCCTTCTGAGTGTCAATGGTCACACACGGGTGTGGAACCAGACTGTTCCATGTCTCCACCCTTCCTATCAGTCTCGAGGTGGCTTCTTCTATATGTCCTTAGTTATAAGGCTGTGCTTCTACTAAATTTCATGTAATTCTCAATGACTGTTATTCTGTAGTTTAGCTGTAATTTTGATATGGTCGTGAGAAGAGATAAGCACCATGTTTACCTACTCCACGACATTAACTGGATCACAAACATAATTTTTTTAAAACAGTTTGTATATATGATTCAGTATCCAAATAAGTTCCACTCATTGAAATTGGTTCATATGTCCTTTATACCTCTGTTTTGTCTATAGTTTCCCTTCCATCTATTTTTTTTTCTTTTTCTTGTAATCTACTTTTGAAAAACTATAGAGTTTCAACAGTGTGTGAGAATTCCAATTGCTCTGTCTCTTCACCAGCACTGTGTCTTGTCACTTATTTTTATTTTATCTTTTCTAAGTAGCAATATCTCATTGGGTTTCTAATTTGCATTTCTCTGACTAACTGTGTTGAGCATTTTTCTTGTGCTTATTAATCACTTGTGTGTCATTTTTGGTGAAATGTCTATTCAAAGTCTTGTTCATTTTTATGTTTGTTTGTTCCTTTTTTTATTTAAGTTTGAGAGTTATCTATATTCTACATAGAAGTTCTTTAGCAGACATGATTTGTGAAAATATTATCTCCTAATCTGGGGCTTGTCTTTTTATTTTTTTAACAATATATTTTGATGAGTAGATATTTTTACTTTATTTTTTAAAATATTTTTCAGTTACAGTTGACATACAATATTGCATTAGCCTCAGGTGGGCAACATAATTATTAGACATTTATATACCTTAAGAAGTGATCATCCCAATACATCCAGTACCCATCTGACAACATACATAATTATTACAATATTATTGACTTTATTCCCTATGCTGTACTTTACATCCCCACCAATTTGTGCTTATTAATACCTATACCTTTTTCACCCATCCACACAAATCCTCTCACCTCTGGGGACCATCAATTTCTTCTCTTTTTCTCAGTTTGTTACAGTTTTGTTTGTTTTTTACCCCATATATAGTGGAATTCATAAATATGTGAAATCATATGGTATTTGCCTTTCTTTGTCTGACTTACTTCACTTAGCATGATAGCATCTTGGCCCATCCATGTTATCACAAACGACAAGATTTTCTTATTTATATGGCTGAGTAATATTCCATTGTATATATGTAACACATCTTTATCTGTTTGTTTATCAGTGGACACCTAGGTTGCTTCCAATTCTTAGCTATTATAAATAGCACTGCAGTGAACATAGGGGTGTATATATCTTTTCTAATTAGTGTTTTGGATTTCTCTGGATAAATATACAAAAGTGCAATTGCTAGCTCATTTGGTAGTTTCATTATTATTTTTTGAGAAACGTCCATACTGTTTTCCACAGTGGTTCCACCAACAGTGTATGAGGGTTTTCTTTTCTCCATATCCTAACATTTGTTTTTGTTGATTTATTGATCATAGTCATCCTGACAGATGTGAGGTAATGTCTCATTGTGGTTTTAATGTGCATTTCTGCAGTTATTAGTAATTTTGAGCATCTTTTCCTATGTCTGTTGGCCATGTGTATGTCCTTTTAGGAGAAATGTTTATTCAGCTCATCTGCCCATTTTCTAACTGAATTTTTTTGACGTGTGTGTGTGTGTGTGTCTATGGTATGAGTTTCTTATATTTTTTGGATACTAACCCATTCTCAGACATATCATTGTCAAATATCTTCTCCCATTCAAGAGGTTGTCATTTCATTTTGTTGATGATTTCCTTTGCTTTGCAAAAATGTTTTAGTTTGATGTAGTCCCATTTGTTTATTTTTTCTTTTGTTTCCACTGCTTGAAGAGGTAATATATATGTATTTCTAAGAGTGATGTCAAAGAGTTTACTGCCAATGTTTTCTGATACAAAATTAATATTCAGAAATTTGTTGCATTTTTATACACCAATAATGGGTTAGGAAATTAAGAAAACAATCCCATTTACAATTCAAAAAGAATGAAATACCTAGGAATAAATTTAACCAAGTGAAATACCTCTATTCAGGAAACTGTAAGACACTGATGAACTAAATTGAAGAAGACATAAATAACAGAATACACTGTTCTCATAAATAGGAAGAATTAACATTGTTAAAATATTCATAGTACCCAAAGCAATCTGCAAGACTCGGTGCATTTTTTGTTAAAATAGAAAGAGCATTTTTAACAGAACTAGAACAAATAATCCTAAAATTTATATATAACTACAAAAAGCTTCAAATAGCCAAAGCAATATTGAGAAAAAAGAACAAAGTTGAAGGTATTATGCTACCTGATATCAAACTATACTACAAAGCTACAGTAATCAAAATAGCATCATACTTGCATAAAAACAGACACATAGATCAATGAAACAGAATAGAGCCCCAAAATAAACTCACACCTTTGTCAATTAATCTATGACAAGTAGGCAAGAATATACAATGGGGTAAATACATGTTTATAATAAACATATTATAAATGTATGTATCTTCAATAAATGTTGATGGGAAATTGGATAGATATATGCAGAAAAATGAAACTAGATCACTGTATTATACCATAAACAAGTTAAACTCAAAATGGATGAAAGACTTAAATATAAGACCTGAAACCATAAAACTAGATTTTTTTTACATTTGATGAGGACTAATTTCTTTCTTTCTTTTTCTAGTATTGATCATGCTTTTACTTTTGGTGTAGTATCTAATAAATCTTTACCTTAGCTAAGTATACAAAGATTTTATGTAATTTTTCTTCTATAATGCTTATAGTTTTAAAGTTTCACATATAGGTCTATTGTTGGTTCATTTTATGGTAATTTTTAGTATGGTATGTGGTATAGGTTGAAGTTTACTTTTTTGCATATGGATGTCCAATTTTGTTCAGTATCCTTTATTGAAAGTCTAAGTCTACACTTGGTTTCATCCTATCCCATTTCTATTATGGAGTTATTCAATAAATTAGCTTAAATTTATTTGTTTATTTACTACTTTTTATTTTACTCATTAGCTTATAAATGTTACAATAAACCTCCTCAAAAGATTTGTCTATATTCCCTGTCTCTATTTTCTCTTTTGCTGTTCTCTCCTATACAGATAACAGTCATTAGCTAATATAGATGGCTATTGAAAATAACCGTCTCTCTAATGGTACTGAGTTCCCTTAAGGTATATTACATATAGTATACATTCCATCTATATATAACCCCAAACAATATTTTACACAAAATGCAGAAAAATGTATTGGTGCCTAAAGAATGGTAAAAGAATACATGAAAAAAAAAATCAGCTTAATTTAATTATTATTATAAAAATGTAATAAAATACAAGTGTTGATATTTTGATTGATGGAGCCCAAAAGTGTGTGTGCTTTTTGTTTTGTTTTGTTTTGTGTTTTCTTTTTTGCTTTTACATTTTAAGATGCAAATTTCCTTTTTAAATCAAAACATTACCAAGGGAAAAATAACTTTATATGTGAGTACACTCAAAGTAAAAATGTTATGAGCAATTAAAATTAATAGTCTGATCAGGCACTATATTTCACTTATTTCATTGACAAGCTCACTGCTTGATAATAGATATTCTCATTTCTCAAAGAAAACTGTAAAAATATTTTCTTATAAATGTCTCAAAGGCATTTCTTGTCCAAACTTTATTTCAGAACTAAGTTCCTACAATAAGTTCCCTAGCCCTGCATGAATAACTCAAGGACTAATCAATCTTTGTCTAATCAATCTTTTCAGTTTAAATGTGAAAATCTAAGAGCACCTACTCTGAAAACGTCAGTGCAAAAAGTTAAAATTAGATATCTTACACTCATTTTTATTCATTAAAAATTTATATGTATATTAGTATCAATTTGAAAGATTTCTTACTCTTGAATCTAATCATAATCTACTATATGCCATTAAATTTAGAAAGCTTTTATCAGTGTTTTATGGCAAAAAAATATAAGAGCAGAAGGAATCCTCAGAGTCTGATGATAATTTTTAAATAATCGTCTCTGGATGTAACAAACCACTTCTACATATGGTTTGTTTCTTCACAGAAAGTATTGTAAATTTCTTAGCCATTTGTTTAAATTAATTACTGCATTTTCCTATTTCAAATATTCACATACACTTCATGTCATAGGACCTTATATAGTTAATAGTTTTAGAGAAAGTACATCATTTCAATGTGGTAAGAGCTATCTAATAGACCATATGGAACTACAAAAAAGAAAGAAAAATTTTATTCTAAGAAAGTATATATTTTACTTGAGTATTGTTCAGTCGTATTTGTCTAAAAACATGTCCTTCTACAATGAATGGTTATTTCTAAAATACATCTTCCTGTATATAATTTATTTCACAGTGATACAAATATAACTTCCATCAGTTAAACTCTCAACTGTATCACTTGACAGCATTTAAACCAAGATGTTTATTATCATTGTTATTATTTAATTGTCACCAACCAAATTCAAAACATTTTAGAGACCACTGTGGTAGATATAAAAATGACATTAGGGGTGCTTGTAATCTCATTAGGTTGAGAAAATATGCTTAAAACATGGAAAAACATACAAAAAAAAATCCAATAATGTATAACAGACCTCAAGACAGCCATCATTTTTTTAAGAGAAAACTTGAAAAATATAACAACTCTCTAGTTAAGGGGTATTTTCCATTTTTGAGTTGAATTTCCCTGAGCACTGAATCTATACTGTAGAAATCCTTGGACAATTCTGTTGTATCTTAGCTACCTAGCCAAGGATAGTATTTGTCTGGAGAATTTAAGCAACCAGAGGGGGGAATAAAAAAGAACTAAAGAAAATTTGAAAGCCGTACTCTCACATAGCAAATTCTCTAGAGGCTATAAATCCCTCAAAATACATGATAAATAAATTTACTTGAAGTTACAAGATAGCAGCCAAATAAATCTTTTCCCTTGTGTATTTTATAATATCTAAACACTTCTACAATGGAAATAACAGAAATATATTTGTATATCAATGTACATTTTACAAAATACTTTTCTTTTTCCTTTGTTTAATTTAATCTTCACAATGTCTTTGAAATATAGGTATTACCGTACTTGTGTTCCTACTTTGGAGATGAAGAAAATAAATGATAGTTTAAGTTTAAGGGGATGAACTGGAGAGAGAGAGAGAGAGAGAGAGAGAGAGAGAGAGAGAGAGAGAGAGAGAGAGAGAGAGAGAGAGAGAGAGAGAGAGAGAAAGTCGATTCATTTAAAACCATATTTTGGAAAGTAATAATTTGAAGAGAGTACCAAAGTCTTTTTTCTTCTATGGCTATATGATGATGATTCTGTAGGCATAGCTTTAAAAAAGTGGAAATATTTCTTTAGTTCATAAATGTTTAATAAGTAATAGCCTCAACTATGTTCCTAATTCATTAAGTTTATTCTGTTCATTATACTGCTCCTACTATCAATTCTGTTTTAATTTTATGATTGGTAGTATTCTTTCAAGTGGGAATGGGGTTGATAGAAGAGAATGAAAAGAGCCTTATAGGGGTTTGACATCACACTCACACACAAAAAATGTAAGTGTCTGTGTTAAATGCACTATTATAGGGAAAATAATATGCACACAAGTCAGAGGAAAATTATTTCATTCTTTTTTTGTTGTTGTAGATTCCAGTGAATAAATATAATTTCAGTGAAATGAAGATAGTTATGCAGGTATGTTTAACAATTTATGACTTTGATAAGATGATAGAAAGAAACCAAAGAAAATAGTTATTGGATAAAAAAAGGGA
The DNA here is from genome assembly GCF_057876585.1 of Rhinolophus sinicus. Lineage (NCBI taxonomy): Eukaryota > Metazoa > Chordata > Mammalia > Chiroptera > Rhinolophidae > Rhinolophus > Rhinolophus sinicus. Next base: position 126,891,243 of record NC_142514.1, read on the forward strand.
CTAAGCAGAAGAAAATGTGAAGGGGGAAGTACAATTGAGATTCAGTATAGATATTACGGAGTTTGTTCTGGGTAGAAATTGACTGTTTAAATTTATTTAGTATACCATCACAGTTAAGAGACCCAATAGGCCATAATAGAGGGTATACCTATTCCTGTGCAAAGTGCTAGGGAACAACTAAATGAGACTGCTTCATAGTTTAGTGGTTCATAGTTTATGCCGCATACATAAGTGACTATAATACATGATATTCTATGGGTGAACCAATAAACTAAGGTCTACAAAATAGTTATTCTGTGTTCAATACTGAAAAAAGCTAAATAAGTCAGGTTGAATGTTATGATTGGATGTCTTTCCTCAAGCTGGAAAAGACATACTGGAAATGCATGTAAATTCATGTCTTGTTGAGGTATCCAGGACAATCTCCTCACTTGAAGACCTCTCAAGTAAATACTACTTTGTGAAAAAATGAGCTATGATTTTTTTTTCAGTCTCAAAACTATTCCAAACTATGTATACATTTTTGATGAAATTTGAAAATAATATTTGGTTTGAATTACTCAGTTTTGAGTAGACTTCTTACTGTAATTTTCATAAGGGCTAGTAGTTTACTCTTGCTTTTCCAGTTCAGCCTCTAAATATTTAATCCTCAGGCTTCTTGGGTAATTCAGAAACCAAATGCCTGGCTAATCTAGAAAAAAAATGGTGAGCTCTACAACCAGTGGGATATGCATAAGATGGAGGGTTTAATAACTGATGGAACAAAACAAGCTCTGACAACTGGACACTGTTCAGTCATCGCCACCGCTTTTGGAAACTCTGAGACTAGGCGACAGAAGTTATAATTCCTCTTGGGACAACTCTACCCAGTCCTCTTTAACATTGACATACATCAAACTTTTGTCTGAAATATAAGACATTTTAATTCTTAATTCTCCTTTGGTTAAGATTTTTTTCTCTGCGTTCTCTGCTATCCCAAGAACAATAAAAACATGTTTGCTTTGTCTCCACTGTATGAATATGTGTCTCTTTGTAAAGACACACTCAGTTATGGCAAAAAGTCTTTGAACCTTTACTTTCAGACTAGAAAATGGGTTTCTAACCAGGTTAATACCGCTCATATCAAGAAATAAGGCACAAAGGAAATCTGCAAGGAGACGCAAGTAACCAGGAAATTATGGCACGTGTATAAATGGAGGAAGAGAGAGAATCGTAATGTAACTGAATTGTGGAGTCATTACTGTATGATAGTATGGTTGTATATTGTTTTATATGACAATCATACTCATGGAAATTTAAGTATAAACTCTGGATGCTGTGAAAGAGAACATGATCACACCTGAATGGTGAGGTCATACCCTGGGGTAACATCCTGAAAATGACAGTTTTCTCAGGCAAGAAGTCAGAACTGAAAGGGAAGCCTCAAGGGAGTAGCAAAGAATAGCTTTTTAGTTTCTCTTAGCTTTGACCATGAAGCTGCCAAGATACTTTGAAAGAAATTTTTGGGGAATGGATATGATATTTTCCTCCAAAAGTTGGGATTAATAAGTCCAATATTTTTTATCAAAATAGAGTCACCTCGTTTTGACTAAAAAGATGTTTTCCCTAGTCAGTCAATAGTCTTAGAGCAGCTACTGAAAGAATTAGCACAGCTGTTTGTGATGAGAGAATTTGAGAGCATGGATGATGAAAAGTTATAGGAATAGAAAGGGAAAAGACAAACCTAGTTTATCTTTTCTTCCAGCCTCCAAAGCATCTTTAACTTACATCTACTCTAGTGTTTTCATGCAGAATAATAATTTGTGGACGTATCTCTTTCCCTCATCAGAACGTAAGTTTCTTGAGGGCAATTATGTATGGTTCCTGGTATAGGGCCTGGCGCTTGAACACTCAGTAGCTGTTACTGAATGAACAAACAATACTTAAAACTAAAGCATCTTTCTCTCTACTTAGGGATGAAATCAAATCACACATTTACAAACTAGTGGTTATTTGTATAATTTTCATTGTGTTAAGCTAGAAAATAAATGTCATTGAGGTATAAGATTAATAATTATGCAGAGATCTGATTCTATAAAGAGAACTAAGAATTCCATCCCCTGTGTGTCAAAACTCCTCTAAGTTAAAAAAAACCTTGAATAGTTTGATATCTCACTTAGACCTTAAAATCTTCCTTCAGATGCCTTGCTTATATGTCCTCCTTATAACTGTTAGGAACCTTTCTGAAATCACTTAGGTACCCTTGGTCACCACTCCCCAAACACCAAGCATCTTTTAAAACAAGATGCTGATCTTGTTGGTAGAAAGGCTGATAACGGTCAAAGATGTTGGAATCTCCAGCAGTCCACATTGTCATGTGGGTAATTAATTATATAGTAGTATTGACAATAAGAGCAATTGAGACTTGGAATGTGGTTAAATTTTGGAGTTCAGAAAATCTTTGGGAAAACTTTTCTCCAAATCTTTCTTTGTGTGAGGGAAGAAAGGGACCAGAAGTTAGCAGAGAACTCCCAGTCACATTATTAAATGAAACTAAGAGGGGAAGGTGAGGGTATCTACTGTGTGGCAAGTGTTGTGTTAGCACTTACAATGCAGTACAAAATGAATAGATACTTTGTATCTGAATAGCACTTTGCAAGTTACAACATTTATCACATTTAACATCATGAATAGTCAGAAAAATATTATAACATCCAATTCATAGATGAGAAAACAGAAGTTTAAAAAAGCTAAGTAAGCCCAAGTGCCAGAACTTGAACAAGAACCCAGTTGTTTTTCTTTTCTTTTTATTCTAAAGTCTATGCACATATTTTTTAAAAAGGGCTTTATTTTTTATGGAGAATTTTATTGACTAGTGGAGGCTGTCTAGAGTTCTGTGTTGAGAAGGATCTGAAGCCAAGCCATAACTCCCTGGAAAAGACTGTTGAGTTTGAGTATTGATGTCTGCCCAGGACAAAAACTAAAGAGTGGTGGAATGTCACCCATTCCTGCACTATTTTCCCATATTGAGGTCTTCAGACATGCATGCCCACTCCAATAGCAACACTGATTCTAAGATCACTGATCAGTGGATGGCAAGAATTTCTTCCTACTACAATGATTAGAAAAAACGGCAGGTGTCCCCTCCTACCACAATAAGCCAGAAAGGACTTCATTGCCTGGCTTGTCCTCAAAGGCACATTCAGCGATGACCAGAAAAAGAGTAGAAATTGGAGTTATCCCCAGGAAGAGGATTATGCGCTAGAAGACTGTGCCCCTTGATTAGACAAAGCCTGCTATCTATATCTAACTGAAATGAATGTATTCATCCAATTTACAGAGTGCAAAATATTTGCATAATTCTAATAATTTTAAGAATAGTGAAGTTTAAAGAGTATTATAACCTTTCATGCACACTATTTCCACCTAAATCAAATTATCTTTATTTTTGCCCCTTATATTATAACAATGAAAAGACTTGCCATTTGAATTACGGAGATTCTTCTCAAACATAAGACACGTAATTATCTTCAGGTAAATAAGGTATTTGTCTCTTTTAGGAGGCTAATTAAATGAACTTGATCAACATAGCAGAAAGATTGTAATTTCTACATTACTCTATTTTATGTGTTTACTGTCAAGTTCTCCTAGGGGGAAAACATACAGAAGGCATTGTAGCAATGCAATAAAGTAATTGTTATCTAAATATGTAGGGTAAAGTTCATACTTTAAATTGTTACATCAGCTGTTAACATTCTTTTGGCAACTTGTTTCATGAGTCTTTTTTTCATGTGCTTTTGTCTCTTTTTCTCTGAATGTTTTACTGCCTTTACCGTTTTTTCTAGCTGAAAAGGCAGAGCCGCAAAGAGCTTTCAGTGCCCATTGCATTTCAAATCTATTCTCATTTTTGATACCTAATTCTGAGTGGAAAAATATCATTTAAATTCAATTTTAGTGTAATTTAGTAGAACATTGGCATAATTATCATGTCTTGTAATTCAAATCTGCTTACTCCAGTAGGCTTCTCTCCATGGACACATCCACCATGCATCAAATGCTAACATAACTGCCTTACCTGTGATGAGAATAGGAATGCAAAAGGGTGGAAAATCTTTGGGAATAATGCTGAGTGGGATTTCATGAAGTTATTAATTAACACTACTAGAAGACCTTGAGTTTTCATAGAATTACACTTTGTTAAAACAAGCACACCTGTAATCTAATCTTTCCATTCTAGTCTCCATTGGGCAATTTCAGGCTCAAATAAACTCCCTCAAACAATAGTAAATCCAGATTTGAATGAGGTGATCTCATTGACAAATTTCATCTGGAAATGTGGTACAAAATAAACTAAAGTTAAAAGGGCCTTTTCTCAATCCCTGACTAACAGACCCGTACAGTTAGTACTACGTGCTCTTAAGTCTTCTTCTTTTCCTCATTTCTAATTGTTAGGTGGTTGGATTTTTACCCCATTACTTATTTTGCCTATATATGTTATATCTCTCCTCTTCCATAAGGTCTTTCTGTAAATTGTTCTAAGTAAGGTGGAAGAAATTCTAGAATGCTCAGAAGGTTTACCTCCCATTACTGCAGAGAAAAATAAGTTTAAGAAATATAATCACATACACTGACTGTTACCACATCAAGAAATATAACTGCACACATTGACTTTCATATCCTTACTATTTATATTTACTATAAAGGCTCTCTTTTTCACTCTGTGGTTATGTAAAGTGTGTACCATGTTTACAACTCTTGGTCTTCTATTAAGATCTATTTAGCTAATCAATATGCAGCTTACGTTCATATTTCTCTTCCATTTCTAGATAATCTGCCCACACAAACTGATGTGGATGGTTTCAAAGACACTTATATCTTCAAAGCGGCAGCTAGTACAAAAGAATAGTCTGTCAGTAACCTTTTTTTCCAAAAATAGTCTCTTAACTTGATTCCTTAACTTGAGTTTCTGACCTCTACACAATATTTTTCTTTCTGTTGCCAAAGTTAACTTTCTAAAATAACTGTTCTGATCCTCCACTACTCATACCAAGCCTGCAGTGGACCACCACTGCTTTCAAGACTTCCCATGTGAGAACCCTCCAAGATTTAAGGATGGACCCATCATTACCCATGTCTCAGTGCAAGCTACAACCTCCAGGTCTTTACTCATGGTGGTCCTTTAACTTAGTACTCTCCTTCCCTTATTTATTGTTTGCTTATTGGAATACATCATTACCTTAAAGACCCAACTCACCTGTGACCTCTTCTTTGGAAATCTTCCATGGTGAAATAACCATAAATAGGGTGTTGGACAATTAAGTTCGCAAGCTCTCCACCGTGCACTTAATTGTCCTTCATATTTCTTCCATTATGTTTCCAGAACATTCTTTCCCCATTTGTTTAGCATGTATATTACTCTGTCTTGTATCAAAAGTAGTTGCTTCTTTTTTAACTAAACTCATTAGATTATATGTTCCTTAAGGGCCAAGACTGAAGTTTATTCTAATCTCCTCTCCTCCCCATAGTCCTCCACCACCAACATCCAGTATAAATAAATGTTTTATAAACACACACTGATTTAAATTTAATTTCTAAGACTCATTAACATAAATAAGTAATTTCAATACTACTTAGCCTTCACTATCTGCAGCAGCTTTTAGGATCATCTTTCCCCAGGTCAATGACACCTCATTCAATTTCTCCCTGACCTATTAACCTATGGTCTTGGAATCTTATCTCCAGTGTGTTACATTTTCATCTAATCAATTTTCTGCCTTTAATGATTTAATTAAATTATTGGTTATTCTCTGGTCGCTCAGTCTTCATGTATTTAATAGCTTGTACTATTTATATGTGCTTGAGTACTGCTGCTGCAGCAAACATCCCAAGATAATTGAGAAAGAAAAAAGAGAAAATATGCAATCTAAAGCAAAATGACTTTATTGTCTTCCTAAAATGTATTTGATTTCATTGGTAATTTTCTTTCAGAATGACCCTGATCAATGTGCATTGCTCTCAGTATCCTTTAAACATGGCCACTTCCACATAATGCTCCTCAGTTTTGTATTTATAACCCATGTTCAAGTAGTCTGTTTTTGCCCTGCCCCACCAAAAAAAGAAAAGGGAAAATCTAGGAAGTAGAATGATTTAAGATATATATAGCTATAGATATAGATATAGATATAGATATAGCTATAGATATAGATATATGTATATATACCATGTGGCAGTACAGAAACAAAAGAGAACATTCAACAAGGAGATGGTACTTGTAACATTAGGCAGTTTGCCCACTGAGAACCTCTTAATTAGTATTATTACCCCCAAAGAAACTGGCATACTACTTTGTTTGTAGGCACACGGCCATCTAACAGATGGGTCTGTACACGAGATGCCAAAAAAAAACACATATGAACATCAAACATGGCACTTAACCATGTTATTTTCAGCTTTCAGTTTTTAAATGGCTGTTGTCCTGCAATGCCACGGGTGTAGTCAAGCAGAAGATCAAATACAGGAATTACAACCACAGCAGCTGGTAGGGGACCAAGAAGAGGGGTTCCTATTTCAACAAATTTTTTTTTTTTGGTTGTTACTTTGAGTTTTAGCTAATGAAAAAACCTAAAAGTTTGATGCTCAGGTAACAAGTACAGATAATCCAAGAAGCACTTTATATATATACATACATATATATATATATATATACACACACACACACACACACACACACACACACACACACACACATTAGAAATGGACTAAAGTCATCATTCTGAAGCCTGATGATAATTTTCTAGAAGCTAATAAGAATTTTGTTTTGAAAATAAAGTTTCTGCTGAAATCACAGCAACATGAAAAAGATTTCTTCTCTGGTAGTTTGTATTGCTGAAATTCAAAAAGATTGATTTCTAATATCACTTAAAAGTTTAAGTTAATTTTTTATCATCAGAATATATTTCAATTAAAAAAATAATGCATCACATTAGCCAGATAGCCAACTATATTTCTCATGACCTTAAACTTACAAGTTTATATATAAAACAAAAAAAAATAATGTCAACTAATACTAATGAAGCATCTATGATGTTCATAGCTCTATGTTGTGCTCTGATTAAGATACAGAAAAAAAGTAAGCCAATAGGCCTGCCATCTTTGGACTTCCCATGCAGTTGTGAAGGGCACACATGATAAGTCATATTTGAAATTTTATGATTGTTTCCTGAAAAAAGTTATCCCCAGTTTAAGGTATCAGTAAAAACCCTTGAAGGACATACAATTTGTAGTGGGCTAAGAAGAATACATAGAATTTGCAATCAGTTGAACATTGTGTGCTGTGTTATCTACCCTTCATGGGGCAGATAAAAACAGTCACAGGCTCTGATAATCAACAGGTAATTTAAATGGCTTTTCCATGACTTTCTGTATCTTGTTATAGTATCCCTTTGACTATTTAAATAATTGCCTACGTAACTGATAATTTTCTTTGGTGGATCTCCTGCAAAGATCCTATTGGTCATGACTGATGAGGCAGGTGCTGCCTCTAGGTGTAGGGTTGACCACAAAAGCCTATCTGCCAAGGGAGCCTGGCCAAAGAGAAGACCAGCTGCTGAGAGCCACTGCACCAGCTTCTAAGAGATATCTGAGGGATTAACAGGGCCAGTTCCAACAGAACCACCTTCTTCATCTTGCTCCCTTAATTTTCTAGAATTATTTACTTCTCCCCATTCCCAGAGAAAATCGACTTCCATTTTCCTGCTCAGCTCAACAGAATCCCACCTTGGAAGTTAAATTTTTAAATATATTAATTGGTCCACATTATCTATTTTCCTGATGCTGGGCTCTTCCATTACTTCATTTCCATTCAAGACCACAGCCTTCCTTTCCCATAAGCCTCATAACCAACAATCTGTATCTGGTTCTTCCCAGCCTTGACTTTTCCTGATTTCTTGATTTAATAAACTTCTGCTCCAGGAAGGAACTGGCTGGTTCTTATCAGTGGGCATATAAACTTTAATGATCCTCTCCACTAACATTAAAGCTCTCAAATTTGCCTTAATAATCAGAATGTCTTTAAGTGTAAAAATCTCCCAGTAGGCATCTATCTTCTGTGTGGGAGGGAAACAATGGTATGGATTAAAATGCAGTCTCTTCCTTAAATGCCAGCATTGAATTAACCAGCAGTTCTCTATGAAATTTAAAAAATAACTGCTCAGCAGTTTCACATATTATATTTCTGAATAATAGGAAATGTTAAACAGAATGCCTAACTCACAGTAGGAACTCAGTAAATATTTTAAAAATTGTTAAATGAATTCCTCTCTTTTCACACTCTTATTGTAGCCCTATATAAACCCTGTCACCTAGTGAATGAAGCTATTCCTGATCCCAAGATAAAATCATTATTTATACTATATATTTATAATTTATAAATTCTATTTTCTAAATAAATATGTTTTGATAGATTATTTGCAAAATGTAGTGTAGCATTACATTTAACTTCCTATAGCAAATAACAAGTCATTTACAAATATTAGACACTAAAAACAGGTTTATTCTTTATTCATTTATTCAACAAATATTAATTACACACTTCATTAGTCAGGATTGGTGAGGTTATGCTACAGTAATAAGCAACCTGAAAACTCAATGGCTTACAACAGTGAAATACATCTTTTATTCTCACCGTACTGTATATCTGTTACAGGTTCATGAGAAAGCTCTGCATACTGTGGTCACTCACTGATCCAGTTTAACAGATTTCATCTCACCTTATTCTCCCATGATCACAGAGGCAGAGAAAAGAGAGATTATTATGAACCAAACATGAGTTCTTAAAGCTGTTTCATGGAATAGCACATGTCACATCTGTCAAAGTTTCATTGACCAAAGAAAGTCACGTGAATACTCCTGGGTTGAATAGGCAAAGTATATAATCCTCCCACGTTTATGGCTCTATAGGAGATAAATGAGAATATATGGCAAGGAGTAATACAATCTTCCACAAGCATGTAGTAAATATATGACCTGATGCACCAAGATACAAGGTGAACAAGATAAATTTGAGTTCTTTTTCACTCTAACAAAAAGATGCAAGTTTATCTCATAAAGTACACAATGTCATACAAATTTTAAAATGACTATTATTATAAATCCAAGGAAATGTTCCTCTCATGAGGACAGTGGGGATGGCAGCAGACATTGGGGAGACAAAACTTGGGGGAGTTCTGTTCTGATAATTATAAAAACAAAAGCTTCTTCTTGATCATTAAGTCTAATTAAGTTTCTTTTACTTTTTGTTTATTTGTTTTGTTCTGTTTAAGCTCCCATTTTCTTTTGGTTATGGTCCTTTAATAAGAGAGATTGCTTTGTTCTAGACCCCAGTAAAAAGGTCTATAAATTTGATTCCAGGCTCTATTGCTCATTTCCAAATTTCTCACCAAACCTCAGATCTTTCCTTCAAAATGAAGTTAATGTCATCCAACACATAATATTATAATAGGATTAAAATAAAAAGATAATGCAATACCATGGGGAAAATGCCTAGCAGAGCGATTCTGCCTCTGTCCTTTTGTGATCCATATACCAGGTTTTCTCCTTAGAATATGTGGTATATGCAGTCTTTATCTATAGATCCTAATTTTATATGAAATATAAAAATTATGGTTATATCAGGAAATGTTTTACTGAGTCTATAAAGAGTTACACTGAATTATAAGTGATAACTAGACTTACGATGTAATCTCTCTGGAAGGTAATTTGAATTTTAAAAGAGATGAAGTCTTAAAGTAAAGATTAGTCTTAAACTTAGGTAAGCCCTGTGCCGTGTGAGTCTTTTGACTTTCAATCTGTGTGACCCTAAACTAGTCACTATTTATCCTTGGTGAAGTTGTTGCCCATTCTAAGCCTCAAATTGTTTTTGTTTTTGATTTTGTTTTCAACTTTAAAACAATGATCCCAAACTAGGTTATCTTTAGAGATGAGTCACTACCAGCCCTAGAATTCTAGAATTCTACAGTTTTTACTGTGGAATTCAAGTGTTAATAAATTATAGAACGAGAATAAGATTTACTAAATACAAAAAAAAAAAAAAAAAAAAGAAAGAAAAAAATGGTATGTGCTCTAAACAATCTAATTCTCAAAAAATTTCCGAGTTGTTATTAATCTCCTTGTTTCGCAAATAAGGACTTTGAGGTTCCTCAAGAATTAAGAGGCTTGCATCAGTTGGATGGCTGACAAGTGGATGAGCCAAGCTTCAAACTCCCCGTTGCCTGACCAGGGAACACCACTACAATGGGAAGGTCTTTTTTGCCACCCATGAGATTAAAGAGGTCACTGTTATTAAGGTTGTTTGTTTTGTTGCATTTGTCTTTATAGTATCACTTGTAAGCTCCTAGAGAAAGAAAAGCATACATAATTTGCTTTTTTAAGTTCCAGCACCTAAGTAAACTAAGGATACAGTATATTTTCAATAATGATTTACGGTAGAGCAGAAGGCAGAAAAAGGAAGGAGAGAGGGAGGAAAGAAGGAAGATAAAATGAGTAAGGAAGTATTTTTCACTTTTTACCCATTAGAAACTTTAGATCTTCCTTTGCTAGCCTGTAATAACAGCTGGGAGATATTTCTGTTTCCACCATAAATAAGATACTGTGAAATTAAACTTTATTTTGAAAATTGTATAAATTTTAAACTTTAATGTCAATCCCCATTTAACTTGCTGGTATCACACGCAAGAAGATATTTTTATGCTGAAGGGGAGAAATAACTTTTCCTCTATGCTCTTATTCTCTGTAACTGAGACATGCAAATTAAACTAACAAGAGACAGATTAACAAGAGAAAAGGCAAACACATTTTATTTTTAATTTTATGTACATGTGGACACCAAAGAAAAAAAAGTGGGAAAAATAAAAAACAGAAGAAATGGTTCGACTCCAGGGCTTATATATCATCTAACAATAGGTGATACATTGTGGGATGATGACTAGGAAATTTATGGTAAATAAGAGTTGTTTAGAAAGATTTGTTATGCAGACTCATCTCAGTGCTACCCCAGGTCTTCCTGGTATGGGAGAATGGAACACCTTTACAAATGGAAATTTATGTCATCTTTACAAGGGAAAATTTATTCTCTACTTTTAGGCAGAAAGGAGGAGGGCAGAGAGCATTTCCTGTATCTGCTGTTTTTCAATTGTCTTCAGCTCAAAATAATCTTTACGGCAAAGTGTCATTTTTCGGGGTGGCATATTCTGATCCCCTTCAATGCCAATAGCATTTTTGGATAGTTAAAAGAATAACAAAGTTTATTAGAAAATCTAAAGATGGGTGTGAGGAAATACCTTTATTCACTCTTGGTTGCCATGTTGAATACACACTTTCTCTTTCCAAATTTATTTAAAATTATATTCCTTAGATCTAGTGATCCTACTTCCTGAAATATGTTGAGGCAATAATAAAATACATGTACAAAAATGTGTCTATATGTTTGTTGATCAAAGTAAACTTTATAATACTAATAAACTGGGGTGGGGGGAACTAAATTACATCGACAGATGAATGAATATATAAATTATTATGGCCAAACTATGATATGAACCAAGTATCTGTAATATATTAATAAATTGTTATTAACATGACCCAATGCCCTTGACATACCATTGAGTGAATACACTGGTATACTCAATGGTATGTCAAGGGCATAGGGTCATGTCAATAAAGATCTACTTGTGTATATATATAATTTTATATATATATATATATATATATATATATATATATATATATATATATATATGATTACACATATATAGTGAGAATGTAAATTTTATGTAATGTCTTTCTATGTAATTATTCATAGGGAGATGTCTGTATTCACCAAAATACTAACAGCGGTAATCTTTGGTTTATTTTTACATTTTTATATTATTTTAATATACATGATTCACAGGTGTCATTTTATTATTGGAAAAGGTAGCTATTTTTTTAATTAGAAAAATGTTTATATTTTGAAATATTAGGAAATATGAAAAAATTATGAGTTTTTAATAAAATAAACATTGGGGGATTTGAAAATTATTGGATGTAAAGGGTTTAGCTATATTCTGAATATCAATAAGGACTTGAAATATTGCCACAATTTTATAACCACAACTCTGAAAAATAGATTAGTTTCATAGTACAGGTCCATAGAGTGGATAGAGTGTCAGAACAAAAGGGAAGAACACCTTAAACCTCAGTTCCATCCTCTTTTCTAGTGAATCTGTAGAATATCAAATAAAATCACATCATATGAGTTAATCAAATGTTCACTATTAAATGAAAATCTAATATAATGCTTTCCGAGACTGTTCTTCAACTAGGAATATGAGTTTTATCTTGTGACACATTTTGAACAATTAATGATAATTGTGTGAGAAATTGAACTACTCTTGGGATTGTATATAGGAAATATAAAAATAATAGCAATAGCATTAAACAATTACTCAAAATTTTATTTATAAAAGGGGAATTGAATGTTTTGATAAAACTTTGTTGATAGACCCACCTACTGGAAGATTTAATATTCTGCATGATATTTGTTCTGCAACACAGGGGTGGTACTATTGCTTTCCCTATGGTGTTATATAATAGCATGAAAATTCAGCATAAATACCCAAATGCAAATTGCCCAAACCTCAGTAACAATCAATCAGGTAGTCAATTTTATTTCTTTTAAGCAAAATTAAATAGTTATAAAAATATGAACATATGTTAAAGAAAAACCTTTGAGACCAAAAGTTTTCTGAAAGGATTTTTAATTTTTTTTCATTACAGATGACGTATAATATTATATTAGTTTCAGGTGTACAACATAATGATTAGACATTTATATAACTTATGAAGTGATCACCCCGATAAATCTAGTACCCATCTGACAGAGTACCAGTTGCTGGGGCATGCAGCCTGAACCACCGGCAGTAGGACTGTTACCATAAGCAGGAAGAGTAGGGTCTTAGGGGAGGGGGAGACGGAAGGAGGAGGCAAGGTCAGCAGTTAACACGTTGCGTTCGGATCACGAGAATCTTCACGAGGGATTTAAACCCCCGCCATACGCAATGTGTTAAGGAAAAAAGTCCACTACAATCTACCAGAACTGGATTTTAGAAGGCAGAGGAAGAATCAGGATGCCATCTTGCCCCTTAATATGAACTTTAGATTATAATGGATTATAATATTATTAGCATGGCAGCCAAGGAAAATCTCCACTATGTTGCCATGATAGTTCTGAGAGGGCCAAATAAGGACAACGACAACTCCTCCCAACAAGGAAGCAATGGTCAGCAATGACCTGCCTAGGTACACCAACAACAGCACCCTTAAGCCCTGAATATTCCACCCTTTCATTTTAAGTGTAATAAATACCCAAACCACACTTCTCTTTGGGGCAGCAGCTCATCTCTCAGCCTGCCTGCTCTTGCTATCCTGAGAGTATATTATCCTTTCCTAATAAGTCTACTGATCGCTTGGCTTATTTGGTGCATTTTTGAATTCTTTCCTGTGATGAATACCAAGGACCCTTTTCTGATAACAGGGCTAGACTGAGAAGACAAACAGGCCCACCATCCTGGAACTGACAGAGCTTTTTCATACAATGAGTTTGGAGAAAAAAGACATAAATTGTTTTGAAAGAATTTATATTGGCTATAGATACTAGAGGAGGCAGAAGGTGAAACAGGGCTAGTTTTGGAATAGGTGCGTAGTCTGTAAAGAAGTCTGTTTGCTCTTTTTAAATTGATTGTGGGCAGCAGTCCAGAAAGTTCATACATAAGCAGGATGTGGTGGCATCTGGTGGTGGGCTATTCTCCCTAGATAATCTCAGAAATTGCCACCTGGAAGGTAATCCCACATTTGAACATACATTCAGAAATACAAGCAGTTTTCTGTTGGTTTTGGCCTACAGCTATTAACTGATTAACCTCTCTTGTGTCTTCCTTACACCTTCTGGACTGCTATAATTTAATTTAGGACACCTCAGAATGTTTTCCTTGTCACATACATATTGGTATCATATTTCTTAAAGCCACAGAACATTAAGAGCTGAAAAGGACATAAAGAGGGTTAAAAATTGATAGTAAATGAGATGTCAATAGAAAGAGCAAATCTCAGAAGAAAAATAACTTCTCTACCATTTTAAGATGCCCCACTTCTCTTCCATGGTATCCGCTTAAGTCATTTTTCTTAAAATGAGTAATTCCTGTCCTTATCCTTTCATGTCAGCACTTACAGGATTTTTCGTCTTAGAATGTTACTTGTGTCTGTGCTCTCCCTGTTTTGTGACTTGATCTGGTCAGAGTGCTGTCAGAGCCAGTCTTTCCATGTATTGGCTGTCTATGTCAAGCAGTTGCTGGTAGATTGAGACTGGTATTCTCTGTCTCCCACCTTAGTCAATGAGAAGTGAAAATAATATGAGATTTGGGTTTCCATTATTGTGTTTTCTCCATCCTGAAACAATATATTACTTTTCTGATATGTAGGGCTTCCTCACTTTTCCTTAATATCTTATGCCTATATCTTAAGTTTCTTTTGGATATAACTCATTTAAACCCTGAGGGGAACATTGACTTAAAAAGTAATATTGTTTATTAACCTCATCTATTTTTGTGGAAGGTTTTATGAAATTTTATTGATATTTAATTCCTACCCCAAAACATTATTTTTAAGAGGACGCAAATATTCTGGGTGATTTAAAATTGATTCAAAATATTTTACATTTTAATAATTAAACAGTACTTTCTCAAAATGAATTTAAGATCTTGTCTTAGTCTCTGAAAGAAAATTCTCAGAAGAATTTAATTAAAGATAACCTATTTTCTATATATTTACATATCATCTAACTAGAGAATCAATCTCTGCTTTTGGCTCAAAGGGACTGGGACAAAACAACAACAACAACATCAGCACATATCTAAAAAAAATTATTGTAAAAGTTGGTGCTTCATACTCACCAGAAAACAATTTTTATCTCTTTCATTATAAATTATCATAAAAGCATCATACTGGGCAATAGAGCTTCAGCATATTAATTTCATGTTATTAATACAATACTGTGAAGTATTGTTGAGTATAATTGTTGTCAATTTACAGGTAAAGAAATTAATATCAAGAAGTTGCCCAACGTAACTCAGTACGAGTGTGAGAACTAGAGCTTCTAATTTAAAGTCAGTCAGTACTCTTTCCATAGGTCAGTATGACCTACAGAAGCCTACCCTAGAGGGTCACCCATAATGAAAAATTAATTTCAAATATTTGTCTGGATGGGACTTCACAGTATATAATCCAACCAAAAATATAATATAGATTATAACTCATTGTCATTGTGTTTTTGAGTTACAACTTTAATTGTAGTACCCTTGGTCTGTGCCCAACACAACTTAATTACTTTGAGCTACTTATTTACTCGATTTCTTGACTCCTCCCTCATTTTGAACATGTAGAGTCTCTAAATGTTCAAATATTTTTCACAGTTCTATCTCCCAATATAAACAGCTTTGTAACCCCTTTGCAGGTGAGGCTTCAAAGATCATATCTCCTTCTGGTAGCTCTCATCCCTATGCAATTCTTTCTTTCCACAGGTCATTTTCATAGAGCATTATACTATTTCGTGCGTTCTTAACCTGGCAGTGATCTTGAGCAGGAGGAGAGATGGTACTTACTCCTTTAAAATATATACGAATTTTGTATGTATAAATATGTGTATTTTACTAGGGAGCAGGTTCTTTGATTTTAACAATACCCTGGAGGAAAAGTAACATCTTCATTATTCCACAAAACACTTGATTCCAACTAAATTGTAGGCCAGGGTTTAACATGGGTTCCCATTGAGACACTAAGGAGAAAATGTTCCTCAACAATATATGAAAGAAGGATGGAGAAGAAATATAATAAGTAAAGCAAGAAGGGGAAAGGACTAACATTTTTACTTATTCAGAAACATTTCTTGAACACCTACAGGGTGAGATGCCATGTATTACCTTATAAAACATTTAAGAGCATGCAAATTATTTTAAAATACGTTACCTAATTCTATAGTAATTAATATTTTTAAATTACATATTTACTAATGAAAAGAATCTTTTAATGTGACTTTATTAAAGTAACTAGTTTCAAAATTGATATAGGGCAAAAATAAATCTTAACAAACAATAATAACCTTAGTTTACAAAAAGTGATAGTTATAAATGAGCTCCCTGAAACTGGATTCTGGCAAACAAATCTCAGAGGTAGAAGGTGCAGCTGTGCATTCATGCCTGAAATCACTACGTCAGCTAATTTTAGACTGTACTTACTAGTAATGATGGTATCTCATTGTTCTCATTTTTTTAATTCTATATTATCCGTGATTCCTGCTGTGACAGTTAAATTGTTCTCAAATTTACCATAGTCAAAAAAAGTTTAAAATTACACATGTGTATAATTTTGTTTCTGGAACTTTGGAGTATTGATGATGGTGATGATGGAAAGCTTACTTCTGACTTTTGACAAGTTTAGATTGGACCACAGCCAAAAAAGTTTGTTGAAGTGCATAATACCAGTATTTTTTACATACTCAAGGAGATGACTTTAACACATGTCATGAAGTCCTCAATACACTGGGAAAAAATTAGATTATTATTTTATGTTGTTAGTGTTATTATTATTATTTGTTACTAATTTGCAATTGTGTTTTAATGAACATAGCAAAATAGTAGCCTAGAGGACTAAAATTTCCCATTTGGTCATGTTTCATTTGGAGAGTTTAGCTAATAGCAGGACTAGATTCACTTGCTTTTCTAAATGTTTGCCCACAAGACTGCACCTACTTAAAGGTAATATATGTGTTATTAGGTATTGCATTATTAGCATCGCAGTTCAGTTCCTGTTATACACTAGGTATCCAAAAATCATTTGTTGAGTGAGTGAATGCTTCTGTATCTTTCTTCCAGAGATACATTCATCTTTAAAAGCTCTAGAAAAAAGATGTCTATTTAATCATAATTTTACATGAAGAAAAAGCACTTTAAAAAATTCTATTCTGTGATTAAACTGTACTTAATATGATACCTACTCATCCACACTAGAATTTAAGATGCTTGAAGGCATACATTTTTGTCTGTTTTATTCAATGCTCTATCCTCAGTACCTACTATAGATGTACTTAGTATAGAGTGAGTAGGAGCTTAATCAATATTTGTTAAATATGTTAGTTGGTGAATATCAATAGGATCATTATATGGGTTTCTTAGGCATGGCATGCTAAGCAGATATTACTTACAAAATTCATTATTTCAATACTTATTAAAGACATGCCAGGCACTTCACTAAATGCTGGGGATACATTTTTTTCCATCCAAAATTTTATTCCTATTTTTGAGGATCAAGAAACAGTTATATTCTCACAGTTGGTCAAGTTATACTTGAAATTTCCCAAATCAGA
Organism: Rhinolophus sinicus; assembly: GCF_057876585.1. Lineage (NCBI taxonomy): Eukaryota > Metazoa > Chordata > Mammalia > Chiroptera > Rhinolophidae > Rhinolophus > Rhinolophus sinicus. The sequence goes on from NC_142514.1 coordinate 126,908,671, forward strand.
AGAGTTAGATGACTTCTCAGGAAAGGTCTAACAAAATGAAAAACATACTTAGGAAAGATTTATTTGACGTAGTCCGTTTGCTGTTTTATTTCATTTTTAAATTTTTAAAAGTCATGTATTAGTTGTTTTTTTGTTTGTTTGTTTTTGTTTTATTTCTACATTTTTATTGGAATATAGAACAAACCCTGACATAGGTATTCACAAAATATTAGTTTAATATATGCTATGTGTCAGGCATACTGTTAGGGTTTTCACAGACATTTTCTCACTAAATCCTCAAAATACCTGTATTTTATAGATGAATGAAGTTAATCTCAAAAATGTTAATTAACTTGCCCAATTTCACACAGTGAGCAGGAAATAAAGACAGGATTGTAGATGAGGTCCAACTGATCATGTTCTTTCCTCTGTCCTATGGTACATCTCAGTAAATACTCTACCCACTTTATTTGGTCTTATTTAATTGGTGAGAAATCAGAAGTAATTAATGTCTGAGATCTATTTTATTGTGATAAAGATATATAAATAATTTCTTATTTAATCTTCCCAATAATCCTGACAAATAGAGAGTATTCTTTCCCCATAGCTAAAAGAGACACAAAGAAATTAGTCTATTAGGCAAAGGCATAGAGGACTATATTCCAGTATTGGGTCTGTTTGACTTAAAATCCATTCTCTTTCCACACTGTTAGTCTAGTTTTGATATCAGGAGATCAACCAGGAAACTAGTACAATAATTTAGATGTGGAAAAAAAAGGAAAAAGAAAAAAAAAAACTGGCTAGACTGTACCAATGGAATTGGAAAGAAAGGAAATCATGGAGGATGATAGCTTATCATGTAGGTTTTCTAAGAATATTTCAGCATGACTCAAAGAAGGTAAAGCTGAATGCATCACAGTGATTTCCCAGAAGTCTATAGTATACAATTTTATTCAAAAAAATCTACTTGCTAGTTTTTGTTCTAATCCCACTTTTCTTTTCTCATTATTGTCTAACGTGAACTCTAATGCTTCTTGCATATAATGTGCCTGATTTAAATTTCTTAGTGGGTATTGCCTTTTTTTTTTTTTTTACTCTGGAGACACAGTATTTTAAATAAACCTATAAAAATAGTATACACATTACATGATAGGCTTCTAGAAAGGAGCAAAATCTACTATTTTATAATGTATTTCAGATATGCTTCAGGCATATATTCTGAAAAAGAAAGCCTTGTCCTTTAATTTGATATCTCTCTTCTTATTATTCAAAACTTACTCTCAACTTCACAAGAACCATGCCTAAATGGTCTATTAAGCCAATAACAATTAATCCTGAGGTAATGTAAATCATGCAACTGGTACTGTTTTAGAGTCTAGAGAAACAAAAGTGAGTAAGACACGGTTGTTGCCTATGGAAAACTCATAGTCTCTTAGAGAGTCAGGTAAAAAAATAGATATAATACAAAGAGGTGAGGTCCTTGTACAAGTACTTAGAGGGCACAATAGAGAAGGGGAAGAGGAGGGAGAAGTCAGTCAGTTGCTGCTTCTTCTTGTAATCTTTGTCCTTACAGCTAGAATCGGCTTTTGACTCATTGTATGTTACATCTCGTAAATTAAATCAATTTTGCACATAAATCTGATCATGTCTTCCCTAGTTAAATTATATTAAAGGTTTCCCATCATATAAATTTGAAAATCTTACAAGATAGAAAGTCCTGTGTAAATTCTGATCCCTGATTACCTCTCATTTCTCACTATACTAAAACATATACCATTACTTCAGCCATATTAAAAATATATACAGTTCAACAATGTCACATACCTGCCTCTAGGATTTCACACCATGTTTCCTTCTATCTGAAATGCTAGTCCTTTCTTCTAGATAACTCCAAGTTAAATTTTCTTGTAACTCTTTCTTTTAGCTAATATCCACCTAATTGGAGCTTCTTAAAAATTGTATTAAATATATTGGTGACATTGGTTAATAAAATTATATGTTTCGAATGTATGATTCTGTAATACATCACCTGTACATTTCATTGTGTGTTCACCACTCAACCTCAAGTCTTCTGTTACCCTATATTTTATCTCCTTTACCATCATATTCTGAAAAAATCCTTCCTGACCTTTGAGTGTGATTTCAGTGCACACACCCTGTGCTCCCCAAACAGTATGTTTCTGAGGCTGTCTAACACTGAATGTTGAATTAGTTTTCTATGCTGCATAATAAATTACCACAAACTTATTGGCTTAAAACAACACACATTTGTCTAACAGTTTCTGTTGGTCAGGATCCTGGGCATAGCTAAGCTGGGTGCTGATGCAAAGATATGATCAAGGTGTGAAGAAGGGCTAGGTTCTCATTAGGTCTCAGAGGGGAAATATCTGCTTCCGAGATCCCTCAATTGATTAGTATAATTCACTTCCTTGTGGCTGCACAACTCATGGCTGCTTCAACGACAGCAAGGGGAGCAAGGTTCTAGACCAAGTCTATTCATCAGAAGGAGTCTTATACAAATAACATAATGTAATCACAGGTGTCACATGCTATTGCCTTTGCCATATTTTATTGGTAAAAAGCAATCCAACAAGTCCTGTCCACACTCAAGGAGAGAGAATTATACAAGGGTGTGAATACCAAGATGTGGATATCATGGGAGCCACCTTAAAGTTTGTCTGCCACAATTATCATCACTGATTGATAAGCCTGCTTCCTCTGCTTGGCCACAAGCAACTTAAAGGAAAGAAACATGTCTTACCTGATTTTCTGTGCACAGTAACTAGCATTCTATATTTGGTATATGACACACTTAAAATTCAATTCACTGACTGAAGGTCCGCTTCTGACATGTATTATTTTATAAAATTTTGTTAAAGGAAATATGACTTTCATTATATAATTCCTTCCTAAAGCAATAGCATTTTTGTTATAACTCTCATAGCCATCTTTAAAAAAAAGGATGTGCAATAAAATTTGTATATGTAGTAGAAAACTAAGCAAACTTAAGTAATCCAAACGAATGAATCAATTGAAAGTCTATGCCATATTAACTTATAGTCAATTTATTTACATATATTTTGGAAAATGGGGTGATCTTAATTTTAAATATTTCTTGCTGCTAGAAACAAAAATGTTGAGGCTATACAAAGTAAAAAGCAATTCATTTTCCATAAAAATGCTCAAAAACTGTAGCATCTAAAAACCAATGAATATAAAATTGTGGCAATAGATAGTGAAGTATCACAGATGATATTAACCTTTTTCCCTTGTTTCTTGGTTATCACAATGATACTGTTATGTGTGGAATTTTTAGAAATGGAATATTAGTTATAGAAGCAATATTATGCATTCATATTGACTATTTAAAAAAGAAAGAGATGCTACAGATACATTACCAGAGGTTAGCTACCTATGGAGTATTCAGTTGCTGTAGCAATTTAGTTAACTAACAGGCTTGCTTTGTATTACACAACTGCTAAAGGAGAGTCACATATCTGAGATCACAGAAATGTAATTTCTGCTTTGAGGTTGTCCCATATGCTCCAGAGAAAGAAATATTATTTTGCAGAATCCCTCTCTGATAAATTAGCTAGTTAAGTTAAGTTGATGGAGTTTAAATGCTTACATCTACACTTCAGGCAAAAATGATACCTTTTAAGAGAACGAAGGGTCTACATTCTAAATTTGCATTTACAGTGTAATAAAGAGGTTCAGGTTTAAAATGTAGTTACAGTGAAATAATGTCAGTAGAGTAATGCAGTCAACACAAGGACTTAATTTCCTCAATTTGTTATTAAAATTTGCACAATCATAGCTGTGAGGTCAGCTGACTTCACTCTGTTGCCAGGCAGCAGAACTGAGTGTACTTTGGCTCCAGGGATTTCATTTATACCTGATGAAACCCCCTGACAAAATTTTCACAGAGCTGCAAGCCTCAAATAATTGACTACAATTCACAATACTTTTCTTATATAGAATGACCCACTTCTTATAAAATCAAAGCAGTTTTATTATAAATATCCCATTTATTATTATTAATGAATATTTATTGACTCATGTCCTATGTTAGGTAGTAGATATTTAGTATTTATTACGTCTGGTACAAAATTAAGTGCTTTAATGTTACATTAATTTTCACAATAATCCTATAAGATGCACTGCCATTATCATGCCCATTTGGCAAATAAGAAAATCAAGACTTACAGAGGTTAAATGGTATGTTCAGGGCACTACATTGCCTAAGTAATGGAACCAGAATTTGAATCCTGGTCCACTGCCTACAGAGTACATGTTTCTAAATGTTATACAGAAATACCTTGCCACAGATGACTTATCATGGAACTGAACTATTTTAGTTTCGTTGCTTCAAACTCTTTGGAGGAAACTTCTCTGACTTTCAGTTTTGGCTTCCAGCCCTTAGTTTCTTCACTCTTCCAATGATTGTATAAGTTCCTAATCCCAACATTATGACCTTCAGATTTGGAGGTCTTCTGTTTTTCTGATTTAAAAAAAACTTATAAAAAAATTAATCACTGATTGTACCCCAGGACCTTTGGGATGAAAAGCAAGTGGTCCCATTCATATTTCCAACTCATCCTGGAGGATTTAGGGATTTCTCACTGCTACAGTGTTTACTACTCAAATAGACAACTACATGGGCAATGAAAATATGATACAGAATTGGATAAAACAACTGAAAAAATGCAAATAATTATTTGGTTTACATTTATTTTGTAGCAGGTCTGTAATGCCTTAACCCACAGGATATTCCAGACATCTTGACAAAACTGGTAAAAGAGGCATTGAGGTAGAAACTGTCTTGTCCCGTAAAATTCATTACCAGGTAAATAATGTATTGACAGGGAAATCTGGGCCTGATGACAGGTATATCAATGGGGAATATGAAGGCGGTATGAATGGAGGCAATCCTTGGTTAGCCATATATGTCAGTAGGTGCTAACTCCTGACTTAGCATGTCAATAGTTAAAAATAATAAAATGTTTTCCAATGTGTTCAGAAAAAATTACACTGCTTTGTAACCACAATATAGTAAGAATAAAAAAGAAAAATCATGTATTTTTTATAAATAATAATAATAATAATAGAATCCACTTCCTGAACACTTACCATGTACTGGGCATACTGAGAGCTAATTGGACATTATCATCTTTAGTGCCACCATACATTATGAGGTGTTTCTTTATTACAAATTTACAGATTAAATTTAGTGAATATCGTGGCATTTTTACTTATCAGCCTACCATCTTCCCCAGATTGGTAGCCGTTGTTGGGACAACAACTTACATTCATGGTGTGACCTGATGGGTTCATATGGATCTGGTTCTCAAAAAATTGTGGATCATTGTAGCTGTGTAGTTTGACCTGTTTGGTGTTTTTTTGAGGAATTGGTTCAGAGGCTTGGCTTCATTTGCCCCCTTGGAACTCTCTCAGGGCTGGAGTGTCCTTTTTGGCAACGTTTTTCAACAGTGTTTTAAAACATATACTACGGCTACCTGGGGCAAGGGATAACAGATGGGACAAGCAGCATACAGACCTGAAAGCCTGGGAAGAATGAGGCTGAGGAAAAAGGTACATAGGAAAATTAGGGCCTTCAAGGGCTTCCGCCTCTACCAAGGAACTAGAGAGCCAAACGCATGTCTAGGGATGGGTATATACCCAGAAAAGACATGACAGCACCCTATACTTGCACCTCTGGGTGATCTTTGGACACTGGACAGGTGGAAGAAAAGGCTAAGGCAGAGTTGTAGACATCTTGGCTAAGCACTGAAGGAATATGATACCTCAGGAGCAATCTACAAAGAAAAAGAGTATTTCTTTTTGCTTTGTTTTGTTTTGTTTTGGATCCAGGAATTTAAGGAAATCTCTGTTGAGTCATTGGCTGACTGCTAAACTAATGGAATGGAGACTTTAATGATTACATATGAAAAGAAATACAATCTTTGCAAAAGTAGTTTAGAAAAGTCACTGAATGAATGGATGACTGCAGGCAACGAAAAATCAACAATGTAAACCCAGTGTGGGTGGGGGAAGAAGGATCTTATTTAGAGGGCTATTGCAATATAATATTCAAAATTTCCCAGTTTTAACAATTACCAAAAAAAAATTAAGACTAGGAAAGTAGATTCCACTAACACAAAAATAAAAACAAAAAAGAAACTGAAGAAATCATCTTTGAAGAAGCCGAAACATTGGACTTAGTAGACAAAGATTTTAATCAATTGTCTTAAATATGTTTAAAGAGCTAAAGGAAACCATGGGCAAAGAATCAAAGGAAAACATAGAATGGCTACAGAATAGACTAACATGTAAAACTAATAAAAATTATTAATAAATAGAAATATATTAAAAGTAAATAAATAAACATTCTGAGCTGAGAATTATAAACCAAAATTAAATTTTCACTTAGGTAGTTCACCATCAGATTTGAGCAGGCAAAAGAATTAGCAAACTTGACAATAGGACAATTGAAATTATACAGTCCGAGAAACAGAAAGATAAAAGAATGTAAAAAAATGAACAGGGCCAAAGGGATCTGAAAGATACCATTAAGATTAACAACATATGCATTATGGAAATCCAAGAAGGAGAAGAGAGAGAGAAAGAAGCAGAAGGAATATTTGAAGTAACAATGGTCAAAAACTTCCCAAATTTGATGAAATAATGAATTTACATATGAAAGAAACTGGAAAAAAAAAAAACAACCTCTAAGTAGTATAAACATAAAACAATCTATCGCGAGACACATGATAATCACATTACAAAAGCCAAAGGAACAATGGAACTCTTGACAGCATCAAGAGAGAAGTAGCTCATAATGTATAAGGAATATTCAATAAGATTAACAGTCAGTTTCTCAGCAGATACCGTGGAAGCCAGAAGGCAGTGAATGACATACTTAAAGAATTAAAAAATAAAAACTGTTAACCAAGAATTATGTGTCCAAAAAAACATTATTTTAAAATGGATAATAAATTAAGGCATTCCCAGACACACGAAAGCTGAAAGAGTTGTTGCTATTATACTTGCTCTATAAGAAATGCTACAGTTGGTACTTCTAGTTAAAATAAAAGGACATCACACAGTAATTCAAACCTACAGGAAGAAACAGCAAAGGTAACTATAATATATAGTTAAATTTAAAAGCCTGTATTGTTGTATTTTTGCCTTATAACTCCTTTTTTTATTTCTATATGATTTAAATGATAAATGCATAAAACAAAAATTATGCATCCATGTTAATGGGCACAAATGTACAACGATGTAATTTGTGATAGTAAAAACATTAGGGGAGGAGAGAGAATTTCATAGGAGCAGAAATTTGTATGTTATTGAAGCTAAGTATCAATTCAAACTAGATTTTTATACACTTAGGATGTTATTTTTAATACTCATAGTAACCCTTAAGAAAATAACAAAATATATAGAGAAAAGAAAATTTGGAGGAAATCAAAATGGCATACTAGAAAAAGTCAATTAAATACACAAAAAAGCATTAATGGAAGAATTAATGAACAAAAAAGATATAAGGCATAAAGAAAATAAATAGCAGAAGTAAAAACCAATAACGTAAGTAAATCCTCTCTTATCAGTAACTATAAATGTAATCAATAACTATAAATATAAATGGATTAAACTCACCATTTAACAGATTAAAAGGCAGATGTAAGCAGAATGGAATGTTTAAATCTGATCCAAATATATACTGTCTACTTGAGACTCACATTAGCTCCAAAGATACAAATAAACTGAAAATGAAAGATTGGAAAGAGATTTTCCATGTACATAATAAACAAAAGAGGGTTAGGTGGCCATTCTATGTAATATCAGACAAATGACTTTAAATAAAAATATTGTTACAAAAGACTAAGAAGGACATTACATATAGATAAAATTGTTAATCCATGAAGAATTTATAACTATTATAAATACACTAGAAAGGAGATAAATTGGATGACATTAAAATTAAGTAACTTGTGCCATCAAAGGGCACTACCAAGAAAGTTAAACACGATCCACATAATAGGAGAAAATGTTTGCAAATCGTAAGTCTGATAATAATCTTTTATCCAGAATATATGAGGAACTCCTACAACTCAAAAACAGGACCAAAAGTCCAATTAAAATATGATTGAAGGACTTGAATAACTTCAGAAGATATTGTCTTGAAAGAAAATATATAAATAAATGTCCAACAAGCAGTTGAAAGGATGCTCAACATCGTTAGCCATTAGGCAAATCAAAACCACAATGAGATACCACTTCATACCCACTAGAATAACTACAAAAAGAAAAAGAAAAGAAAAGAAAAGAAAGAAAGAAAGAAGAAAGAAAGAAAAGGAAAGAAAAGAAAAGAAAAGAAAAGAAAAGAAAAGAAAAGAAAAGAAAAGAAAAGAAAAGAAAAGAAAAGAAAGAAAGTAGCAAGTATTATTGAGGATATGGAAAAATTGGAACCCTCCTACATTTCCTGTGTAAATGTAAAATGATACAGCCACTGTGGAAAAAAATGTGGCTGTTCCTCCATGAGTTAAACACAGAATTACCATATATTCCAGCAATTCCTGCCCTGAGTACATACACAAAAGAATTGAAAACAAATGTTCAAACAGAAACTTGCCCATGACTGTTTATAGCAACACTATAGCCAAATGAAGAAAAACAAGTAAATGAACCAAATGTCCATCAGCTGTTGAAGTGATAAACAAAAATGGTATGTCCATATAATGGAATATCATTCAGCCATGAAAAGGAATGAAGTACTCGTATATACTACATAAATGAATCTTGAAAACATTATGCTAAGTGAAAGAAACCAGATACAAAAGCCATATGCTATGTGGCTCTATTTATATGAATATCCAGAATAGGAAAATCCACAGAGAGGTAAAGATTAGTGGTTGCCAGGGGATGGAGTAAGGGATAATGGCAAAGACCACTTAAAGTGTATGGGGTTTCCTTTTGGAGTAATGGAAATATTCTGAAACTAGATAATGGTAATGATTGTACAGCATTGTAAATGTACTAAATGTCACTAAAGAGAAACTTTTATTATGCATATTTTCCCAAAATAAACAAAAATGTTAAAGCTAGTTAGAAAAAAAATAGAAATAATTTGATAGTTTCTTAGAAGAGGGGAGCATGGAGATATCACTGATTTAGAATAAGAATTTAAAAAGCAAGCCCTGTTACTTATTAGCTACTACCATCTTCTTACAGAATATTTAATGAGGATTAAGTAAGACAAAAATATATGAAAAGTATAGAACTTAACCCATAGTATATTTTTCATACACATTGATTGAGTCTAAATTTCTCCTTTAGTTAAAGATATGTATTTTGGTTTTACTGCTTTTTGTCATCTTCATAGAATTATCCATTTAGGTAATAGCACATATTATTTACATGTGCTGTCTCTGGAGTCACTGTTATTCCCCAAGTTTAAATTCTTATTCTGTAACCTTCAGAAATTTGCTTTACCTCTCTCTGCTTCAGTTTGCTTATTAATAAAATGCAGATAATCATAGTACTTACCTTATGAGGAATGAGAATTAGAATAGAAAACGTGTTACAAATTTTTAACACAATTCTAGGCTTTTGAATCAGCACTCAATAAATAATAAAAATAACAATGAAAGTTATTATTAGAGATTTTTTTTCTTATTTTCCTACTTCATCATAAACAGAGAGAAAGTAATTCACACTTTGAATAGGAAGGTATATTATTTATATTTCAACTAACAAATTTATTTCCTTCCTGTTTCATTCCATTTCATTCAAAGCAGGAAACTGTCCTTCCTATCTTGTTTTCATACCTTCTGTTTTGCTTCCTGATATCTATATTGGGTCCCATTTGTTGTTGTTGTTGTTTGTTTGTTTGTTTTTATTCTTTAGCTTTGCAACCTAGTGTCATAGTTTATCCAGATTTTTATTTCCCTTGTTCTTCAGGGCAATATCCATAATTGCTTCCTCTCAAGTACATGTACCAATGACCATGCATTAACTCCATCTTGCCTGGCACAAATTCATAAATTACTGCTTATTTAGAAGAAAAGTAAGACATGTTGAACTAGTAAAACTTTCAGTCCTGAGATTAATTCTGTTTTTTGGTATGTTTGTGTTTTTTTTTTAATATGCTGAATAAAATAACTTTTACTGAGTTCAAAATTTTCTAGTTGGGAAAAGAAAAAGACTTCAGATGTCCTGCTTATATCATCTCTCCTATTTTGGTATAATGTAGAACTAGACAATGAGGCAGAAAAATTTGTTCCAAAAAAATAACATAAATCCTCAGGTTGTTGAAAAGAAATTTCTCAATAGGTCAGCTGGAAAAATAATTTAATAATGCTCATGAACTTGTTGAAATTTGGCCCCTCACTAGGCTCCCTGCTGAGAAATATATTTCTTAATCCTAAGAAAACAAAAGTCTTGTCAGTATATACCCAGAGAGGGAATGTACTAGAAAAATAAAATTTGAGGCACACAAGGTTGTATATTCAATGATTGCCAAACACATTCTTGAATTTTACTCTAAATGATGAAAAGAAGCTAAAGTATTTACAACTGTTAAAAAAATAGGGATACGAAACTAAAATACAGCTTTATGAGAAAAATGATACATGACAAATCTTCCATATATTTCCTCAGATCATCAGTAAAACACTGATAATTTAAGACAAATATATACTCTCAATAATATTTAAAGGAAAACAAAGCAGCAATGATATACTATTTTCAATGATAAGTACTGCCTTTGATTTTTAAGTGATATTATGGAGAATTTCCAAATGCTCAAAAATAAACAAAATACAATGAACCCCCAAGCAGCCATTACTCAGCACCAGCAATTATCAAATCATGCACATTATATTATATAATCTCTACTCCCATCATTTTCTATCATATTTTATTGAATCAAATTTCAGCCTTCAAATCATTTTATTACAAGTATTTTATTATGTATCTCTTTTTAAGACACATAATAAATAATGGCATTTAAATGCAAGTGCCATTATCTAACTAAAATTAACAATAATTATGTAATAACATCAAATGACCAGTTGTGTTCAAATTTCCAATTATCTCAGGAATACTTTTTTTTGTGTGTGCATTTGTTCAAATCAGGATCCAAATAAAGATCACACATTGCAATTGGCTGATTTGTCTTACAAGTGTTAAAATCTATAGGCTACCCCTCCATTTCTTTAATTCTTTGAATTTATTTGTTGATACAAGGGTATAAAACCCCGTGTGGTGAGTAAGTAACACCACAGGGATTTGTGTGTGTTGTTTTTCAGTTTTGAATTCCCATTTTAGAAGATCACTGGAATATAGTAAATACTCAATAAACATTTGTTGAATGGAATTGATATGCAATCCAGAATATTGTTTGTAGGGGTATAAGTTGTTCACATATTAACACACATAAAAAAAACAGTATGTATACATATATATATATAATCATACACATAATATATTTATCATACATATGATTACAGTTTATAAATCTACCCATATGTTTTACCCATATTAGGATAGCTATACAACCCATGTATCCAGGAAATTCCAATGTTTATCTGTTGTCCAGTGGCTTCCATGACACACTTTAGTGTGTTTCATTATAAAAGTAATCCAGTTGTTGGAAATTTTACAAATGTGTGAATATTAAACAGTATGCTCCTTAACAACCAATGGTTCAAAGAAGAAACCAAAAGTGGAATAAAATAGTATCTTGAAACAAACATAGAAACATACCAAAATTTATGGGATGCACCAAAATCATTTCTAAGAGAGAAGTTTTTAGAGATAAATGCCTATTTAAGAAAAAGGGAAGTTCTCAAACAACCTAAATTTATACATCAAGGAATTAGAAAAAGAACAAACTAAGCCTAAAGTTAACAAAAGGAAGGACATAAATGAAGTAGAGATTAAAAAGCCAACAGAAAAGATCAATGAAACTAAGAGCTGGTTTGCTGAAAAAATAAAATAGACAAACCCTTAGCAAAAGAGAAAGGGCTCAAATAATTAAAGTTAAAAATGAAAGAGAACGTATTACTACTGATACCTCAGAAATACAAATAATTATAAGACACTAATTTGAACAAACAGACTAGTATTTGCCAACAAATTAGACAACCTAGAATAAATAAATAAATTTCTAGAAACATATAACCTACTTGACTGAACCATGAGGAAATAAAAAATCCAAACAGACCAATTACTAATAAGATTGAATCTGTAATGAAAAACCTCCCAACAAGAAAAAGTTAAGGACCAGACAGCTCCTCTAGTGAATTTTACCAAATAGTTAAAGAAGTAATACCAATCCTTCTTATCTCTTCCAAAATATGAAAGGAGGGAACACATCCAAATTAATTTTACAAGACCAGCATTACCCTGATACCAAAGCCAGAGAAGGACATTACAAGGAAAGAAAATCACAGACTAGTATTCCTGATGAACATAAATGTGAAAAGCCTCAACAAAATATTATCAACCTGAATTCAACAGTGTTTTGAAAGGATCATACACGGTGATCGAGTGGGATTTATTCTAGGTATGAAAGGATGGTTCAACATCTACAAATCAATAAATGTGGTATACCACACGAATAAAATGAAGGATAAAAATTATGTGATCATCTCAATAAATGCAGAAAAAGCATTAGACAAAATTCAATACCCTTTTATGATAAAAACTCTCAACAAACTTGGTATACAGAGAACATACCACGACGCAATAAAGGCACATATGACAAGCCTCCAGCAAACATCAGACTCAATGGTGAAATGTTGAAAGCTTTACCTCTAAGAACAGAACAGGATAAGGGTGATCAATCTCTTTACTTTTATTGAACATATACTGAAAGTCATAGCTAGAGCAATTATACAATAAAAAGAAATAAAAGACATCCATAGAGGAAGGGAAGAAGTAAAACTCTCTATTTGCAGATGACATGGTATTATCAATAGAAAACCCTAAAGATTCCAGGAAAAAACTTTTAGAACTAATAATAAATGACTTCAGTAAAGATGCAGGATACAAAATCAATATACAAAAGTAAGTTGTGTTTCTATGTACCAACAGCAAACCATCATAAAGAGGAATTAAGAAAACAATCCGTGTACAATAGCATCGAAAAGAATGAAATACTTAGGAATAAATTTAACGAAGGAGTTGTGTGATCTATACAGTGAAAACTATAATACATTGATGAGGAAATTAAAGAAGACATTTGGAAGATAAAATAGCCACATACCAAGTGCAAGAGGCTATTCTAATCTGTTCTAGTAGAGATATAATACCCAGCATTGTGATTAAAGGTACTACTTAGTTAAGTATATAATAATCTACCATCATCCATCATTACCTATCTTCATTTTTTGCAGGATCTAGACTGACAAATTAAACAGAGTATGATGTGGACCACCACACCTAATTTTAATGTTTTTGAGGATGGAAGTAATATGCCATTCTACCTGGGATACAGTATTGCTTCTGATTTACTGCCTTGACTTGGAGTGGGTGAGGGGGGCAGTTTCAGGGTTTCCACTTGTTTTCCTAGAATTAGGGTTCTTACTCCATAGGTCATGGAATTACCATGAGTGCTCCACCAGCTGATTAATATTACAATCCCAAATATGCACTGAGGGACCAAGAAAATGATCACAGACACAGTAGATACACAGACCCATTAACCGCAGTCTACCAGAAGGACCATGACAGAGTGTTGCATTTCCAGGAATCCATGTCACTTTATCCCCTGTATCCAAGAGCCTTCAAAGGATCTGGGTATTTTCTTTTCCTCAGGATACAGTTACTCTACCAGTCATAGTCACTTTGGAGAGAAGGATTGGGGGAACTGTACATATGTGCTTGTTCATTGATAGGCCCTTCTTCAAGGACACCAATCTTCACTTTCAACCCATAGGTCTGAGAAGAAGCTTAAGTTTGGAAACAAGGCAAAAAATCATGATATTCCATTGCAGTGGCTGGCTTCAGTATCCTACTCATCTTTAATTTCTTTTGGTTATACTTGGGTATTTCAACAAATATCCTTATTAATCCCCCATCCATCTCACCCATAGGAATATCATCATCTTTTAACCATTGCCACACAACCCTCTGAGCAAGACTCATGATTGACATTTTGGTCTGGCTGCAAAGTATAGTAACTATGAGTATGTTTACTTTTCCTCCTGCAATTTAGTGCTGCTATTCCAAGATACTATCACATTGACTCCATAACAGCATTTTGTACTGATAACACTGGTCTACAGAGTATAGCCACCATAAAGCGTCTCAACAGGATATTTGTATCCTCACCAGGGGATTTCTCATCATGTAGTGAGAATATCCTCTAAGAATATATTGACTTAGTAGATACTCTGACTATATATAATAAATCATGTGAGGAGTTTGCATATTCTCTAGTCAACATAAAGCTCCTTGTCTTTACCAAGAAGCTGCTATCCTCTTATACGAGAAAGCAGGTGACTTATAATCTTAGAATGTTCAATGGCACCTAGGAATTCAAGAACACCCCCCCAAACACCCCCAACCCATCTCAGAACACCTTTTATAGTCTTGTCAAGAGTCTTATTGAGACTGTGAATTCAGCTCTCTGTATATCCTCATTACCCTCAGAATCAGGTTTTGAGCATTCCTTGCTGTACAGTCTGCTCTCTACTGGCAGGATATGAGGCTCTCTCTAAATGCTCATAAAGACCTATGATATTTACACTGTATGCTGAGTTGATTGTCCTAAGCCTATCCTTGTATTCCTTCAGTGCTTCATTGTCAGTTAACAATAACAATGCCACAACCCTTACAATTACTATTGTTCCATATCAGTCAAATCCTAGAGATAGTTCATATGCCACTGTGTTCCTTGGCACCTATACGCCATCTCAATTTACTAAAGATATGTGTTTTAGTCATTATTATGCTGCAGTCGATCAGATTACCCTTACCCCACTCACCAGCAGCGATGGGTACTTGCAGTCATATGGTTAAGATGTGATCCAAATTCCAGGCTTCCATAAAGAAGATTTGGTCATTTTATGTCCTTTACTAATTGTCTCAGTTTGGTTCCCCCAAAAACAGACCTCGAAACAAAGATTCAAGGGCAAGAATTTATTTGGAGGGAATTCCCAGGAATCTGGCTGAAGGGTAGGGAATTGAGACAGGGAGAAAAGCTAATAGAGAATACGTTATTAAGGAAATTATCAGTATGAGCAACTATGAACTCTGGGAGACAATTTAGAATGCACCTCACACTTACCTCAACCACGAGTAAAGAATCTGGGGTATTTATCCACCATATATTCTAATTCATCATTAGTTGAGGACTTTATTCCAGTGCCATTAACTTTCTGGCACTTCTGGCTTTCCTTCAAGATGGTCTGTAATGCTCCTGCAGCTTGAGAAATGTCCTCAGTCAAGGAATGGCACATGTTACCAGTAAGCAGGCTTCAGAGTATAGAAGTAGATGCACTGTATGGGACGATATGCCAGCAGAGTCTGCTCCAATAGGTATAAAATATTTTTTAACTTTTAATTTTGAACCAATCTTAGACTTAAATATTTTTTTAAATGGTAATAAAATGTTTCAGATATACTTTACTCACATTCTCCACATGTTACTATTCTACCACATTGGCTTTATCAGAGAGAGAGAGAGAGAGAGAGAGAGAGAGAGAGAGAGAGAGAGAGAGAGAGAGAGAGAGAGAGACCAAAACTCTGAAACCCTAAGTACAAGTTGCAGACATCATGCTCTTTTCCACTAAATAATTTAGTTCTAAAATAAGGTCATTTTCTTATATAATCACTGTATAATTATCAAATTAACACAGTATAATTGATATAGTTCAATTATATAGCCTACAGATCATATTCAAATTTTGACAACTGTCCCACTAATTTCTTTTATAGCAAAAATAAAAATTTAATTAAATTGCATTTAATTGTTATAGCTCCTTCCTTTAAGCTTGAAATATACTTTAGTCATCCTTGGTCTTTCATGAGCTTGACATTCTTGAAGAGTATATACATTTCATTCATAGAGTGTCTCCCAATTCAGTCTGTCTATAGTTTCCTCATGACTAGATTCATTTTATGCAGGAATATCAACCATAGAAATGATGTGCCCTCACTACAACATTACAAGAGGTACATGCTATCTATTTGTCCCATGGCTAGTGATGCTAACCTTGATCACTTGATTAAAGTGGTATCTGCCAGGTTTTCACATTATAATAGTACTATTTTTTTTTTTTAATTAATATGCATCCTTTTGGGAGGTGCTTTAGAAACTGTATGAATATACTGTTTCTCATCAAACTTTCCCTTTCTAGTTTTAGCAGGCCTATTGTTACAATAGAGGTTACCAATTGTTGACTTTTAATCCCATCATTCCATCTGCAATGAATACAGTTTGCATTCTACTGTAAAGAAATGATTTCTTTTCTACATTTAATTATTTTTTTATATATCAGTATGGACTCATGATTCTAAATTTATTCTATGAATTGTTATCCATGTAATTACTTATTTTGATGCTGAAATTGATCCAGACTTGATCAATGGTAGCACTTTCAAACTGGCTTCTGTGCCTTTTGACATGACCCATAATTTAAAAAAAATATTTCCTTACTTTCTGGTAGAGCAAAATGTTCCAGGTTCATCATGCTCTCTCTCAGGCCCAGCCCTAGCAGCAGCCATGCACCCAAGGAGCTTGAATGCCTTTTAATAGAGAATGGAACTTAGATTTCAAAATCTTGGGTCTAATGTTTATCTATCTTTTATCTATCTATCTATTTATCTATCTATCTATCTATCTATCTATCTATCTATCTATCTATCTATCATCCATCCATCCATCCATCCATCCATCCATCCATCCATCCATCCATCTGTCATTCTATTTGTCAATCTATGTATGAATTCATATCGATACCTCAAATTTCAATTAAATGTCACAAGGTTCATTCTAGCCTTCTTCCTTTTCATATTTGTAATTCCCTTTTCTGACAGTGAGAAATCTGGCTCCTACTATCTAAAAATATTTGTTCAATCTTAGAATATACATTTAACTTGAAAATTGCTAACCCATACCTCTATGAAAAAAGATACCTATAAATTTGATATTGTTTGCAGTTTGATTCCAAAATAATGCTTCTAGAGTTACTTGGGCCAGTTCTTTCTATCATCCTTTACAGGTGTGGCTCTAATAGTCAAAACTACTCGTATACAAGAAGTTTCACTCAGAGAAGTGATAGGCAACCCCCTCCCAGCCCTTCTGTTTTTCTAGTCTTTCCACCTCATTTCTACACACCTCTGTAGAGAATCAACCTTATTTTTTTACTTATCTTTTCTGTTTTTTGCACAGATGAACAGATATGTGTATATTTTCTTATCCTCACTTTATTTATTACACTTTAGTTTTTTTCATTTACCAGTCAGACCTTTTCTTCTAATTTTTCTAAATTGTCTAATTTCCATTGTAACTTTTTGTATGTCTGTGTGTGTGTGTGTTTAACAATTTATCACAATTTCAAGACTTTGGGATTTCTTTTCTAGTTACCTTTTTGGTAATTGATTTCTAGTCAGACAATACATAGTTTGTGGGATTTCAATATTCTGGAATTTGTCAAGACTTTGTTGTAAAACATATATGATCAATTTTAGAAATGTTCTATGTGTAATTATAAATAATGTGAATTCTATAGTTGTTAGGTACAATATTCCATATGTGTAAGTTAAACCTAATTTACTTATCATGTTGTTTATATCTTTTATATCTTTACTGAGTTTTGTGTGATTGTTCTATTAATTAAAGAGGAAGTGTTTTAAAACCTCCCACTCTAAATTTCTGAGGGAGACATGAGAGACAGAGAGAGAGAGAGAGAAAGAGAGAGAGAGAGAGAGAGAGAGAGAGAGAGAGAACTACACATACTTAGAATTTTTATATCTTCCTGGAAAATTGAAGATTTCATTATTATGAAGTGTCCTTTGCAATCTGTTAATGCTTTTGTATTGAAGTCTTGTATTAATATGGCTACACTAACTTTTTTTGTAGTTAGCATTTGCATATTATACATTTGATCATACATTTAGTTTTCAACCTTTGAATCTTATGTTTAAAATGAATTGCTATTAAGTACTACATGATTAGGTTTTTAATTTTATCTACTATAAATGACAGCCTCTTTTAATTATAGCACTATCTCATTTATATTTGTTTACCTCTCCCATTTTACTCAGTACGTTCTCTTTGTTCTGTGTTCTCTGTCTTCCTTTGGGAAGATTCTTTTTTATTATCATATTTTTTATTCTATTAGCTTAAAAAATTCTTTTTCTAGGTGTTGCTGTAGGAAAAGGTCAGTAAACTTTTTCTATAAAGTTTCACATAGTAAATATTTTAGGCTTTGCCAGCCACATCAAATATGTCTCATGTTCTTTGTTTTTAAATGCTTTTATAATGATTTGAAGTGTAAAACTCATTTTTGGCTATACATAAACAATTGGTACTTTCACCTTATTCTCAGACAATTCTATTTATCCCACTCTGAATTATCCCTTGTCTTTGTTTTGGTTTTAGATATATTTTAAACTTGTTCCAAACATTTACTGTCAATAATCACTTAGATTTAATGACATGTTTGACCATGTTTATTACTCTTCATTTCTTCCTGCATTTCTGACCTTCAATTTGGGATAATTTTCCTTCTTGCTAAAGAAAAGACTTTACTGCTGTGCCCCCAGTGATAAATTCTCTGTTTCTGTTTCTCTGGTACTGTCTTTCTTCAATCTTTAGGAATGATTTTGCCGGGTATAGAATTCTAAATTAGCAGTTATTTTTCTTTGGCTATTTAAAGAGATCAATCTAATGTCATAGGGCATCCCTTGTTTTATTGAGATGCTGCCAATGTAAGTTTTTCTCTTTTGAAAGTAATCTTTCTTTTTCTTGAGACTTCTTTTAAGATTTTTTATCTTTTTACATTTGTTAAATCAGTTATAATGTGCCTGTGTGGTTTTATTTTATTTTATTTGTTTATCTTTTTTATTTTGAGATAATTGAGACTTACATGTAGTTATCAGAAATATCATGAGATTTTATATACCTTTGTCTCAGTTTCCCCCAATGGTAACATTTTATATAACTATGAAACAATATCATAACCAAGAGATTGACACTGATACAATCCATCTTCATTCATATTTCACCAATATTTTATGCAATAATTTGTGAATGTTGCAATGTGTATTTAGTTTTGTGTGATTTTATCTTATGTGACCACCACCACAGTCAAAAATACAGGACAGTTCCATGACCATAAGTCTCTTATATTACTTTTTTGTACCTTCCTACTCCCTCCCCTCCACCTCTAGTCCCTCATCCATGGCAATCACTAATTTATCTATTTCTGTAATTTTGTCATTTTATGAATATTACATAGATGGAATCTTACAGTATGTAACTTTTGGACATTGGCTTTTTCACTCAAAATGATTTCCTGGATATTCATCCAAGTTATTGTGTATATCAATTTTGTTATCCAGTTTTATTGCTGGATAGTATTCTATAGTGTGTGTGTATATATTCACTTACTGAAAGACATCAGGATAGTTTCTAATTTGGGCTTTACAAATAAAGCTGCTATGAACATTTTTGTGTAGATTTTCATTTGAGTGTAAGTTTTTATTTCTCTGGGATAAATGCCCAAGATTTAATTGCTGATCCATGTGATAACTTCATATTTATTTTTTTAAGAAACTGCCAAATTATTTTCCAGAGTGACTGTACCATTTTATATTCCTACCAGCAATGTATAAGTGATACAGTTTCTCCACATCCACATCAGCATCTGGGGTGTCACTATTTTTTTTATTTTAGCCATATTGGTAAATGTATAGTGATATCTCATTGCAGTTTTAATTTGCATTTCCCTAACGGTTAATAAAGTTGAATATCTTTTCATGTGTCCTGTTAGCCACTTCATTCTTTTTTTAGTAAAATGCCTGTTCATATCTCTTGCTCATTTCCTAATTGTGTTATTTGGTGTTTTGCTGTGGCATTTGAGTTTTTTATATATTCTAGATACTAGTTCTTTGTCAGATAAATGGTTTACAAATATTTTCTTCCAGTCTGTAACTTGTCTTTTAGTTCTTAACAGGGTCTTTTGCAAAGTAAAAGTTCTTAATTTTGATGCGGTCCAATTTATTAAGTTTTCTTTCATCAATTGTACTTTTAGTGTCAAATCTAAGAACTCTTTGGCCTATTCTTGGATCCCGAAGATTGTCCTCAGTTTTTTTTTTTTTCCTAAAAGCCTTACAATTTTATATTTTTACATTTACGTCTGTGACCCATTTTCAGTTTATTTTTGTGTAAGATGTAAATTTTAAAGATTTCTTTTTTTCAATTGCAGAAGGGGAACAGGACTTTATTGGGGAACAGTGTGTACTTCCAGGACTTTTTCCAAGTCAATTTGTTATCCTTTCAATCTTAGATGTGGAGGGCGCCGTTCAGTTCCAGGTCCAGTTGCCCTTGTTAGTTGTAGCAGGTGCACCATCCCTTGCGGGAGTCGTTCGGGCAACCTTGTCGTTGAGAGCCCACTGGCCCATGTGGGAATTGTACCGGCAGCCTTCGGTGTTAGGAGCACAAAGCTCCAACCACCTGAGCCACCGGGCCAGCCCATAAAATGTAAATTTTAGATTGATGTTCTTTTTTGCCCTATAGAGGTCTAGTTGATCCAGCATCATTTGTTTAAAAGGCCGCCCTTCCTCCAATTAATTGCTTTTGCATCTGTGAAACTCAATTGGGCATATTTGCATGAGTGTGGTTATTTATTTATTATTTATTTATGTATTTATTTTGGTGATCTTTACATATCTAATCTGTGGGTGGATGGTTTTCATTAGTTTTGCAAAAGTTTCTACCATCAATTTCATTTGTATTTTTCTCATCTTTAGTGACTCTAATTACATGACTGATAGATGTCTTTGTTTTGTTTTTGTTTTATAGATGTCTGTAGTTTTTGTTTTTAACCATCCTTCTGCCTCACTAAACTTTGTTTTGAATAATTTTTTCCTGATCTATTTTCAACCAGTTCATAAATTCTCTTTTCAACTGTTTCTATTCTGCTGTTAAGCCATCCACTGAGTTGCTAATTTTGATCTTTGTATTTTTAATTTCTAGAATTTCCATTTTTATAATGAAATATAACTTCTCATTTTTTGGTAAAATTCTCAATCTTCTCGTTTATCTTGTTCAACAGTTAGTATAGAGTTATTCTAACTCATGTAACTAATTTCCACAATATCTACAGGTCCTGTGTGTCTATTTCTTATGTATGATATTTCTCTGATTCATTTTGTTCAAGCTGTCTTACTTATGACTCCCCACTTCCTTGTTAGGACTTCAGCTTTCAGACAGTCTACCTTTTTTAGTTGTCCTTAGTGGAAGGGCTGGTCCAAGTTATCTAGTCTGCAAAAAATATTTGTGGTGGATTTTATTTTCCAAAGATGGCTACAATAACGTTCCCACTGAATGTACTTTTTAAAAAATATGTGATAATCTCCCATCTAATTGTGTAGTCTAATTTCTTTCTTGAATTTAGATGGGTTTGTGACTTACTTTTAACCAGGAAAACCTGAAAGTGACACTGAGTGATTAGGTTATAAAAGGCCATTCAAATTCTGCCTGTTAGTTGGGACCTTCACCTTCAGAGCCCTACACCATTGTGTAAGAAATTTGACTATTCTGAGCCCCTCAGGCTTCAAGGAAACCCTCCCAACATTTATATATTCTAGACAATAGCCCCAAGGTGAAGTCTAAGTTGACAGCCAGCATCACCCACCAGGCTTGTGAGTGAACAGGCCTTCAGATTATTCCAGCCTCCAGGCAACAACTCACCCCCATCCCAGCCCAAGGTCTAAGACATCACTGAAGGGAGACAAACCATCCCTGCACTGCCCATTCCAAATTCCTGTCCTACAGTATCCGTGTGCATAATAAATGCCACTAACTTTATAGTGGTTTGTTGTACAGAAATAACTGGAAAAGTTACCACCTGTTACAAGAGCTTCTTTGTAGTGTTTCTCTTCCTTTTCTGTCATTTGAAACAGTCCTGTCCCCACTGACTTCAGAAGGGATGGGGATAATGTATCTAACTAACTTATTTAATTCCTAAGAATGACTCATAAATGACTGCTTTATTACCAGTGGTTCAAACGGCAATAACAACAATAGAAATTAAAAATGTTTTTAATACTAAGCAGTTGCTGATGACTACAAAGTAATTATTTTTGTTCTCTTATCACCCATTGTTGTGGTCATCTCCCAATGTCAGCAGTTAACAATAGAACTTTAACAAAATCTTTCCTTTTTCATTTTATTCTTTAATAACTGTTTGTCCTTAAGTGCTTAAGCAATTTATACTGTTTAATGTCAATTTTTATATATAAAAGAAGGAGAAGACTGTTTACTTCTTAATATGTTAGGGAATTTAATTAAGGACATGTAGGTATTATAAAAGAGACTACTACATTATCCAGCGTATTAGAGGTCCTCAAAATGTTGGTGTACTAATTGAATCTTAATCTGAAATAACTAAGGTAGTGTCTATATGATAAAATAACTCCCTAATATGGTGTAAAGTTATTAAACATATCAATTATTTTTTCTTTCCAAAGCAAAACTACATATTAATTACTTAGTATTTTAATTATTTTAAGCAGTGGCATAAGATTTTCAGATCATGAGAAATGAGAAAGTGGTCACTACATGGGAGTAATATAAATATAAAGGAAAGCAAAAAATGCTGTTGTCAACATTAAACTTCATTGTGCTTTCTATTTATAGGCAAGAAAGACTATTTCAATACAACATTCATACTCTCTGATATTTGTATTACTGTAGAATGACCCTAAAAATAGCAAGAAATATTTTATGGAGTAAACTCTAAAGAAAATATGTTTGTTAAAGCCATCCTTTAAATTTTCATTATATTCTGTGGGCGATAGGGATAAGAATCTCAAAAATTGTATTTACTTAATAATATGATTGGCAATGTTTGAGGAGTAAACATATCTAAATTAGTAGGTAGAGAAAACAGGCCCACATGGGGTGGCATAAGGTGGTGTGGGCAGGGGAAGAAACAACGACAAATTTGGAGCATGCTTAGAAAAAGAATGAAAATGTTAAAACTATCTTAAAGCATAAGAAGATTTATTATATAGAACATGGTGGCCAGCTGCTCTCCATCCTTAATGAGATCCATCTCAGAAAATTGGCTTAAATTGTATTAGGGGTATTTAGGTTCCATGTAAGAAGTATTAGACATAAGAGTGGAGAGAGATGAATGGCTCCTAAGGGGAATGTGGTCGCCCCACTCTTAGAGAAAGGGTTCTGTATCTTAAAAACCCATGATCTCTCTGAATTTACAAAAATCATCTTTTGGGGTTTCTCAGAGCATATACAGGGAGGGTGGTCTAGTAAACAAATACTTTCTTGATAAAGAATATGCCAAAACCACCTGCAGGAAAAAGAAAGAATTTCCTGAGAGGATGATTAAGCACTAGATTGGGTAATTTAAGGAAGTCCTGGTATCCCTTTCACAGTAAATTTTTAAAAACAGAATATTTTTTTCTGTCTGAAACGATTTCCTCAATCCTCCGTAGAGAAGCATCAATCACTGTGATGAGGACAGTCTTCTCAATAAATTTTATGTAGAAATATTTATCATCATTTTACATAGGAAAAATTAAGGTTTAATGACTTGACAATATTCAACTTATATGCAGTGGAGCCAATACTCAAACTCCAGGAATCAAGGAATCCAGTGCTAACACCACATTACAGGTCACACTGAAAGCTTAGTCTTGGTTACAGTCAAAGGGTCCATTTTCAATCAACGCAGAGTAAATCATCAGTTGGAATATATATCAAAGAACCTGACATCACAAGTAATTCAGTCAATTATCTCAGAAGTCAGTAGACAGTTATCCTGATCTCTAAGATATTAAACAACATGTATTCATTTCTTGTATTCATTCAACAAATATTTGTGGAGCACCCATTACACATCTGTTATGTACCAGTCCCTCTTCTAGGTGCTGGGAATATAGCAGAGACCAAGGCATATAAAGTAATTGCCATCATAGATTTTATATTCTAGAGAGTGTAAATAGATAGAGAAAAATAATAATAATGCCTATTCACATTTATTGGGTGCTTATATGTCCCAGGCACTGTCCTAAGAATGTATTATCTTCACAGCAACACTAGAAGTTAGTTATTATTATTACAAACATAACAGAAAAGGAAAATGCATCATGCGGAGGTTAAATAACTTGGCAAGACAACTAAAAAGTGGCAAAACCAGGCTGCGTGGTTCCAGAGTCTGTGCTTTTAGCTCATACTAAAAAATTTAGTTAATCTGAAATGGTAATTTTTTTTTATGTTCAACTGCCACCAGTCTCTCTTTGAAAAATAAAGAAATAAATAAATAAACAGGGTAAGACAAAAGAAAGAAAACCAATACTTTGGAAGGGTAGGAGGTGGTGTAAATTTTCATTTGTATTCAGGAAACACCCCTGAAAAGATGGTATGTAAGCTGAGGAATGAAAGACAGGAAAAGCTAGCCATGGGAAGACCTTCTTGAAGAGCATTCAAGACAGAAGGCACAGCAATACCAAGGACCTGAGGTGAGAGCAAGTGTGGTACAAAGAACAAATAAAAAGCCAGAGTTGCTGAAGTAGAGTGATGGGTAGGATGGTATGAAATGACATCAGAGAAAATGGCACAGGCTGAATCACATTAAACCAAGGCAACAAATTTTCAGTTTCTTCTAATTTAGATGCCAAGACATTAGAGAGCTTCAGCAGAGGCAGGGTGGGGTGAAATTGTCCAACTAAAAATGTAAGACAGGAAAAGGACCTCACTCAGGGAAAATGGGGACTGTCCTCCAGCTGCACTCTTAAGCCACATACCTCATCAGTCTGCTCCCCGTATGTCTCCGACACCCCACAAGTTCCTGTTCCTCCACTGGATCCCAAGGTTCATAACATTCTTAATGTGCAGTGGATTACTGGAATTCCGTGATAGAGTCACTAAAGCATCTATGAACTATGAAAAAAAATTGAAAAGTAACTTAGGCTGCTTTGTGGAAAATAATACTGTAAGGGATAAAAATTTGGAGCAAGAAGATCAGGTAAGAGGCAACTGAAATTGTCCATGTAATAGATGATGATAATTTACACCATAATCTAAACCCTAATTGCAGTGTACAAATTTAGAGAGAGAGAAATTTTAAAGTAGATATTTAGTACTGTGAAAAGCCAGTGCCCTGTGAGTATGTCTCTCTTAAACTTAAGAAAAGTACTTTAACCAGTATCCAACCTCAACTCACCTTTCCAGCATTACCTCACAATGAAAGGGGTATAGAGCATATAAAATACATATATTTGATTGAGGTTTGCAAAACAAGTTGTTTACTAGAAAGGACGCAAGCTAGGAATATGGCCGCACAAGAGTGAGACTGATAAGAGTGAAGTGAAAAACGTGTTTTTTATGTGAAACTGAGCATGACAAAGTTGAATGATAAACACGTTCACCAAAACAACTTCTGGTTATCACCTAAGAGGCAAATAACTCCTGGCAAACAACTTCTGGTTATCACGTAGGAAGTAAACAACGCCTGGCAAACAATTTCTAATTATCACCTGAGAAGTAAACAAGTCCAAGGAAAAGAGGATAAAAGCAGAACTCCAGAGCAATGCCATGAGTAGTCTGACTGGGCACTCTGGCTAAGACCCTCTGTGAGTGGCAAGCCACAATACTCTGGGATTCTCCGAAGTGCTTCCTTGCAAGACCAGCTTGCCTCAGAGTTGTCGTGGGCCCAGTCATCTTTCACAGACCAGGGACCTTCTCCACCTCCATTGACTCTGGGACTTGGTTTGTTATTAAATTCTATTCCATTCTGTATAACCTTCTGTGATTATCAGAGCATTGGCCTCTGGAGGGACATTGGTTCCCAAATAAAGCTGTGTTGTTACTCTATCTGAACCTGTGTGTCAGGACTTTGTTCCCCACTCACATCAGTAGTACCAAGCAGGGACAGAAAGCCCTGCTGAGGGGTTAATGTTCCCTTGACTTTCAGGAAGAGACTGAAATGTGGTGACTGCCCTTTCAGGCACTCACGACAAAAGAGAACTCTAAAATATATTTTGTTCATTTGGGGGGTGCTCTAAGTGTTTGTCCCACATTTACATACTGATTTCTAGTGCGGTTGCTAATTCAAAAATGCAGAATAAGAAATACTTCTAGATATTTCATTCCTCAATTAAATACAGCTAGATAATTCACCCCAAAGTGGTTCTACAGTGGCCACCAAATCAATTCTAAACTTGTAACATTTAATGTCATCTTCAAACTAGTCCCAAGGTGCCCTTCCAATATAACCATCTGCTTCACCACAACATAAACTCATTGATTTGAAGACATTCCTTATATACCAAACATACCTTTACTTTTCTGTTTCTGAACATTTACCATATTCTTCTCCTCTTATGTTTATATAATGTTTTCAATGTATAGTTTGTTTAAGATGAGAATTCATAGAGGACTTACCTAAGTTGATAGGTACTTCTCCACCCAGCAAAATATTTATCGTCCTTCTATGACTTCAAATATTTACTGCTCAGTGAATTGTTATCTGATTCTTATCTGGGAGACTGTATCTTTAAATTTCTCACATATAAAACAGTACTTGACTTTAGTAGTGTTCAAAGAATAATTAAAAGTGTTCAAAATTTTCCCGGTTGGTGATATCAATATCAATATTTATATAGTTATATAGTAATACTTTTAAATTAATAAAATATAATTTAATTACTACTGAAGTGTAATAAAGCTGGTATAAAAAGTGCAAATTATATATTGTGGCAGAAAATTATTTAAACACTTCTGAAGGATAATCTAGTAATATATATAAAGAATCATAAAAATGTTCTTTGTTCTGGATCTAATAACTAAATTTTGAAAATTTGTCTTATGAAAATAATAGTTACACGTAAAAGTGTTCAGTATATATTTTTGTTATAATAAACTAACAGAAGTCACTTTAATATCTAATAAAATGGCATCACTTAAATATATTTTGGTACAAACTGAAGGAGATAATGAGCAGCCACTAAAACTGATAATTACAAAACTTTGTAGCAATACAGACAAATAGTTACATAAAGCTAATTTAAAATCAATATAAAAAATATTTATATAAACTATGTGTTAAATAGTATATATATATATATATATATATATATATATATATATATATATATGGTTGGAATAAACACAAAATTTATAAAAATTGTTTAGGGTAGTGGAATAATTATTTTTTCATCATCTCCAAGAGTTTTATGAAATTAAATATTGTTTCATCACAAGACAATTATGATAGATGTTTCCTTTATACTTTATATTCTTAAGATTAATAAGTGTTTATGAGCTAGTAGCTAGAAAGGAGTCTTTCTAAAGAATGCTTTATCTTGGAAAAATGTCTAAATGGCTGGCTGTGGTAACTCATGGATGCTTATGCAGAAAATGGTTTTCTTTACAGAAGAAAGAAAGAAAGGGAGAGAGGGAGAGACGGAGGGAGATTTGAGAGCAGGAGGAGGCAGAAGGGGGCTATTTTAGGCATTTGGGGCTATTAACAGTAGTTCTTAAAAGTTCTCATCACAAGAAAAAAATGCAACTGTGAGGTGATGGATATTAACTAAACTTATTGTGGTAATCATTAGATAACATATCATATATCAAATAATTACGTTGTACATTTTAAACTAATACATATATGTCAATTATATCGCAATAAAACTGAAAATAATGCACTCTCGCTTTAACAAAAGTCTGCCCAAATCCAAGGTCAGTGCCCTTTATACTACCACACCAGTTTTTCTCATATGACATTTCATAATTTGTTATGAAATGGTACCTACCTTCATTAGTGGCAGGCTCCTTTAAAATAGACAGTTGAAAAAAACAAAAGGATTAGATATCTGGGACAAAGCTGAGATTCATTTTTGGCCTCTCAGGCGATGAGCTCGAGCCTTGGAGAGTGACTGATTATACTAATCCCCAAATGTTGAGGACACATAATTGACTTTCTCTCCTAAGCCTTACCATCTGACCACAATTGACATCCAGCATTCAGAAAGGTTGCAAGTAGGAGCTTTCTTGGAGGTTGTTGTCAGGAGCAATTAACAAGCTACCATGTGTCCTGAAAATAAGACCTACACCAAAAATAAGCCCCAGTTAAATCATCAGCCAGATGGATGCATTTAGTACATTATGACGATGTTCCAGAAGATGACATGACTGTATTGGAATAAATGTAGATTGTTGTTCATGAAAAAAATAAGACATCCCCTGGAAATAAGCCCTAATGCATCTTTTGAAGCAAAAATTAATATAAGAACCAGTCTTATTTTGGGGGGGAAATACGGTATAAGACCCAGTCTTATTTTCGGGGAAACACGGTATTAATACTCACATGAAGCATCTCAACTACCTCCATTCTTGAATGACATTGCACATACCCATGTAGAAATACTGGGATTGAGAAATCTCAGGGACAAACGTGGGAGGGAGGAGAAAGGAATGAAAAGTTTTTTCTAGAACCGTGATATTGGATGTTCCAAGGCAGTATCACAAACTAATACCGAGAGAGAATTTATTTTTAGCATTTGAGCTTCCTCTTTGATATTATTTCCTATTTCCCAAATCCAGTTTTATTGAGTGGTTTGAATCATGGGGCATGGAATAAAAGGAAATCCCTATGATAGTGAATCTGGAACTCTCTGGTTCACTATCTGAGCTGTTAGAAACACTTCCAAAATTGAATAAGAGAATTAATTATAGGTTTTTTGTTTTTTTTACACCTTCTCTTGTATCAGAAAGACCTTGAGAAATGAAAAACTCAGTCAGAGGAAGTCTGAAATGGCTCCTTCCATGGTTTATAAGAGACAATATGTGTAGTGGGCATAGCACGGATTCTAGAGTGGGACTGCCTAGGTTCAACTCCTAGTTTTATCACTTACATGCTATCTAACAGCAGGCAAGTTATTCAATCTCTGTACCTTAGTTTCTTTATCTATAAGGTGGGATAATAATAGTTCTTATTTTATTGGATTATTGTGAGAAATGATTGGATTAATGTCAGTAGAGCACAAAACAGCACCAAGTACTTTAAAATCATTAGTTATTATTATCTAGTAAAAGATACTTCTCAGCTTTTGTGTTCTCTCCATATCTCTTCCCAGTTTGAATTTTATGAAAGGTCAAGAATGTTAGTATCTGTCTGGTGCTGCTAATTCAAAATTTCATGAAGGACTATATCCAAAAGATAAATTTAAAAGGTTAAGTGGGGCCAAGGTGATTTGTCAATGGGAGATTTGGGTTCTAGCCCTGACTCTAAAGATTTGTTTGACACTGCAGAATCAAAACACATCTCTTGGGCTGTCTTTCTTCATTAGTTAATTAATAGTTTGGATTAGGTCAGCATACCCCAAAGCGTGTGCTAAGGGAAATTTACAGTGATGATAAAATTCTTTTGAGATATTTTCATATGTGCCTATAAATCTGTACTGTGTGTCCTCTACCCCACTGCATCAATGTCATTAGTGCCCTCAGGGAGAGAGTATATTCTGCCTAGAAATGAGTGGTCCTTATTCAGGTTTGAATCACAGACTTCCTTATTTTTTTCCAAGTCAATCTCTAAACAACAACACAGAGAATAAAATTTTGTCACAGGAGAAAAGGATTCCTAAAATTCTAAACTGATTTTACACATTAAAACTACCAATAAGAAAGTTCTTTTTGGCTGATGGAGTGAGAAAAGGGGGAGGCATTCAAATAGGGGAAGCTAGACTAGGGATGTATGTGTGAAGGCATTCATTTAGCTGGGGAGTTAGGATAGGCTGTAGGCTTTTTTTGTTAAATAGTTTGAGGGAAAAGTCAAAAGCTTCCCTGATGTGCCACCATGGGATGAAGCTTCAGGATAGACAATAGCAATAAGTATAGTTAAGCAAAGAGAAGGTATGCGTTTACACTCCTTAACCACCTTCAACTCTGATCTACTATGAAAAGGCTCCAGAACGTCTAGTATGTCCCAAGGGGGATACGGTGGAGAATAAGTGAAATATGGCTGAGTAAAGAACAATGACTTTTTAAAATTTTATAGAATGACCATGGTGAAGGGAAAGGTGATCCCTTATTGTGAAATAGACAGCCTTGGCCAAGAACTAAAGCAAGACATTTCAATATAAATGAGTGTGTAACATGAGCTGAGGTAGAGCCAATTAGCAAAAGGAGGCCAAACAGTCACCTTTGAAGCAAATAATAAACTCTAAGGTCACCAGCCACATTTCAGCAAACCCCAATATAAGGAATCCCATAGCAGAGGCTGGCAAGATTCCAAACGAAAGAGAAAGACCTAATTGCTGGGAAGTGACATAAGCAAGCCCCTTCTTACCCATAAAGCCATATGCCAATTTGAGAAGATAAGGGAGATAATTTGATGAATTGAGCCTTGCACCCAGAGAGATAAGCTTATCAAAAGAGACTATTTAAACTTGAATGCTCTGAGATATTTTTGATTGGCTATTAATGTTACCCACACCCACATAACTCACACACTCTGTAAACACATAACTTAGACCAGGGGTGTCCAAACTGCAGCCCATGATCCATTGTTAATTGGCCTGCAGCAAATTCCAAAACTATGTTTAGTTTACTTAAATAAACCAGGTGAGGCAATGCGTACTTCACCTCGAGTGAGTGGCCCGGCTGTTTGTGTATTTTATCGCATATGGCCCTTGGTGAGAAACGCTGAAACAAGTTTGGACACCCCTGCCTTAGACCATCCACTTAGCAGTGTAGGAGCTCATGAAAACTGTTAGACTGATAACAAAAAACTGAAGAAGCTAGTTGTTGTGTGAGTAAATCTGCGGCCATATAACACATGAATTTCATATGGTGTCCATGAAAAAGACAATTCCATATTTGAATATATTTGGAAAATGTTGAAAAATAGCCTTCTTTTCTACAGATTCATAATTCATATTACCATATTAAAGACTCTAAAATGGCCTATAGTACAAAAATCTGCTCAGATGTTTTTGACTCCTGTTATAGTTTTGTCCTAGACATTATTTCTGGTTACAGATCTCTCTCCCAGACTTAAGTATTCAGAATCCATGGCACAAGGATTGGTTTTGGAATGGGCCTCTGACCCAAATTGGGTCAATAAAATCCTTCAATAGCATCTCCTGTCTTGAGTTGGTGAGGCAGAGCCTTTTATCTTTGCTGGTTACAAACACCCAGAATATCAATTTGGAGCTCACTACAGCCATTTCGTGCAAGCTGTCCTGAGACAATGTACAGAGAGAAACAAAAGCCAGAGAGATAGAAAAGGCGAGTGAGCTGAGGGATTTAAGCCTGGTTGATCTCTCCCCTTCCTAGTTATAATAGTTTGAGTTGGAGTTTTGTCACTTGCAAACAAAGGATGCAAACCATAATAAGCTACTTAGGTTTTTGTGTTTTTGGTTTCGGGTTAAAAAAAACACTGAAAGAAAAACTGTTAACAAATCAAGGGATACACTTTTGGAAATGCTGATTTTTATTATGTGATGTCTATTTTTTTAAAAAAAATTTCTTTTATAAGAGCAAAAGCCTGTGCTTATGTATAACAAGAACAGAAAGTTTTTCTCAAATCCAAAGTAAGAAACCCCCCTCGCCAGAAACAGGTATAGCACTATTTGTCTTTAAAATGCCATATTAATGAGAAATTTGAATCTAGACATTTTTAAGTCTCCATCAGTGTCCTCCATTACTTCATCATTAATGGAAATGGCAAAAAGTTCACTAAAAATTACTTCCAGAACTCAAAATGGATATTACACTGTTTAACTAGATGTCATATAAAAATAATTTGCTTTAATCATAGTACAAACCATTGCTATGATACCTATGCCTTGTGAACCTTAGGGATTCCTTCATTTAGAGTAGAATGAATTTTGACTAGGCCTAAGTGCTTTTCATGAAAAAGTAAATCCAAAAAACCCAATACATTGAAAATACAACCAGGTGTTGGTAGCTTTAAAAAAATAAATGATGCCAAGATACATCGCCCAGCTGTGTTTGAGAATTTCAAGAGATCTTAAGATATATTCAGGCATTAAGGCTCAATAATACTCAAATTATATTTTCCTATGTCTTTTGTCCCTAATTGAAAGCCTATTTATAAGAAAACTGAAGACATAGCATTTTCTGGCTATGAATATTTAATTTACTAAAAAATGTTACTTAGCAAACAATTTACAAGATATTCGTGTAGACTTTGATATGACCACAGAATTTTCTTTCAAGAGTAATTTGTTTAAACCATAAAAAATATAAGACATGAACATCAGAGATTTAAATTCCATCCTTATGGATACATAGTTTAGTGGAAAAGACCTAAACTAGGGATTCTGACAAAACCGGGTTCAAATCTCACTCTTGCCAATTGAGGGTTTACGTGACTTTAAGGAAGTTAGTGAACTTCTCATAATCTCTTTAGCTGACCTGTAAAATGGATATGACAAGACCAGCAAGCATATTAAATGATATTATAAGTGAAACTGCCAAGTGCAAACCAGGTGTTCTTTCCTTAACGTTCCACTATAGAAGTAAAAATAATGATAGTACATACTTCTCAGGAGAGTTTTATCTCAAATTCTAAGTGATTATCTTAGTGTAATATTTAAATTAACATCAGTGCAATTATGGTTTCTAAAACATAATTTAGGTAATTCTATAAAATCACAGATATAGAGCTAGCAATTTCAGCACATATTTAATAAGGATCTGTTGGGTTCCAATGAAAGAATTTATACTGAAGGATTCGTATAAATGAGAAAATCTACATGCTGAGATTTCGTCATGCTCCAGGGAGAAAGAAAGAAATAACGAGAACATGAGACAAACTGGCTGAAGTGATTGTGATGGATGTAACTCCTCTTCTCATTTGGTAAAATCCCCCCCAGGGGGTTGATATTATTTCCTCTAAACGTGAAGACTCCAGAACAGCACTATCTGATAGAAATAAAAATTGAGCTATAAATGTGGGCCACATAGGTAGTTTTAAATTTTCTGGAAGTCATATTTTATAAAACAAGAGGTAAAGGAAATCTTGGTATGATTTTCTAACAGCAATAAATAACATAATATTAAAATATGAACCCTATGTATTTAAAATATCATTTTAATAGGTATCCAAATAAAAATTATTAATGAGATATTTTGGGAGAGGGGCTAAATCTTTGAAACCTGGTATGTATTTTGTATGTTAGCCCATTTCAAATTGGACTAGCCACATTTCAAATGCTTAGTAGCTATATACCTTTAAACAGCTACAGGCTTGGACATCACAACTTAGATGTTGTGTATATCACCGAATCACACCCAAGAATCTGAATCTTGAGAAAGTAGTATAGAGCCTTAGTCAATTAGAATTATTTCACTGTGGTCACATTGGCATTGAGTCCAGTGCCATTGAGGGGGATATCCTGTGACAGCAAGTGTACGCTGACAATAGAGCCAATCACTGTGTCCTACATAAGTCATTCTTATAGCACAATATCCAGCGTTCTGGGTTATTCCTTATCATTTATGTCATCTCCATAATGCAATTTCAATTAATTTTTTTTCTGCTTGTATGAAGCAAAATTGGTGGTTTTGTGTGCAATGGGAACCCTAACTAATACAGAAATATTTTGGAGCAACAGAGTAGAATTAGAGAACTGAAAAGGAAGATATAAAGCTCTACGGAGGTTTGGAAAGAGCACCACAGGTTAAAAAGTCAGGCTTACGTATAAATTTTAAGGATAGACAGGAGTTAAATACGTGGATATGAGCTGAAATTGTCTACTTCAGCCCTTTGCTTTCATCGTTACCCTTATTTAATAGAAGAGGCAATCAAGATCTACAAAGGTAAAGAATCAATAGACATAAAATCTGATTCTAGCTCGGACACCAGTTACCTGGGAAGAACACTTAATTTCTTCAGACATTTCATTGTCATCCATAGGGTGAGAGGGTTGGATTAAATTATACATGATCTGAAAAATTCTGTGTAATGGTAACAAGTTGATGATAGGGCAAATCATTTTCAGATAAATGAATGGAGAGGGAGAGGGGGAGAGAGAGAGAGAGAGAGAGAGAGAGAGAGAGAGAGAGAGAGAGAGAGAGAGAGAGAGAATACAAAATAGGAAAAAATATTCTTGTTTAGCAAGCTGAGTGTTTCAAAGGGAAAACTCATCTTTCTCCAGAAATATGTAGAAAACTTGGTTAAGTGGAGAGAAAACATGAAATTCCTAAAATCATACTGAACTGAAATATTGCTATTGCTAAGTTTTTCTGTTTGATAAATGGGTGTGAATTTTACATTTATAGGTGAAATCATATGTGTTTTTCTTTTCAGAGAGGGAGGAATCAGGAAGGCTGGTATTGCATGGTGAGATTAGGAGGAAAGGGGAGGAATTCCTCAGGAAGGCAGACAAAAAGGAAGATGAAGCAGAGTCATGTCAAATGGGGCTATTTCAAAATAAATGTCATGTTCTCTGTAGTGTGAACACTTTCCAGAGCCTTCACATTTCAGTCTAAACTGAAAAGGCTTGAATGGGATAAATTTCCTGCTTGCAGTGAATGGGGTTTGTTCTGCTCTCTGATTGATAAGAGTCTAGAAAAGTGCCAGGCCATATAGACTAGAGAACAACCCAGTGTCACATCCAATAAACCTTTTTTCAAAGTAAATGAGGATAAATGTATAATGTCTTTAAAATTTAACACATCTCCAGTGTGTTTTAACTCATAAAATTGACTCATCTAGGAATATCAGGCTTTGGGACTAGTTGATGTAAATTAGTAACAGCATAACTAAGAAAAATTCTCAAAGATCAAACATATCTTCTGCTTTAAATTTTACAGTACCCAAAGATTCTGATGGCTCAACAGTTTGGCAATTTCAAGGCTGAAGATTTAAAACATGTTTGACCATTTTGCTTCAGCACTAACAAGTTCATCACTACTGGAGACTCATAGAAATCCATTAGCCTAACTTTATACACTTGAAATGTTTAGACTTTTAGCTGCTGACCTTCTGAGCTTCCATTTTGTAATGGGCTGAATTGTGTCACCTTAAAATTCATATATTGAAGTCCCAACCCCCAGTATCTCAGAATATACATGGGGATAAGGTGTTTAAGAAAGTGATCAAGTTAAAATGAGGATGTTAGGATGGAGACTTCATCCAGTTTCACTGCTTTCTTATAAAAGGAAGAAACACCAGAGACATGCATGCAAAGAGGAAAGGCGATGTGAGGACACAGTAGGACGGCAGCCATCTGCAAGCCAAGGAGAGAAGCCCTAGAAAAACCAAACCTGCCTATGTCACCTCGAACTTGAACTTCTAGACCCCAGAAAGTAAATATCCATTGTTTAAGGCACCCAGTCTGAGGTACTTTGTTATGACAGCCCTAGCAAACTACTACGCATTTAATATTTTTTCTGTATTTTGAAATCTATACCTATGGTAGATAAAGATCCTATTTATGCCAGTAATACAGTGATAAGAATACACAGGGAGAATAAGTAGAAGTGGAAAAAGTTAATAAAATTGGCTGTCATGGCTCACTTAGGGAAATGTGAGGCTCAATGTCCAGGTTAATGACCCGTGCCTGCTGGGTGGCTCAGGTGGTTGAAGCGCCATGCTCCTAAAGCCAAGGTCGCCTGGTCCCATTCCCACATGGGCCAGTGAGCTGCGCCCTCTACAGCTAAGATTGTAAACAGCGGCTCTCCCTACAATGGCTCTCCCTGGAGTTGGGCTGCTGTGAGCAGCCAGGGGTCAGTCCCAGAGTGGGGGCGGGAGGCCGAAGACGGGAATAAAAAAAAAAAAGGTTAGTGATCCATGTGGAGAAGAGCAGGATGGGGCCAGAGAAGTATGCCTGTGGGAAGAGTGGATTCCACATTTTACAGTTACCCTAAGAAATAAGATATTATTACAGTTAAAACTACAATCATAAACATAGGAGCATAAATGGTATTACTTGTAAGGCCAGAAATTTCAGCTTTATCTAGCATGTTAAAGTTAATTTAAGATGCAGTATAAATATGTACCCTGTGAGGATTGTTTAGTTAGAGTGTGTGATCTCTACCTTATAGTCAAATCAAAATCAGAAATTAAGTATAATTATTGTTTTGATAATTATTTCCTAATTAAAGCTATGAATAAGCTAATATCGTTTCAAAACATAAAGAAGTCCAAATGAGAAACATTATAAATAAAGGACAACCAGTCTATACAGAGCCCTGGAATACTATAGAATTGATTCAAACATTATGCACTTGAAAATCTGTCATTTCCTTAGGGAGTTAACAAGAAAAGTACATTTAGGCTGTTTAATTTTCAACATGCAAGGTCTTTTTATTTTCCAATATTCAATAACAATAAAATATCTTTAGTATGACAAATATTTTACACTAATGAAAACACAATGTAATGAAATGGGATTTTATGCACTTTAAGCAAAGTAAATTGAATGTAGAAATGAAGAAAAGACTTGATGAGATGAGAAAGGAGAAAAAAGAAATTTAAAAAGAGAGAGAGCGAGAGATAAACCCTTTTAAGCAGAATTTTTTAATACAATTACAATTCTTTGATACTAACAATGTCGTTACAGTTCTTTGATATTAACCCAGAGTGTAAAAAAGCAATGACGCATCACCCTCAATGTACTGCAAATCTTACTAGATTTTTATTTTTTTAATAATTTTCAGCCATTCAAGACAGTTTACAGACACTGATTTCTATCTGGGAGATACTGAAAAACTACATTGTGTACAGGGCAAGCTACATAATTTGCAGGAGTCAGTGCAAAAATTACAATACTGTGCCTCTTGTTCAATAATTATTAAGAATTTCGGAATGGAAAACAGCCGAGCATTAAATCCTGGGTGAGGCCCTTCCACGAAGGGCGCTGAGCCCCTGTGCAGCTCATGCTCCCAAGAAGCCAGCCCTGATGATGAATTTAGGCAAGTGATTCATTAGGGATAAGACACCACAAATCTAGTTTGCATCCTTATGTGTATCTTAGGGTAAGTTCTCCTAAGATATTTTTACAAAGTGATAAGGATAGCTGTTAAATCTCGGGTCATAGTTTATCAAGTGGCATACTGAAAATCCTATTACTGTTTGTGAGCAGGACCTTCTAGAGAAATGTGTTACATAAAGGCCCTTTTTCTGGCAGTGATAGTTAGCTCATGAACTCACACCCGAATCCACATTCCTGGTTACTGAAGTGCAAGGCCGTCATCAGACAGAGTGCCTTGGTAAATGCAGTTTCCCCCTTCATTACAGAATTTTCTTACATCCAACATTCAATATGCATTTTATTGAATTTTATGGAAGTCATTGCCATTTAATTAAAGACCTAATTCCATTCTCTGTGTTGTGTTCCTTAACCTCCCCAACTCCTGCAAATTTCTCTACTTTTTTCGGAAAGAAGAACCTGGATAAGGACTTACCATCAAAATTTCTAGCATAGATATTATGAAGAACCTTCTAAACACTAAATTTAGCTTTAAAAATTTGTCTAATATATGAGATAATACACAGAAGTCATATTTCATTTCAAAATAAAGATCAGATAAAATAAGTCTGACTCAAAATGACATCCTTCATTCTTATACTGTAGAGATGTTCTTGAGGTTAAAGAGACCCTGAGGAAGTCAGTTTTGCATAAGTATTTATAGAACGATGTAGGAACAAATTATGGAGGATTTCTTTTAAAACCAATGCTGAATGAAACAAATACTGGGAGGAAACACACCTAAATAATTACTTCTGCTTATATCTGGGGGACAGGAAAATGACTGATCTGTTCTCCTGTCTTTTTCTATTTTTTCTGTATCTTAGAAATTATTTCTAATGATTCATCTTGCAATATAAAATAAGCAATAAAGGGCACAAAAGTAAAAATTCCAGCTTCATTCAGGGGAATTAAATTGATTGTATGACTATTATAAAAGAAGCCAAGTACTGGTTTCATTCTTTGAAGAGATCTTACCACTTGTGTTTGTAGGTGCATGTACATGTAAGGATATATCTAAATTTATCCCAACTACACTATAGTGATTGCCTAACAAAAAAAGGACACATTTCATTTCCCTTTAATTGTGTTTTATTACACAGTACTAGCATTCTTTGTGCTTCAGTGATGAAATGCAGGTAGTGCCAAGTCAACTGGTATATGTAGCAAATAATGAAAATTATAAGCATTTCTGAAATGTTTTCTCTCATTCTAAAGATCAAAGTGTCAAGAGGTCAACAAAGAAGGTAACATGGCAGGCTACTCTCATCCCACAGATGCATTCATTGTACAGCTACAGATAGAACTTTTGCCTTTGAAAGAAATCCAGCAACTAGCACAGCAACTTCTACATATTAGGTGAGAAAATACCCACATCAAAATGAAAAGGAAAGTGTGGCAAGGAAGAAATTTCCTCTACCTTCAAGTTTGTTTCGGCTGGTCTAATAATTAAATCTACCTGAGACAGATTACCAAGAGAAAATAACCAAATTACATACATTCATATTCATGAGAATCCCACAACATGAGAGAGTCAGAGACCTCATAAACATGACAGGTTCAGAGACAAAAAGTTAAAATGAGGTAGATATAGCATTCTGACCTAACAATGAGGTGAGGTGCCTTGGGGCTTCAAAGCATGATTGCAGGGCAATAAGATGAGCAGAAGTTTAATAAATTAGAAGTTTGCCCTGCCTTGTAGATAGGTCATTTAAAAAATCATTTCTAGTGATAACACTTTTTATTGGCAATGACCCTAATTTAAATTCTTCTATGTAGTTAAGGGGGTGATGGGGTAAGTTTCTCTAGAACCCACAGTTGCCTTTATCTCAAAATAATCATCATGCCACAGAGACACATTTTGGTGTGACTTGTTCTGAATCCCTACAAAAGGCTGAGACACACTCTCACTAAACCTCACTCCTAGAACAGTACTGTACTGGGAGGAAACTCCCAACTCCAAGCTTCTC
Organism: Rhinolophus sinicus; assembly: GCF_057876585.1. Lineage (NCBI taxonomy): Eukaryota > Metazoa > Chordata > Mammalia > Chiroptera > Rhinolophidae > Rhinolophus > Rhinolophus sinicus. The sequence goes on from NC_142514.1 coordinate 126,947,829, forward strand.
CCTGAGGGGCAAGGAATTTGGACTCCATGTTTAGCACCACAACTTTTAAGACTCCCACCAGAGGGATGGACCCCTAAAACATGTAGCTCTGAAAGCCAGTGAGGCTTGCTACTGGGAGACCCACAAGATTATAGCAAATGAAGAGATAGTAGTTAACAGGTATAAAGCACTCTCTGCAACTATGCCCCAGGACTCAGTGCAGAAGAAGCAGACAGAATGGCCCATCTCCTGTTCTTTCCTTGAAATACGTTCACCCACATACTTTGAAAATGGCTGCCTGTGTTAAGTCTTCTAAATTAGCACAAATCTAGGGAGGACAGAGTATGATATTCCCTCAGGACAAGGAAACCCAAGGATAGCTCCCCTGCCTTCTCCCTGTAGCCCACTGCAAGTTGCCATTATCTCCCTGAAAGGATATTGTATGCAAGTCTGTGCCCAGCTTTTTCAGATGCTGCCCAAGGGACAGGTCCCCAGATCACCTGGCTCCAATTGTGAATAGGGCTGCCATTCACAAGTCCCACAGGACCTCAGCAATCAAAGAAGGAAGTAGTTCTTAACTTGGGCAGGAGCATATTTCCCCCCTCCCATGGGTATACGCCAGGGCTGAGCACAGAAGGAGTAGGCAAAAATGTCTACTTTCCAGTGTCTCACTGGAAAGTGCATAGGTACATACTTTCTCAACTGCTGTGAGATGGTCCAGCTTCCAATTGCCCTTCATCTAGGCACTGAATGTGAATCTCACCTTTGGGACACTGCCCAGTCTTGGCATACTGGGAGCCACTAAGAAAAAGAAGGAGACTGGGCAAATACAAAGCTTTCAGATACAACTAGAAGCTCAGCCCGGACCAACTGATGAGGTTCATCTCCTACACAAGATGGACAGCCACATGTGAAAGAATGAAGCTGGATACCTATCTTACATCATACACAAAAATCAACTCAAAATGAATTAGAGACAAACTTAAACTAGAACTGCAAAACTAGAAAAAATATAAGGGATAAGCTCTTTGACATTAGTCTTGGCAACAATTAGTTTTGACACCAAAAGCAGAGGCAGCAAAAGTACAAACAAACAAGTTGGACCTCATCAAAGGAAACTATCAACAGCTTAAGGAATGGCAGAAAATATTTGCAAATCACAGAACCAATAAAGAGTCAATATCCAAAATATACAAGGAGCACATATAACTCAATAGCAAAAAAACAAATAACCCCATTAAAAAATGGGCAAAGGTTTTGAATAGACATTTTTCTAAAGAAGGCATGCTCACAGTTAAATGAAAAGTTACTCAACATTACTAATCAGGGAAATGCAAATCAGAACCACAATAAGATACCACCTCACACTTGTTAGAAAGTCCATCATGGAAAAGACAAAAGATAGCAAAAGCTAGTGGGGATGTGGACCAAAGGGAACCCTTATACACTATTGGTGGGAATGGAAAATGGTGCAGCAACTATAGAAACAGTATGAAGTTTCCTCAGGAAATTAAAACTAGAACTACCGTATGATCCAACAATCCCACTTCTGGGTATACCATATCCAAAAAAATAGACATTATACAGAAAGAAAGCCATCTCTCTTAAGAAAATGCTCACTTGTCTAAAAAAAGCTAGCAAGAAAATATATCAAAAGGACTATAGCATTGTCCTCAGCACAAGTCAGGAAAGCAACAGATTGAAAAGAGTGTAAATAGTATGTCTAAATTATTTAAAAAGAACATCTATAAAAATGTCCATGGAAAAAATACAATTTGTGTGTGCATGAGGAAAATAAATCAGCATTAACCAGCATTGGGCCAGCCCGGTTGGCTCAGGTGGTTAGAGCTCCATGCTCCTGATTCCGAAGGCTGCTGGTTCAATTCCCACAAGGGCCAGTGGGCTCTCAACCACAAGGTTGCCAGTTCAGTTCCTCGAGTCCTGCAAGGGATGGTGGGCTCTGCCCCGTGCAACTAAGATTGAACATGGCACCTTGAGCTGAACTGCCGCTAAGCTCCCGGATGGCTCAGTTGGTTGGAGCGTGTCTTCTCAACCACAAGGTTGCCGGTTTGATTCCCGCAAGGGATGGTGGGCTGTGCCCCCTGCAACTAGCAACGGCAACTGGACCTGGAGCTGAGCTGTGCCCTCCACAACTAAGACTGAAAGGACAACAACTTGAAGCTGAATGACACCCTCCACAACTAAGATTGAAAGGACAACAACTCAGAAAAAAAAGTCCTAGAAGTACACACTGTTCCCCAATAAAGTCCTGTTCCTCTTCCCCAATAAAATCTTAAAAAAAAAAAAAAAAAATTAACCAGCATTTTCTAGTCTGCTAAAGCCAAAGGGGCAAAAAATTTGTAGTATATATACTATATAGTAGCAAACAACTTGGTGAGCCATAAAAGAAACAATTGAAAAAATGATTTTCGTCCCAAGAGAGTTTCGTCTACTATGTAGAGTGTTGAGCTAAGTACACAGAGATTTCTTTTACTCACCATTGTTGATGCTGCCAATAGAAATCACTAACAGAGTACTATTATTTTTGCACAAAAAATATGTTTAAGTAAACTGGGTACTTTATGATATAAACAAAATATAAGCAAATTAGGATCAGTAAACTTTTGTTCCTAAAAATATCTGATACTTTGGAAAACAGTGCCATTTTGACGTTTATGTTTCTAACATATTCCCTCTATGTAGTCACATTAATATTATGTTAGAGGTATACATAAATACTTAAAATGTATTACAATTGTTTGTATAGATATGCCTCCCATACTAGGCCATGACTCCTTTAAAGGTGAGAGCCACACAGGTGGTAAGTAGAAACTTTGTTTGTCCTTCTAACTCCAACTTCAGTCTGGTGGGATTAAAAAGTCCACCAGTAAGTAGAAAAGGTAAACAATTGCTTTCTACATTTAACCTTCAAAGAATAATAAAAAGTGAGAAAAGCCAAGAGAATCAAGATTACCGATGATAACTTTCGTGAAAACCTCTTTGGGGCTACCCAAAATTTACTTTGGAATTCCCTGCATTGCAAATGTACTTAACAAAGAATTGGCATAATTAAATATAAACTTAATAAAAGTTCAGAGAAATTTCTATGGAATTATATGTTGTGCTGACATACATGCTCTCTGAATCTCCAAAAAGATTATCACAACTATGCAAATCATTTGTCATTGATCTCTTGTGTTCTCCACCTCATGAGGACTTTCCAGGACCGAAAAGGATAAGACTTTGAGATCTAGGTCAGCATTAGGGGTCGCGCTAACAAATAATACTTACATGCCCCATTACCCTGTTTCCCCGAAAATAAGACCTAGCCGGACAATCAGCTGTAATGCATCTTTTGGAGCAAAAAATTAATATAAGACCCGGTATTATATTATATTATTATATTATATTATATTATATTATATTATATTATATTATATTATATTATATTATATTATATTATATTATTATATTCCCAGTCTTATAGTAAAATAAGACTGAGTCTTATATTAATTTTTGCTCCAAATGATGCATTAGAGCTGATTGTCTGGCTAGGTTTTATTTTAGGGGAAACACGTTATGCATGTGGCTCTGATTTTTTATTAATTACCGAAGAATTTTTAATATTTCAGATTATCATAAACCAAAATAAATTCACAAATAATTTTTTTCTCTCTTATAATATCTTTTGGGAATAAAAAGTTTTGATAAATGAAAGATCCTTTATATTTAAAGTAACTTGCTTCTCTCTCTCTTCTCTCTCTTCTCTCTGTCTCTTTGTCTCTATCTCTCATTTCTGCTGTCAACCACGACGTAATTAAAACCCAAAATATTTATAATATTTATATATTATGGAGTATCATGAAATTACCTATGGCCCACAGACCTGGCTTGGCACAAGGAGAAAGCCAACCAGGCAGATTAGAAATCTAATCAAGCAAAAATGATTAAGTCACAAATCCCTAGTGGGAGTCACTGTAGAAATAACAGGACCCTAACAAGTGTTCCTGTTATGTTAATAGAAAACCAATCCAAGATGAGGAAGAGCCAGCCAACCTTCTTCCTGTGTCAGAGATGTCTCTTGAGTGAGTCAGGCTCTCAGCGATATCCAATTTAATGCATAAAGAAAAACTTAGAAGAAATAGCTGAAATCACTACCTGGAGCAAAAGTGAAATACAGTAGTTATGAAGAGACTCTAGACTCAGGTGACAAATAAACAAGGGCTCCAGTTCCATTACTACAAGTAGCTAGGGAGTCTGGGGAAATACACTCATTGTTTATGTGCCTCAGTTTCTTTATATGAAAAGTAATATGTATGTACAAATAATTATTTTGCAGAGATGTAAAAATTAAAGATAATGTATACAAAGTACCTAGTTCAATATTGGTCACAAACTAGCCTCTCAAATTATAGACTTTTTTATTGTAAAGTGGGATTCTTAAAGTTACTGGAATGACAGATGAAAAGATGTAAATCATGGTGGTTAAACACACTGATATTTGAAAGTGAATGAGATTTTGTAATTATTTTTTAAAGCTGAAATATATACGTGTACAATATATCTTTACCATCTTCCCCCCCAAAATAGATAATTTGCAAATGCTCAATGGGAAAAGTAATAATTTAAAAACAAATAAACTATAATTGAAAAAAAAAACTAGATAAGTTAGTCAATGAGTATATAACGTACATAAGAAAGAAACTGCAATTAGATCATACTTAACTATCGGTGGAGACAATAAATAGACTCACTAATACAGAGTTTGTTATTGCATATTCCAGATGTATACTTTTAAAAATTATTATTTTATGCCAACTTTATACATACCTGAGCTCTTTATAATAATTCTTTGATGTTCGATTCAGCTATATGTTTATCTATAAATATTTTAAAGACTATTACATAGGCTAAGCACAGAGGACTGAAATGGTGAGAACGGTAGGCAAATTCCTTTCAGTAAAGATGCATTAAAACCAAATTCCAACCAATAATATAAGAAGGTTTCTTGGCTTCTTGTCTCATAAATATTTTACTAGCTTATTAACTTCTGTGTCATCACAACAAATACTGTACTCCTGATACTTGAAATGTATAGTAGCTCGCTAATTCCTACCCAGGATTTAAATATAAAATATGGACACTTAGTTGCATATGGCAAATATAGTTGACAATATGATTGATTTCTAAAGGGATAAGACAATATGGTTGATTTTTTAAAGAGTCAGAATGTCAGTACATGATAGCAGAGTTTTTAAGAACATTTCACTTTGATAGTCATAGAGGACTTTTTTAAAGATAGTCCTGTTGAAAGTCTACTTTATAGATGCATTTTATAATGAAAATCTTTCATGCAAACGTGTACAATATGTTACCAACTCGTAATATGATTAGTGCCTTAAATTGATATTGGCATACTCTAGGGCCATAAGAAAAGCATATGATGTTCTGAATTCTTTCTCTTTGAATTCGATATACACTAAAATTCAGTGAAAGAAGAATGGTTAGATGGCTTGCATTATGCATAATGAAAATTTCCACTCTTGAATCTGTGCTTTGATGGGCTGATGAAACACTTTGTGACAGCTTTGCTTCTTAACTTTGCCTCATGACTAAAGAAAAATGACCCTCCATCTGGTTCACTGAGATGACCTAAATTTCAACTCTTATTATATCTGACAATATCTATACACATTGATATGGGATTTAGAATTAAATATTCCCAGAGTTACTACATAAGTCAGAATATTGGACCTCTGTTTTAATTGTATTTTAATATTCTTTGTTTTAATGCAAATTGTTGACGTGATTTGTTCTTCCATAGTTTTATTAAAATCAATTCAAAGTAGGATATTTCAGTTTTAAAAAAAAAAAAAAACTAACACGTTCAAACCAAATTTTAAAGGTTTTATAGTCACAGACCTCAGAAACAATATTCAAGGGATTAGTTTGTTATTGCCCATGCAGGTCACTACTTTAATATCTGCATTTTTATTTCAAATCGGTCCAGCTAAAATATATTTTTAATTTTCGAAAAAAGTGAAAACTAGCCAGAATCACACAGTATTCTCTCAACTATCAAGTACTGCCAAGTGGAAACTAATTTTTAAAAAGTAAATTTTCACTTTGCTCTGTGACTTTCCTACAAACAAAATGTATTAAATGGAAGGGTATTCCAAAAAATGTATGAAAATCAGAAAGGAGATATATTGATTTCTACTAAAATGTGGATTATTTAAAAAATATATTTGTACCTCATTATTTTTTCTTTTTATTATTTTGATCATCTGTCTTCCTGTGCCACTCATCTAAGTAGAAACTTAAACCTTAATCTATCCATCTGCCTTTTCAGTGACTGCATCTGCACAGCTAAGTACTACTCCTTCAGGAAAAGTATGACTACAAATTAGTTAAACAGGGCCCTGGCAATCTCACTACAATTTTCAAGTGAATTGACTTTCTTTCTTTGTAAAACCGCACTGTTCCTGGAACCCACCAGTACTAGATTGATTCGTAGTACCCAGTAAAATGTTCCCACAATCCACTATCTGTATACATAATTGTTTAATTCCAGTGTGCATCTAAGTGGTTTCAGGATTATTCAGTCTTATCAACCAAAGCATGGTGCTTATGTTCAGTTGTTTTGTCTTTAGTCTTACAGTCTCAGCTCATTTCCAAAGTTAACTTGGATTAGCACATTTTCCACTACTACTTCAAAGAGGTGAATCCATACTTTTGTAATATTAGATTCTGTTGTCACAGCCAATGGTTAATTTTATGTATCCACTTGACTAATCTATAAGGTGCCCAGACATTTGGCTAAACATTATTCTGTGTGTCTTATAGTAAAATAAGGATATTTCTGGATGAGACTAACGTTTGATTTGACAGACTGAGTAAAGCAGATTTCCCTCCCTAGCATGGGGGGACCTCATCCAGTCAGATGAAGATATGAACAGGACAAAAAAGCTGAGTAAGAGGGAACTCATCCTGCCTGACTGTTGAGTTGGCATATTGGTCTTTTCCAGCCTTGAGATTCAGACTGAAACATTGACTCTTCTTGGATCTTAAGCCTGCCAGCTTTCAGACTGAAATTTACATCATTGTCTCTCCTGGTTCTCAAGCTTTCAGACTCAGACTGAAACTATATGCGTGTACACCTCCTCTCCTGGGTTTCCAGCTTGCTGACTGCAGATCTTGGAACTTCAAGCCTCTATACTCATGTAAGTCAATTCCTTATAGTAAGTACATATGCAAATATATACATATATATATGTATATAATATAAATATAGAAATATGTGTGTGTGTGTGTATATACACACACACACACATATTTCTATATTTATATTATATACATATATATAGTATATATATACACACACTGTGTTTCCCCGAAAATAAGACCTAGCCGGACAATCAGCTCCATGTGTCTTTTGGAGCAAAGATTAATATAAGACCCTGTCTTATTGTACTATAATATCTCCTATTGATTTTGTTTCTCCTGAGGACCCTAATACAGTCCAAATTCCATTATAGAATTCCCTAACGTCCTAAATAATTTCTTTATTTGCATACATTAAGTTTCATCCTTTGTGCTATAAAGGTCTATGGGCTTTGACAAATGCATACTGTCATGGATGTCATGTGTTCACAATTGTAGTATCATATAGACTAGTTAAAAACCTTTAAAAATAAAATCCCCTGTGTTTCACCGAGTCAACTCTCTCTCCTTCCCCAATCTCTGGCAACCACTGATCTATTTATTTTCTCTTCAGTTTTGCCTCTTCCAAAATGTCATATAAATGAAATGATATAATTTGTAACCTTTTCAGATTGACTATGTTCATTTAGCAATAAGCTTTCAACCATGATTTCACATAGCTTGATAGCTCATTCCTTTATATTGCTGAATAGCACTACAGATATGTGTCGCATATGCTTTGGTTAAAGATGGATCCCATATATGATGTTGCTCCCATGAGATTATAATGGAGCTGAAAAATTCATATCATCTAGTGATGTCATAGCTATCTTATAGTCATAGCACAAACCATTACTCACGTTTGTGGTAATGCTGGTGTAAACAAACCTATACTGCACTGTCAGTTGTGTAAAAGTATAGCATATACAATTATGTACAGTAATTAATAAACGACGATGTTACTGGTTTATGTATTTACTGTATTATACCTTTTCTTAGCATTTTAGAGCATACTCTTTCTACTTACAGAAAAAAAATAAAAGGTCCTTGTAAGGCAGTATGCTGTGCTATTTAGGGAGCAGCCTCAGACATCTTATGTTACCACATCTCTTGATTGCATCATTTTCTCTTCTGCTTGATTTAATCTCATGTTATTTTCTACAGTGATATGCTGTACAGGTGTGTAGCCTAGGACAATAGGCTATACCATTTAGCCTTGGTGTGCAGTAGGCTATACCATCTAGGCGTGTGTAAGTACACTCTATGTTTGCACACGGATAAAATCATCTAAGGATGCATTTTTCAGAATGTAACCCCGGCCTTCAGTGGTGCATTACTGTACATTATTTGGCAATATCACAGATTTGTTTAGTCACTCGCCTATCAAAGGACATCTTGGTTGCTACTAATTTGGGGTGATTATGAATAACGGTGCTATAAACCTTTCTGTGTGGACTTAAGTTTTCAAATCACTTGACTAAATATTGGATTGTACGGTAAGACTATATTTAGCTTTTTAAGAAACTGCCAAATTGTCTTCCAAGGTGGCTGTACCAATTTATATTACCAAACAGCAATGAATGAGAGATCTGATAAAGTTTTGGGAAAAGAATATTCGTTTAAAACAAGCCATTGAAAAATTTCTCATGAGAAAAAGAAATATGAATGTTATTATGGATTTCAACTTTAAAGACAACTGTGTCATGGATAGATCGATAAATAAATTATTGAAATTAAAATGAGGCTTTCATTCCAACTAACATTCAAAGTTAAATCAACTTATTGAATTATGTAAATGTCTTAGTTATGACTTTTTTCATATTGGGTCACAGTAGAAGGCGGGATTGGTTTGGAAAATAATGGCTTCTAGAATTAGGGTATAATTTTCCCTTTGTGTAAGTTCATTTTCTTTTAAACATCCAAATCTTCCTCTATTTAATTGTCCCTCATTTGAGACACAAAATCTCATTTCCTCTTTCAATGGGCTTAGCTTTCTGATGTTATCATACCTATTTTTATAACAGATTAAGGAGGAAAAAATGTTCAGTATATATTTGCGAATCAGTTTTCTATTTCTGCACAAGATTTAAAAAACAAAAGCAATGACAATTTAATTTGGGTGTCAATATCTTAAGCAACTCTTTACTGTCAAGATTTAAACATGATTCATTATGGATAGTAATGTAACAGAGATTACTAAAATACATTAAATATATGTTTTTAATATTTAACATAGTATCAACATATGAACTTATAGAAATCCATATATATGCCAGTAATAGCCAGAATGTATAGTCAATACACCATTCATATTTCCCCTATGTAGAAAATGGGCATTCCCATCATTATATATCAACCCTGGTTTGAACTCCTAAACATAGGTTATCTAACTGAATTATTGCTCATTAAAAAACCTAATTCATTGTTATTTGTTGAAGTTTGAACCTAAGTAATGGGAATCTTGAGGTAATTTGAAGGAACCATAGCATGTAATTCTCTAAAAATAAATAAATAAATAAATTTAGTGGAAGGATTTCTTTGAAATAATAGTACCAATTCATTATTCTGCTACCATTATTATCTTAGAGTATGATTAAAAATAACATCCTACTCTACTAACTTGTTTTTTAAACTTTATTAAATGTATCAGGATGACATTGGTTAGTAAAATTATCTAGATTTCATGTGTGCAATTCTATAATACATCACCTATATATTGCATTTGTACTCACCAACCAGAGTCAGTTCTCCTTGCATCACCATATACTTGATCCCCTTTACCCTCTTCTACCACACACACCCTTGTCCTCTGGTGACAACTAAATTGTTGTCTGTGTCCATGATTTTATGTTTGCTTGTCTTGTTCATTTGTTACTTTCAGCTTTATGTCCCACATATGAGTGAGGTCATATGGTTCTCGATCTGTTCTGTCTGACTTATTTCGCTTAGCATGATAATCTCAAGATGCATCCATGTTGTTGCAAATGGCAGTATTTCATCTTTTCTTATGGCCAAGTAACATGGCATTGTGTATATGTGCTACATCTTCTTTATCTAGTCATCTATCGAAGGACACTTTGGTTATTTTCATGTCTTGGCTACCGTAAATAATGCTGCAATGAGCATAGAGTTACATATATCTTTACGGATAAGTGTTTTCAGATTTTTTTGGGTAGATACCCAGAAGAGAGATTGCTGGGTTGTATGATAATTCTATTCTTAATTTTTTGATGAACTTCCATACTGTTTTCCATAGTGGCTGTACCAATTTACTTTCCCACCAACAGTGCATGAGGATTCCTTTTTCTCCACAGCCTCTCCAACACTTGTTATCCCTTGTCTTGTTGATAACAGCCATTCTGACAGGTGTGAGGTGGTATCGCTTTGTGGATTTGATCTGCATTTCCCTTACAGCTAGTGAACTTTCAATTTAAAAAATGGGTAGAGGACCTGAACATTTCCCAAGAAGACATATAAATGGCCAATGGATATATGAAAAAATGCTCTATTGACTTGTTTGATAAATAAATATTGGGAAGCATTTTCAGTAAATGTTGGAAAGCATCCAAAACATTGGATGCAACAGAAAAAGTGTGACATAGGATATGGAAAACAATGTTTGCTCCTTTTGTTTAATGATCATCACTGAAATGGTTATGGACTTTTTTTTATAATCAAAAAATATGGGAAAGGGAAACAAGGTAAAAGTTTAATTATGTTACATGAATATAGTTGATTACTTTACCATATGTATTTTAACATATATTAAAAACTTATAGTGTCCCTTACATTATTTTGCATAGTGCCATGTACATACATTTTTTTCATACAATTAAATTTACTCTGGTGATTTGCAGTGGATACTGTGGTGCACTATACAGAACCCTGATATATAGCAGGACAAGTCTGCTTTATTGAGGCTAAGTCTTTATATGAGAAATAAAAATAGTAGTGAAAAAATAATTTATAAAATTTAGATTTTTTTCAAGTGTGAGGCATGATGCTCAAAGGACTTTAAAGCATCCATTTATATGACAAATATTTATTGAGCACTTGCCATGTGCTGGCACTATTCTATGTGCTGACAAGTAAAAATCTTTGTTTTCATGCAACTTTACATTCTAGTGAGTTTTGAGTCTGGTGTTTAACGGCTTTGGGAAGTAAAAAAATGACAGATGTCTAGTTTCCTTGTGATTAATACACAAGTCCTTTTTCCCTCTTCCTTCTGCCAAAAGCCCCAAACCGTGGATACTGTCTTTCCTCAAAGGTGCAATATGTAAGCTTTAAAAAATGGATGTATAGTTAGTTTAATTTACATGAAAAAGAGCCAATTGCTTGTAAAAAATCTAAGTTCCTACCAGTGACTAATGCTAGAATAATCTGGAAAGGTCTCAAGGAAGAAGCTATGATGAGCTAATATTTTACTGGAAAATAAGTTAATAAAATATAAAGATTCCAAAGGCAACATTAAGAAAGGAAAACATGGCTTTTCAAATTAATATTTTTAAGATTTCACCCATTATGATAAACATCTCAAGTTTTATAAAACCCTAATTTGTTTTTTTTTATTATCAAACAGGGAAATATCAATTAGTAATTTGACTACCTGAGCTAAGATTTGGGGCAGAGTCACCAATAGTATATAAAATGCCTTTGTGTGAATTAGAAAAAAATGCCATTTCTGGGCAGGTGAATCACATAAGGGCACCTGTTTGATCCAATTGATCCAGGGTTCATAGAGCGATTTCAACCCCATGTGCTCCTTCTTCAGGAGCCCTTACTCAGTGAAACTACCTGGAAAACAAACAAAAAACCAAAAACCTATGCAGCAGAACTGATTGTTGTGACTGGCAGAAGAGAAAGCAAACAGTTCAAAAGAGCATCATTAGAAATATACCAAATAAATTTAGCAAGAGTGAAACAGACAGATAAGGGAAAATATCCAATCATTCTACAAAGAGGAAATAATTTTATAATTCTTTAGGTAAAGAATGTGGTGGCAAGGGGCTTCTCAATAAAGACATGAATACAAGTTGTCCACTGTGCTTATAGCCCAGATATTCTTTCATAGAACAAGTGACAGATGTCAGATTCCTTTATGATTAATACAGATAAGCTCTTCTGGTCCCCATCAAAAACCTCTAAATGTTCAGTTATTCTCTGGCTCCCAAATTGCTGAAAGCACCTTATGTTAGCATAACTTTTCCACTAACATTATAAAAAATATTCATTCAGATAATAATGTAACATATACATATAAGCCTAACAAAAAATGTTGAAAGAAAGCAAGATGCATTCAATATCCTATAAATTGTTTAAGATTCTCGTTTTTCTGACAGCTTAGAATCATGCATGCTGCATCTCATAAATAATGATGCCCAGAAGCTAAGGCCGGGCATGAATAGTTAGCTTATAATAGAAAGCTTGGACTTGTGTGTGTTTGTATGTGTGAGAGTAGACTGCTTTAATATCTGGGAGCAATGAAATGGTGGCCAGAATGAAAGATTGAGAGACATAATTCCTCTCTTCTCTCTCTCTCTCTCTCTCTCTCTCTCTCTCTCTCTCTCTCTCTCTCAACTCTGAATTTGTGAGTTGCACCTGCCCAGATTTCCCCTTTGAAATGTAAATACAAATCACCAAATTCTGCCCTCTCACTCTGTTACAGTTTGGCTTCTCTAGACGTAGATGCTGAGATGGAGTTTGAAGCCATGTTGATCTGCTCAAACAAAGATTCCATACCTGGCGTAGCAGTTGGAATCATGGCTATTACTTAGTTGAGTTTGTGGTAGTCTACTGTTACTTTCCAGGATATATCCTGTTTCTGCAAGTGACAGTCTGGTGAATTAAACATAGATATGATGGGGACATTCATCATTAAATTCTTTAGATCCTCGAAAGTATCCACCTCCTAGGGACCACTCCTACCTACTACTCCCTTCTCACATACCCTCACTGTCTACTCCCACCTCCCTTTCCATCTACGCACCCAACCCTCCTCCCACCCTGAGGATGTAGTATTGTTTTTGATTTACTATTTGGGCTTCTGTAGGAGAAAAATTTTAGAAGTTTCTACTTGGCCTTTCTCATTACAACAGCTATTACTTCACAATCTCAGGACCCAGTGTGGGGTTGCACTATCTACTGCAAAGTATCTCTCTCCATTATATATTTGGGGACAGAGGGTGTCATGCAGGGTGTTATGCGGGGTCTCAGCTCCTGCTCCCCACATAAGAATGCAGGATGTGCCTAGGCCAAAAAGGAACACCCACGGAGCCATAGGTAGGGGAGTCATACCACTATAGTATCAATGGAGACTGGATTCACACAACGTGCAACCTGCTGTCCGCTTTTCTGCCTGCCAACCGACCCCTTGCTAGCTGCAATCTGCTCTTGCTAGCTCAGCCACCATCTTCTTGCTAGCCCCCATTTTTCTTGCTAGCCCCCATTTGCTGCTAGCGTAGCCACAGCAGTTATATTAGAGGCCAATGGCTCACTGGTTACAGCTGATGGCCAACTAGCCACAGCTGATGGCCATCCAATCACAGTTGATAGCCATTTACTTCCTGAGCCAGCACCTTTCCATGTGAGGCCGAGAGCCTGGAAACTGCACTCCTTGCTCTGTCCCCACGGAAGGGATGACAATTAGGCAGGAGATTATACATTTGAAGACTGAAGGGAATGCTACCTGATACGTGAATAGACCCATTAGAACCATGATAAGTCTAAAGTTTCCTGAACTTCCTTACCTGCACCTCATGTGCCCTCTCTCTAATGGGAAGGAAATGAGGTTGCTTCAGCTCTTCGAATATCAAATATACTTCCAACTCTATTTACAACAATCCTTAAAATGTCTTGGCATTCCCTTTTCTCTGGTGAACTATTATTACCTGAATAAAATGCCATAGGTTCCTTTGAGGAAAACTGGGAAAAATTACTATGTATAGTTGCCATGGGATTGGAGGGTCCTTTCCCCAAGGGCCAGCTTATCTTCTTTACTCAATGGTTTTTATGTCTGAAAGCTCACCCAGGTTTAGATACTGGGCAAGGGATTTTAACTTTTTATTTGGGAAACTACTCTCAGCCTTCCAGTAATTTATCTTTGATTTCTTCTGGTGGTACAAGCTAAGAAAGACCGTTGCAGCTGTCCTTCTAGGGAAGCTATGTTCTGTTAACCATCTCCATAACTGCAGAGCAGCCCCTCAGCTGCCACTTTGACCCAGATGCTCATTACAACTATGAACCCCTGGCTTCTGGCATTTAAGTGTTAACACTTGGTCTCTATTGTTTCCAAGTCCTGTCTTGTCCATCCTCTCTGAGGAAGGAGAGGGTCTTGAGTGTTCTTGCTCCCCCTCTGCCTGCTTTTCCCCACTTAGGCAACGTGTGCTCTGTCAGGGCACTCTGAAGGCAGAGTCTGTAGCAACACACCCTACAAGGAGCCGCTTCTCCTTCCCCAAGTTTAACAAGGTTACCTCCTTCATCGTGGAGGCAAACTAACCAAGTCTACAGTTTCTTTGGGCTGCTAGGCAGAGTAATTCCACAGGGCACTACATACATCCTGTGTCACTGAAGGCACAAGTCTCAGTCACTCACTGGGTCACAGGACATATGTGACACCAGGGGCCTGCACAGAGATAATAGTCATTGTATACAATTCAGCACCAGGGTCCTCTGACAGTTTTTGGTTCCATTGTAGGAGGACCATTAGCAGTAGCTAGAGAAATGCATTCCTAGCTTTCCTTGAGCCCCTTTGTTGGATTTCTAATTTGACTCATGGGTGAGCTCAGCCAGGGAGTTGGAGGCTAAAGAGAAGGATCCATGACTCCCCTGAGAACTGAAAAGCTTCTGTAACCAATCTTCAAGCACTCCCCCAAAAAAGATTCAGTGACATGGCTAGCACAGTGCTCAGTAGGACCTTCATGTTTTTGCTCTTCGAGAATGACATTTTGTGCAATTGAACACCCTGCCCACTGTGCCAATTTTGTCATGCCATCAGGTATAATGGTGGTCAATGACGACAATGAGCCAAACTAAAATTTAAAAATCAAGCCTTTGTTCAATTATTGCAACAGTGCATGCCAGAGGCAAAAAAGCCACGCCGGTCTCCAGTGCTGAAATTTTCCCCACAGAATGTGGCACTGAGTGAGTCAGGTGAATGCAGCACAGACGGGTAATGACCTCACTGCCAAGAAGCTCTGAACAAAAGACTACTACCTCTTTATGGACGCATGGACCAGGGTAGGGAGAGGAGGAAGGGCTAGGAGTGGAAAGTATTCCATCAAAGTGGAGAAAAGTGCCTCACCCAAGCCCATGTAACAAGTAGATGGAGGCTCCTTGGCTCTAATGCGCATATTGACAAGAACATAGCTGAGCCAGGGCATCTGAGTTCTTGACTGCAACTCATTCCATAAAACTACAATGCGCTGGCTGTTCACCAAGTCTGAGACGTGGTGGGCAGCTTTCCCCCGAGTCCTGCCAGGCAAAGTTTTTTAATTGCCTTGGATCAGGACTAAAAAAATCACATATAGGATTTGTTTTCCTCATCTACAAAATACAGATTTAGTATCTACCAAACCAGGCAATAATAATGTAATAAAAATTAAAATTGAAACACAACGTTAATTCCTTTTCCAGGAGCTAGAACTGGACTCTTCAGGGTATTTTGGCTCTTAATCAAGAAGGGTTAATTTTGTCTGCAGGTTCAGAAGACTCGGAGAGCTTAAGGGCATCATAATATTCGAAAGTATCCTCACAGAAATCCCATACCATATATCAGGGTCCAGGTTTTCCCAGTGAGGTCATTCATCTTGGCATAAGAAATTGCCTTAGGTAAGCATTTAACTGTCTTTTGAGTTCATTCATTCTCTTAAGTCCTTGGCTTCATTCTTGGCTTTCTCCACTTCATTGATGAAAATGAAAATTTCATTGTTAGCAACCAAAGAGACTTTCTGGTTGACAGTAGGATATTACTTAGACTCAGCTGATAATTATATTTCTATAACACATCAGTAGCACAATGGCCATTAATACCATTATCGTTATAGCTACTATTCCTTTTGTACCTCTCGAAAGCCTAATAATACATCACATCCACAAGCACATTTCCTTCCACTGGTCTGGTATACCACCACAGTTCACCACAGTGAGGGTTGGAGTGTCATCTTTTACTGGGGTTTTCTGCACTTGTAAAAAAAAAAAAAAAGACAGTGATTGATTCAAGTCCCAAATCCCTACTTATTGTTTATTTGCCTGGACCACTCTATTGACTGTCACATAATGGATTCTCCAGAAGCAGATGCTGAGATGAAGTTTGGGATGAAAGATGTTTATCAGAAATCAACACCTGTGAAAAGAAGCAACATTTGGCAGAAGAGGAATTTGAGCTGTGATGCACCTGCATTGGCTTTCTGATGCAGCTCTTTGCAGCTTAAATAGACCATGAAGTTGTTGATAGCTGACAGCTATCTGCTGATGACACTCCCCACACCTGGACAGCAAGGGGATCTGAACAGCACATCAACACGTCTACCACAATCTTCTCCCGATAGTTTATTATAATACATTGAAAAGAAGTCCAACATATACATGCAATGGCAGCTAGTCAGTCACAGTAAGCACTTCGGTCATTCACAGCAGTCAACAAGGTATCAGACATGGAATCAGACACATCTGGGTTCATATCTCAACAGTGCCTTTTGAAAAGCTATGTGACTTTGAGCAAGTCACTCAATTTCCTTAAAATTCCATTTCCTTATCTACAAAATACAGATTTAGTAGCCACAATATGGGACAGTATTATGTAATAAATGTTAAGTGTAATAAAAGTGAAAGATGAAACAATACGAATCCCTTTCCTACTTCTCTTCATTTGTTAACTTTTCTCAGTCATATTTTATTTGTTTGTTTTGGTATGGATTGTTTGTTTTCAATTATATTATTATCACCTTAATTAAAATTATCCCATGAAGCATTTTTTAAACTCTAAACTTCATGAAAATGTAGAGATACTTTTGTTTGCTTTTGTACAGAAGACATATGGTACAATACAAACAGCACTAAATTTCTGGCTTCAAACCCCAGTAGTGAAACATACAATGCAATCAAGGGACATTGTTTAATTTATTCAGAACCTTATCTTTAAATGTAAGTTAAAACTCTCTGATCTGCCTGAATAACAGTGCAGTTTTGAGAATTAAACAACTTAATGTAAATGAGGCTGCTCAATAAATTTTAAAGCACTGTACAAATAGAAAATACCATGGTTATCAGAATTTGCATAGACCTTGAATGAGTTTCTCAATATTCCAGCCCATTCAACACACAAAAGCTAAATAAGTTAGCTAAAAGCAGAAATCAAATTTTATCACTTCCTGCTCAAAATTCATCAGTAGCACCATTTTGCCTCTCAAATAAAGGTCATACTTCTTCGCCTGGCATTTAGAATCCTCCTAATTTCAAAGGTTTGTCATCATTATTCATGAACACAAATGATAAATGCTCCTGTAAAACTGTACAACTTTTTTAAAATGTGAAATAATTTCAATCTAAAATGGAAGTGAAAGATATAAACTTGAAAATTTCATGTGTGTGCCTTCAGAAAAACAACACTTAAAGGACTCAGAGACTGATTTCCCATATATACCTGAGTTATAGAAAACTGATAATACTGGAATCATCTTAAATGATAGGAAGTGTTTCAGGAGTTTCCTCATATCAACCTTGGGAAGTTTCACCCATGGTTTCCAGAGGCATGAACAAAAAAATGACCCAGGTCAGGTTGGTCTCGTAAAAGAAGCTGAATTGAGCTTTATTTGTATGGCTGGACCTGTATTGTCTGTTTGGGGAATTTTCAAAATGGGTCTCCAAGTGATTTTGGTTTTAACAGACTCTAACAGAACTCTCCCCTCACTGCATTCCCTGCCCATAAATAAAACCTACCCCAAATTCTCTGTAGACTCACTTGCAGCTTGCTACAGTTTGCAAGCCCCAAATTGCAATTCCTCTGCTGTTCTCGTATAAGCTCATCTTTTTTATAATTTTGAGCATGCCTCAGTTTACCTCTTTACTTAGATCAACAAAAATAATAATCTAATTAGAGAAGTGATGTATACTTTTTGTAATAAGGGAACCAGGACAATACAAAAATGACCCAAATGCATGCAATGACCAGTGTTAACAACCTTATGGGTATTTTATCACGCTAGTCTTCCTCAGAGAAAGATTTGTAAACATATATGTAAATACAGAGGGATTTAGTTTCTCTAATTTTCCTCCTTTATATTCCAAGATAAATTCTTTATATAAAGTTAATTGGGATTTATACTTTATTTTTTTGCATTTTTACCTTCCAAAATATCAATGAGAGTTCTGACATGAAAGAGCTTGGAAGTCATTAATTTGTTCTTTAAAATTACAGTAAAATTTACACTGAGTTAAAACAAAACTCCATAACTTTTCATGCTCCTATCATAGTACTAAGGTTTTAGGGCAAATTACCACTCCAAAATCTAGAAAGATAGGCACATCCAGAGAGATACAGCAACTGCAATTACCTTACCTATAACAAAAGTTGCTGGAGCCACTAAGTGGTAGCAATATTTAAACGGTAATTTTGATTAAATTCTGGAGGCTGAGTGGACTAGCTTAAGAGTGAAAAACTAGTTTCTGGGGCCTCAGTATTTGGGGTGCCCATAGCAATGGTCTGAGTGTTCTCTCTAGAAACACATCAGGTTGTCAGGGTGAGATCTGAGAAAAATCCCCTTAGAAAAGAGAGGAATATCAGAGAAGGAATAAACGAAGGTAAGATAAATATTTTATTTTTTTTATTTGTAATTGACCTAAAACATAATTGGTTAAAGCAATAAATGCTAAAATACACTGAGTGATTATAGCAGATAGATAAGTGAAATGAATGACAACAATACCATAAAAATGGGACAGGGGATTTAGAATACTCTGTTATAAGTCATCTGTAATACATGTGAAGCAGAATAGTATTATTTAAAGAAGGATTAGATTAGTTAAAAATGTGTAACTCTGAGGCAACCACTGAAATATTTTAAAAGAAGTATAAATCATATGGTAAGAAAGGAGATAAAATAGAATTATATAAAATGCTCAATTAAACCAGAGAAGGAAGGAAAAGGGAAGGATGGAGCAAACAAAGAGCAAATTAGATGAACAGAAAAATTACAAAGATGGTACATATTAATCCAACCATATAAATAATCACTTTATATGTTCATGGTTAAAAACTCATTAATTCCAAGACAAAGACTATTACAGTGGAACAAAATGAGACCCAACTACATGTTGTCTACAAGAATCCCATTTTAAATATAAAACTCCAGTTAAAAGTTAAAAGATGGAAAACGATATGCCATGTTAACATTAACTAAAAGAAAGCTAGAGTGGTTGTATTAATTTCAAATAAAGGATACATTAGAATGATGAACAATTATTGTGGATAAAGAGGTCACTCACCAAGAAGACATAGACTTAAATATGATACACCAATAATAGAGCATTTAAATACATGAGATAAAAATAGATTGAACTTAAACAAGAAATGGACGAGTCTAGTATTACAGTTGGACTTCAGTATACATCTGTCTTTCAGTAAGTGACAGATTAAGCAGACAGAAAATCAATGAAAATATAAATGGCATGAACAGCACTGTCACTATCAACTCGATCTAATTGACTTTTATAGAATATTCCATCGAACAACAGCAGAATATGAATTCGTCTCAAACTCGCATGGAACATTTAATCAAGAGGAACCACATTCTGGGCCATAATATAATATTAAGTTTAATGTAACTTAAAAATTATAAATCATGTAAATTATGTTCTTTAGACCACAATAAATTAAACTGGAAATAAGTAACAGAGAAATAGCTGAAAATTTCCCAAATATTTTAAAATAAAACAGCAAATTCCTAAATAGCCAAATGGTCTCAAATTGGTCTGGCAGTGCCCATCTTTGCCACTCCAGATTGGGAGTTCTGAACCTGAATACTTTCACTTTGCTGAGGACAACAGAGACCATCACTTTTTTATTTTTTATTTTTATGGGGGAATATTGGGGAACAGTGTATTTTTCCAGGACCGATCAGCTCCAAGTCAAGTCGCTGTTTTCAGTCTAGTGGAGGGTGCAGCTCACTGGCCTATGTGGGAATCGAACAAGGTACATTGGTATTATGGGCACTGCGCTCTAACCAACTGAATCAACTGGCTGCCCAAAGCCACCACTTTTGAATGTCAATCTCCCATCTCTTAGCACAGACTGACACATGTTCAAGTATTGTTCACATGGAACCTTCTCCACTTTGGCCTTCACAGCACTGGTTTGAATATTTGCTACTACCACCAAGACCTACTTGCAGGGCTCCAGCCAGGCCCATGTCCTAGGCTTCAAGCCTCACCCCAGTAGCACTCCTGAGTGTAGGACATAGCGTCCAGGGATTGGGAATTAGGAAAGGCCCTTCCCATAGTCATCCCTCTTGCCTGCCACCGACTACCAGCAACAGCCAGGTATAGACCAAATGCTTCACAAGCATCTATTTTCAGGGCAAGTTGATTGGTAGATGAGTTGTTAAACCCCCCTTAGTGGATTCCAACTTCCATTGCCATCATCCTGCTGGCGTCATTGTTTTCTTTACCTGAAAAAAATCGTATTATAGTCTTATCTAGATTTTTCACATTTCTCTTTGTATTATATCTCTCTCATAATATTCATAATATTAATATGAGAGAATATTCAGAATATGAATATGAGATAATGTTCATGTCTCTCTCCATAATATGCAAATAAATGTGTATAATTCTGTCTTTGCATAATTTATTCAACAATTTGTTTATTGATGATGATTCATGTTATTTCCAGCTTTTTGTCTCCAAGAGCAATAATTTTAGAACAAATTTTGGAAACATAATTTTACACATCATGCTTTTATTTTCATAGACTAGATTCCTAAGAATGCAGTTGCACGGTAGAAGAATAAGTAGATGGTACCAGATTATTTTCCAGGAAAGCAAGAAAATGAGAAAACTCTTTCACCAATTATAAATGATAGAATTGTTCCACATGGCTTTGCTAGCAATTGGTTTTAGAATATACTTTAATTCTGGAAACTTGGTAGGATGACATAATAATTCATTTTTGCTTCACTATTCAGTTCTCAAACTAGTGAGCTTGAACATCTTTTCCAGGCTTGCTATTTGTATAGAAATACTCATTTGTTAGTTGCCTATTTCTATACTTTTCCATTTTTTCTATTTAAAAAAATAAACAGTTACTTTAAAATTGAGTATTTCAGGATTCTCTTGATTCCCTTTTTATATAACCTGTTTTCACTTTCCATGCCATTATACTCCTTTATTATTTTACTTTATTTATTTTTTTAAGGAGTGTGCAGCTCACAGTGGTCCATGCAGGGATCGAACCAGCAACCTTGGTGCTACCAGCACCATGCTCTAATCAACTGAGCTAATCAGCCACCCCATATTCATTTATTATTGTAGATTTATAACAAATATCAGATTTTTTTAATATTTAGTGTTACATGAAACTCCAAAATAAGTTTTCCAGTTTTTTCAAAAAACATATTAAGTATTAAATTATAATTGCATTAAATTTCTAACAACTCTGGGAGAATTGTTATTTTTGTAATGTTAAATTCTTTCATTCAAGATTACCATATGATTTTTTATGTGATTTATTTGCTTCAATTATTTTTTATGTAGTTTTCTTCATATTGTTCACATCCTTTGTTAAATTGATTCCTAAGTACTTTCTATTTATTTTTATTTTCCAGATTTTTAATTCATTTTTAGTTTTATTAAATTTGGGGTGACATTGGTTAGTAAAATTATCTAGTGTATATTTCACTAGTTTCAAGTGTATATTTCTATGATATATCATCTATATATCACATTGTGTGTTCACTACCCAGAGTCAGTTCTCCTTCCATCACCATATGTTTGACCTCCTTTACCTTCTTCTACCACCACCACCACCCTCTGGTAACCACCAAACTGTTCTCTGTGTCTACGAGATTTTTGTTTTTTTGGGTTTTGGGGGGCTTTTTTTGTCTTCTTGATTTGTTGCTTTCAGTTTTATATCCCACATATGAGTGAAGTCATACTGGTTCTCAACCTTTTCTACCTGACTTATTTCACTTAGCATGATAATCTCAAGATCCACCCATGTTGTCACAAATGGTACTATTTCATCTTTTCTTATGGCCAAGTACTAGTCCATTGTATAGATGCACTGCATCTTCTTTATCCAATCATCTATCGAAGGACACTTTGGTTGTTTCCATGTCTTGGCCACCGTGAATAATGCTGCAGTGAGCATAGGGGTACATATATTTTTATGGATGTTTTCAGATTTGGGGGGTAGATACCCAGGAGATGGATTACTATTCTTAATTTTTTGAGGAACCTCCATACTGTTTTCCATAGTAGCTGTGTCAGTTTACATTCCCACAGCCGTGTATGAGGGTTCCTTTTTCTCCACGGCCTCTCTAACACTTGTTATTCCTTGTCTTGTTGATTCTAACTGGTGTGAGGTGATATCTCATTGTGGTTTTGATTTACATTTCCCTAATAGCTAGTGACGTTGAACATTTTTTCATATATCTGTTGGCCATTTGTTTCTCTTCTTGGGGGGAGTGTTTGTTCAGGTTTTCTGCCCATTTTTTAATTGGGTTGTTTTTTGTTGTTGTTGTTTTGGTTGAGTTGTATAAGTTATTTGTACATTTTGGGTGTTAGCCCCTTATCAGAGGTGTATTTGCAAATATCTTTTCCCATTTAGTTGATTACCTCTTTTTTTGTTGTTGATAGTTGCTTTTGCTGTGCAGAAAGAAGCTTTCTAGTTTGATATAGTCCCATTCATTTATTTTTAGATTTCTTTTTATATTATGAATGGGTTTTCCCCTAAGTCTTCTTCAAGTTATTTGTTGCTAGAATAGAGAAAAGATACTCTTTTCCTGTTTATTTTGTATGTAATACGTTTTCCCAGTATTCTTTTTTAAGTTAAATAATATTTTTCCTACAATAAGTTAGGTTAACTGGTTATAAAATTAATTCAACAAAAATAAATAACTTTTCTTTTTCTCAAAATTTGTAACCATTATTTGATATTTTTTGTTGTATATTTTACATCGTTCAATACAATATTGCTAATATGACACTAACAGATATCCCTTTCTGTTTATAAATTGTAACTAACATAGTATTTATTCACAATTTAAATTTATATTTTCCTTTGAAGTTTAAAATTAATCTTCATCATATATAAGTATTTTTGTTATACTCCGGTTTACTCAGAGTTCTAATTAGACATAGCTACTGAATTTCTTTTTCTAATACATTTTCAGCATTTTAGTGTTAAAAATATGTAAATTTTCCTGCGATTTGTTAATGAAATGAATTATACTACTAGATAAATCATTTATGGAACAAATCTAGCATTTCTAGAATAAATTGTGTTGAGGCCTGGTATAATAATCTTTTGAAATAATGATTGTTTTAGTTGGCGATTTTTTTTAAGACATTTTGCTTTTATAATAATAAATGAGGTATTAGAATCTTTATAGGTTTTAATATAAAAGTTATGATGGCTTCAAAAATAAATTGGGAAGTTGTACATTTCCTCTGAACAAGAATAACAGCATTGAAATCGTCTTTTATTTATAGGTTTAGTTAGATTCCAGTTTTAATGTTTTGTCTTAACCACATTTTATTTATTTATTTTTTTACAATTGGCCTATTAAGTTTTCTAATTCTCTTGAATTGATTTTGTTAATTTATATTTTTGTAGCACCCAATCTGTTTCCTATAGAATTTCAATTCTTTTTTTGTAGTTTTATATAATATTCTCTCATGTTTTTTTGCATAACTTCTATATGTATTGCTATTTGTATTCTGAGGATATATTGAAACACTGTAATTGATAAATATCAATATAAACCTTTCTGATTAGCTTGAAAACTTAAAAGACAAATCTGTTCAAGTGTTGCTATTTCATGTCTTCTGAACAGAAATGTTTACTGAACTCAAAACATAACATTTGGCCTTCATCACTATTTTTTTTCTGAGAAAAATAATTATATTTGGAATCCTTGAATTAGAAATTTTACAACCAAAGAAAGCCATTAAACCTTTGATGGTTTAACAGGATTTTAAAGTATTTATAAAGCATGTATTTGCAACTGTATGAAGTGAAAAGTAAGTTTGCTTTCAAAATGTTAAACAAATTTTCTTTCTAAATTTAGCAGGAAGAAAATATCTGTCTATGGTTTCAGTAAGAAGAATGCATCATTGCATTTGAAAGGAGCCTAACTAATAAAGAGCCCTCTCATTTTCTACCTGACTTCTGAATGAATTGAAATATAAGACATAAGAGCCACTTTTATTACTGATAAAGCTGACACTGGAAAATCTGACTAGTATATGCTGGCAAGCAGGCTTTCTAATACCAAACCCCCAAATTAGACAAACTTGGTTACCAAGACATGAAATCATTGGAACAAGGAAAGTCTCTTCCAACATTCTCCTGCCCCATGAAACAAAGAGGCTGCTCAAGGAATCAACTCCTGGTGTCAATGAAATCCAAGAGCTATATTGGTTGGGCAATGCATGCTTAGTTTTACTTCTTCAAAACTCACCAATAATACTAAGTCATGCCTGGTTTTCTAACAAGCAGTGGGAAATGTTGGGAAAAGATACTTGGAGTGTTAGGCTAGTGGGGTTTCCTCCATAGATAAAGAAACATCCAGAAAAAAATTTAAAAAAGTATTCCCACCTTATACCTGAGAATTATTTATTCATTTATTTATTCATTTATTATTCATTCACTCATGCATCCATTAAACATTTATTACACAGTACTAATATCTAAGATGTCAAAAAGATCAAATCTTCAAACATTACTCTAGAAGGCCCTTACAGTTCACGCCCCAAAACAGTATTAATGCCATTTTCAAAAGGGCTAAAATATGAAGATGATTTATTGTCTACTTTCTAATGCCAGCTCCCTTTCCCTCTAGATTGATTAATAGAATACAAAGAAAAATCCATGGTTGTATATTGCTCTGTGTGTGTGTGTGTGTGTGTGTTGAAATAGATATTGATGCTTCTGGCATGCCCTGGAAAGACTTGCATGAGTATGGGGATAGCAAACAGACTTACTTACAACACCATTTTGGGTACAGGTATCACAGGTAGTGGATGCCATACAACACTTGTATCTGGACTTTTCTGTAGTATTTTTCCTAGCATTGCTAACACCACTGAAACACAGTAGTGCCATCTTCAGAAATACATATGAGATTGGACAATTAAGTTCACAAACTTTCCACCGTGTAAGTGCATTATACCCCCATATGTTATAACCTTAAACTTCAGTATAAAGTGTTTAGCCTGGTTTGTAAAGCTCTTTGTAATCTGGATCCTGCCCTTCTTTCTAGAGTTTTCTCCCACCATTTCTCTCCTTGTACTTACTAGTACAAATCTATTTTCAGTTTCTTAAACCCGCTGTCCTTTCTCTCACCAGTGGACTTGTATACACATGAGTCTCTTTATCTGGAACACTCATTCACCTACTCCCACTCTTCTGTCTTTCACTCCTAAATATGTTCATATCTCAATTTTCCAAGAGGCAGTCCATGAACTAAGGTGTGGTGGGTATTCAAAACATTTAACAGCAAGTATGGTTCAAGCACTGGTGACTAATTGAAATGGACACAGGCTAACAGAGCTTGAACAGAATCATGGAAGATTTATATTGTTCAGAGAGTAGGCCCATAGTGTTAGGATCAGACCTGGAGTGGGAGGGATGTCTCTGGAGAGAAACCTGGGTGGCCACGGTGTCAGAGGAAACACTTAGGAGTACAGGCGGAGGGTAATTACCAAACTGTACAGAAGTGTATCACTGTTTTCAAAGTGGTTCAGCCATTCTCTCATTAACTAGTTAAAAGCCCTTTTATAAAACCCATGAAAAGTTAGGTATCCCTTCTATGTTCTAATATTGTATTCATCACCATGGTATTATTTGTATTATAATTCCTGTATTATTTGTATTATAAATTCACTTCTCTGTCTCTCTCACTGAGTTAAAAGCTCTTTAAAGTCAAGGATCTTCTCTTGCTTGTCATCATGCTATTAGCATCCAACAAAGGGACCAAAACCTGAGAGACAAATTCATAAATATTTGTGAAAGGGGAAGAAAGAATGAGAAGAAGACAGGAAAGAAGAGAGGGAGTGGTGGTGGTGGTGGGAGGAGGGAGGCAGAATTAGTCAGTCAGGTGTACAAGTCTTATTACTATTTTCTAGTGTATTGTTTAAAAAGGTAAGAAAGTATTCAGAGTAGAAAGACATAACAATCCAACCTCCTCCTTTTATAAACAAGGACACAGAAATTCAAAGAAGTTTGTATTTTGCCCAGCACCTTGTAGCTAAGGAAAGTACTCACATGCCCTTGTCCAAGTTCAGTGATCTTATCTTTTTACCTCCCCAAACCTTTTGCAAATCAAGATTGAAACCTGCTGACAAAATATTTCCTATTAACATCCACGTAACTTTTTTACGTTGGAATTGAAATTTCTTTAAGATATCCCATAGCTCTACAAATATCTTTAGTGTATTTCAGGAAGGCTGTTGTCCTTCAGTGAGGCTGTTTGAAACGCTTATAAAATAAAACCACTCATATAACTGCTAATGTATTTATCAGGATTAACCTGAATTCTCTGACTCTAAGTTTGAAGACAAAAATTCATGCCCTTTTTTCCTTGCAGCATGTTCCAGAATCACAACACATGCCTCTCACTTCAGAAATGGTGCTCATCCCTAAAATCTGCCTCACCTCAGGTGAACACCTCTGTGCTTGAAACTAAAATTCTCATAAGATTCCATTTAAAAAGAGAACGTATAAACTCTTATGTAGCTTCCTGCTGCACACTCCCACATTCCTGCCAGGAAATGTAAGCAAACCCTGCTTTAAAATACTTACCAAATGTAAGTGTGCAATATATTTAGGTGCTTAGGCCCCAAAACCACCTAAATGGTTTATTTGGATTAGTCAAGTATAAAGTGAGATACATGGTACACTGTCATGGAGTTGTAGTAGACAGTAAAGCAACATCGGTTTTGAATCAATTGCTCTTCCTGGCTTCAATGAAACAGAAACAAGGCTTTTACCTCTTCAGTCACACAGGCCACAGAGCAGCATTTCTCAGAATGTGTCCAACGCAATACTAAGTAAATACCGATAAAAACAATTTTCAGACATAGTACAAAATATTTTTAGGTTGGTGAAATTATTCCAGGTAATGACATAATAGTGGCTATATGTCATTATACATTTGTCAAAATCTATAGAACATACACCCAGAGTGAACCCTAATGTAAATAACTATGGACTCCAAGTGCTGATGATGTGACAGTGTAGATTCATAGATTGTAGCAAATATACCACTCCAGTAGGGGACGTTGCTGGTAGTGGGGGACTGTGCATGTGTGAGGACAGGGAGGATGTGTGAACTCGTGCTTTCTGCTCAATTTTGCTGTGAACCTAAAATGTCTCTAAAATAGAAAGCCTATTGTTTTACATGAGAGAGAATTCTCTCTCTCTCTCTCTCTCTCTCTCTCTCTCTCTCTCTCTCTCTCTCTCTCTCTCTCACACACACACACACACACACACTGGGGATATGCTCAAATAAGCTTGGAAATTGCTGTATACTGTATCTGCCTCTGAAAGATAGAGTCCTGAGTACAGAGCTCCCTGAACTCACTGAGAAGGAGATGGGTCCTTCCTTTTCACACCCAGTTCTCACTGACTAGCCCCAGACCAACACTACAAACCAATTAACTCTTAAACACTATGTCCTTCCACCTTTCAAATCCCCAAGGGAGAGGGGAAAGAGAGTTGTGGAAACAGCATGATTCAAGTTCTCTGGCTCCTATGGGTTCGGAACTCGTTTGACTCATTCCAGTCCCCCCAGAAAATAAGTAAGTGACAAGGAAAAGTAGTTGGGAGCTCTCTAAGTGCCATAAGCCTTCTCTATACTCTTCCAGGCTATCATATGACTTTAAGAAGTCTTACATTATTTATAAAATCAAGAAAATAAAGGCAGCTAAAGTACTTTATTCTCTCCTAGATTCCTATCTCCTTGGCCTTGGTTTGATTACTATAACCTTTCTTTCTCTTATTAAAATATAGTTAACATACAATATTATATTAATTTCAGGTGCACAATATAGTCATTCAATAATTATACACCTAATGAACTGATCATCACGATAAGTCCAGAAACCATCTGACAGCATAAGTTATTACAATATTATTGACAATATTCCTTATTCTGTACATTGCATCCCCATGGCTTATTTATTTTATAACTGGAAATCAGTACCTCTTATTCCCCTGCACATATTTTACCCATCCACCCAACCTTTTCCACTCTGGCAATCCCCAGTTTGTTCCCTGTATCTATGACTCTGTTTCTGTTTTGTTTTGTTTCTTCATTTGTTTTGTTTTTAGATTCTACCTACAAGCAAAATCACACACCATTTATCCTTCTCTGTCTGACTTATTTCACTTAGCATAATACCTTCTAGGTTCATCTATGTTGTCACAAATGGAAAGAATTCATTCTTTTTTTTTAAATGGCTAAATATATTCTTTTTTTTTTTTAATGGCTAAATTCCACTGTGTGTGTATACCATCTTTTCTTTATCCATTCATCTATCAATGAACACTTAGGTTGCTTCCAAGTCTTGCCCAATGTAAATAATGCCGCAATGAACATAGGGGTGGATATATCTTTTCAAATTAGCATTTTTGTTTTCTTAAGATAGATACCCAGAAATGGAATTATGGGTATCTGTAGGTCATGTGCCTGTTCTATTTTTAATTTTGTGAGGAAACTCCATGTTGTTTTCCACAGTGGCTGCACCAATTTGCAAACCCAACAACAGTACACAAGTGTTCCCTTTTCTCCAAATCTTTGCCAACACTTGTTATTTATTGTCTTTTTGATGACAGTTATTCTGACAGGTGTGAGGTGGTATTTCATTGTGGTTTTGATTTGCATTTCCCTGATGATTAGTGATGTTAGGCATCTTCTCATGTGTCTGTTGGCCATCTGTATGTCTTCTTTGTAAAAAGGCCTATGCAGACAATCTGACCAGTTTTAATCATATTGTCTCAGTGTTTTGATGTTGTATGATTTTTTTTCCATATTTTGGATATTGACACCATATTGGATATATCATTTGCAAATATCTTCTTCCATTCAGTGGGTTGCCTTCTAGTTTTGTTGATGGTTTTCTTCCCTGTACAAAACTTTTTCAGTTTTATGTAATCCCATTTGTTTATTTTTGCTTTTGTTGCCCTTTCTGAGGGGTACATATCTAAAAGACTATTTCTAAGACTGATGACAAAGAGTTTACTGCCTATGTTTTTCTTGTAGGAGTTTTATTATTCCTGGTCTTACATTTAAGTCTTCAATACAATTTGAATTTATTTTAGTATATGGTATAAGAAAGTGGCCCCGTTTCACTTTTTGTATGTATCTGTGCAGTTTTCCCACACAATTTATTGAAGAGACTCTCTTTACCTCATTGCATATTCTTGCTTCCTTTGTCATAGATTAATTGACTATATAAGTGTGGGATTATTTCTCTTTATTAGGTTTAATTGATCTATGTGTCTATTTTTGTGCCAGTACCACAGTGTTGTTGTTATTATATCTTTGTAGTATAGTTTTAAATTAAGTAGTGTGATACTTCCAACTTTGTTTTTCTATATCAAGATTGCTTAGCTATTCGGGGTCTTTTGTAGTTCCATACAAATTTTAGGATTATTTTTTTCTATCTCTATTTTTTTCTGTCTTGGGATTTTGACAGGGATTACATTGAATCTATAGATTGCTTTGGGTATTATGGTAATTTTAACATTATTAATTCTTCCAGTCCATGGGCAAAGTATATTTTTCTATTTATTTGTTTTGTCTTTAATTTCTTTCATCACTGTTTTACAGTTTTCAGACTACAGGTTTTCTACTTCCTTGGTTAAACTTATTACTAGGTAGTTTATTCTTCTTGATGTAATTATAAATTTGTAATGTTTTCTGATTTCTCTTTCTGATAGTTCATTATTAATATAGAAACACGACCAATTTTCTGTATGTTAATTTTGTATCCTGCAACATTATTGAATACATTTATTCGTTCTAATAGCTTTTTAGTGGTATCTTTAGGGTTTGCTACATATACTAAGTGTGATCAAACAATACAGTGAATGTTTAAATAAAAAAAAATTATTACTGTAAAAGACGCAATGCCATTAATCCCCCTCACTTCAAACACACTTATCCCATCGTTCTTGCCACTTTCTGAAGCAGTTCTGAACGTCCTCCTTCATAAGTGTCTTTAGTTGAGCTGTCGTGGCGGCCTCAATGTCCTGAATCATTTTAACTTTGAGGAAGAGCCTGAAGTCGCATGGTGCCAGATCTGGTGAATAAGGTGGATGAGGACATACCTTAATGGTAATGTTTTTATTTGACAGAAACTGCCATACGAGAAGCAATGTGTGGCACAGAGCATTTTCATGATGGAGAATGATTTAAGGCACACTAAAATACACCTTCTTTCAACCATAGCTCACACCCAACTGACTGCACCAAACAAGTTGAACCTTGTCACACACTGTTACTAAGATTCGAGGTGCCCTTTCCTTATTGAAGATCCCTGCCTTTCTGTTGGATGGCACTCAGCATCACCATTCACCGTATTTTGTGATCACAACAGAAAGGCTCCGCGTAAAATGTACATTTTAATTATAATACATTCCTTGACCGTTTCTGCCTCTTTCCATCCTCACAGAGTTATTTATTTGTCTAGAATGTCATTTATTTCTTCCCCTGTGGCTTCTACACAGTGAAACCACACTTCTGTAATACCATTCCTGACCAGCCCAGCTCATGGTGTTCATTCTTTTGCTAAGCTCCTCAAAAACCACATGAATTATATCATTCTTTTCATATAATTATTTATTACTAACCATCTTTGCATGATTGTGTGTCTTGTCTCCCAAATCACTTCTTCACACACCATTTCTTTGGTATAGCCAATGAGGCTAGTCTTTGAACAGAATCTGCTCATGTTTCTCAACGTCTAAAAATAAGTTAGTCAGGAGATATTTTTCTTAAGATATATAGAGAGATATTAATTTAATTCACATGAAATTCAACAAAAAAAACAGTAATCATAGGAATGCTTAATGGTGACAACACAAAAGCAATATTATAAAAGCAGGCATACTTGGTCTGCTCTCCTGATATAATGACAAATTACTAGCATTACTATGTGGGTATACATCAAATCACTGAACATTACATCCAAGGTCCAATTGTTAGAACAAACTGCCAGTTTATATATATTCCCTAGTTACTTCTGCTTATATTTCTTCATTCTTGACTTCCAATTCCGTTAGTGGACTCCATCCAAAATAATAATATTTTTGCTATTTTATGAGTCTTCTCTGTAATGATGTTTGGTTTTAAAATAGCAATCTAAATTGCAGAGTATGTCTGAAGGGTTAAAATATGCCCTAAGCTGCTTGGCAGTATTTTTTTCAAGTTCAATTACCTTGGTGAGTAGTTCCAAAATTTGAACTTTTGATAATTTGGGGGAATGAAAGGAGAGGACAAAGAATGACTTCAGAGAAAAATGAGCTCTAACTATTTTAATTAAGCTACTCCTATTCAATTATGATGAATCAGGAGTCATTCTGGTCAAATTTTCTCAAATCAAATACTTGCAGATTTCAGGACAGAGGTTCTAACCAAATGTCTTTAAAAACTGCATCTGAATATGCCTAAAAGCTGCCAATATTTAAATACACACCTAATACCTTTCTTCTCTCTTAAAAGTAAAACCTTATGTTTATTTTTTAAAGATAAAAAGACCATAATTTAAATTTTCTGATATTTTCAGACAAAATAACACTGTTAGGAAAGAAATCATTTATTTTCTCAAGAGTTCCCTGCGGAAAGTGTTAGAAAAAACAGGCAATCTTAGTAGGATTCAAAACAAGCCATCATCTTTCTCATCACCTTGGTTCTAGGATTCCCTTGGACATTTTAACAAAATGCCAGTGATCCTTAATTATTTTAGTTTTGTCAAATGTAACTCTCAAAAGTCAATTGTACTGTGACAACATTCCACTCCAAACCACCAGCGAACTTTCCGTTTGAGAGGATCTGATCCTAAAAGAAAATGCTCTTTGGGTGAGTGTAAGGCTTACTCTCTAATTTACTCCTGAGGAATATTAGATAAACTCCTATTCACTCAATATCACCTCTTCCCCTCAAACTCTAATTGATTATGCATAAGCCGCCATAATCATTTGGTATGAGAACTTCTAGGTTGAAGGAGCCACAAGTAATTGAGTTATAAATGTGCTATTGTTCTATGCTAATATTCTAGCCAGAAAATAAAAGCCAGGAAAAGACAAGCCCTGAAGACTATATGTAGTAATCTGATGGGAGGGTGAAAGTTCTGATACTTTTGTCACACTGGCCTGCCTTTTATTTTAGAACAGGTATTTCCTTGGAAAGTGACCATTATAATAAAGATCATATACCATCAAGTTTCCAAGGTGGTGGCACTCCAAATAGATGCTAGGGGACAAATAAAATATAAGAATTGAAAGGTGACTTGCCAAGTGGAAAGCTTAATTGAATATTCTCACGACTATACTGAATGTCAGCAATAACTATATGAGGAAGGAAAGGTGAGCCATAAGCAACTAAAAACTGACCTTTTAAAAATTCACTTTAGGTTCTCAAAGTCCTTCGACTAGGAAGTGATGCTTTGGAATTCCTGGGACACTTCACAGGACTCAAATGGAGGGATAAACTCATAATATCTAAGGCAAGAGAACTTTCCTCACACACTTTTTTTCCTCTACCCTAATATTACTCAGCTGTATACTTGTCATTACTATAAACAGTACAAAGTTGGGTATGTGATAACAATATAATATCAAAACACAGGCAGTAACATAAAAACAAAAAAACGACAGGATTGTTAGACAAATGCACCTTATGAAATGGTTGTACATTGAATAATATACATTATTCTTTGATTTTAGTATGTAAAAATACAGTTCTACCCATTTTTCTGTCAGGGGTCCTCTATAATCTTCTCTTTCCTAAACATCATTTAAACATAAATATTAGTGAAAAGTACCTCTAACATCAGGGGATCGTTTTATAACAAAGACAAATAATCAATGTACCTACCATCTAGAAAGATTTTTATATTTTCAAAATTATACTTAAAATGCAAGTTACTTACTTAATAAATTTGGACACTTTGTTTCATTTTGTTTCTAAACTACCACATTCAACTAAACAAGTTATAGCTAAAAGCTTGAAGCTTCATGTGCATTTTTAATATAGTTCTCATCACAGTCCCTATAGGAAGTACTACCATTAAATCTACAAAGCAAAACTTACAGAGGTCAAGTAATAGTACCATGTTTCCTTGAAAATAACACCTAGCCAGACAATCAGCTCTAATGCATCTTTTGGAACAAAAATTAATATAAGACCCGGTCTTATTTTACTATAATGTAAAACCGGGTCTTATATAATAAAATAAAATATAATATAATATAATATAATATAATGTAATATAATATAATATAATGTAATATAATATAAAATATAATATAATATAATATAATATAATATAATATAATATAATATAATATAATATAATATAATATAATATAATATAATATAATATAATATGACTGGGTCTTAAGTTAAATTTTGCTCCAAAAGATGTATTAGAGCTGATTGTCCAGTTAGATCTTATTTTCAGGGAAAACATGGTACTAATTATTGTCTTCAGAACTGAAACCTAGCTCTTTGTGACTCTAAAGCTATAGGCCTGTAGAGCATATGGGAGATAGTGAGGAATAGAGGAGTATGGGGAGGTTGTTACTAAAAGCAACTGCACTGAATTGGGACAGCTGCCATTAAGAAGTGAGACAATATACAGATGATATATTATAGAATTGTGCACTTGAAGCCTGTATAATTTTATTAACTAATAACTAATTTTATTAACTAATTTTTTTTAAAAAAGTGAGATGACAAAATTACCACACAATGCAGCAAACTAGAATAATTTAGGGACAAACAAAAATAATGACTCTAGGTCATGAAGAAAGTTTATATTCTATACAGTATGCTCTCTTTAATAAACCAAAGGAATGCACACTACCTTTTAGATATATTTCTATGATAACTAAAGTACAGCCCAATGGATAAGTTTCAGTTACTTTGGGATGGAGCTGGTCCTAGGCAAAATGAAAAAAAATGGGCAAACTTATCTATAAGTAAGTACTCTTCTTTCTTCTCCATAGTCATGATACACTCTATCACCATCAGTTTCTAGAAAAAAGATGTTATTAGCCTTTTAAAACTTAAGAACCACAGATATTATCAGTTTCTTTTCCCTGGGATAAGCACATTTTCGATCTTAGTGTCAGCAATGAAATAGCAAAGTCTTTCTTATTAAAAAATAATTTTTTCAGTCACCAGAGAATATCAAATTAGGGTGTGTAAATTTGGAGAACAATAAGTCATTATCACAGTATCTAGGCATCTATTCTACTTTGGAATATATTCAGTCTGTGTAAAAATTTTATTTATGAAAAATGCCTCATTTCTAGAGCTGTCTTCTTAGTGAGATATCTCTGTTTATTTATAATATTCCCGACATATCTCTGGAATTGATAACTAAGACATGTGAAATTAGACCATGAGAGAGCAATCAAAATTTCTTACCCAGTGAACCATTTATTGTTCTGTTAAAATATATATCTGCTGTGATTGAACATTGAGAAAAATATTTTTTCTGACTATCAAGGGCATCATTTGATTCATTCTACACTATTAGGTTGTTTTGTGGAGTCCTAATAAGTCATTTTATTTACTTTTTCTTCCTCTTCCCCAAAGGCACCAATCCAAGTAGCATTCACAATTTAGGAAACTTTCCCTGAAGAGCCCTCAGTTTTCCTCCATATCTGGTAATGCTCATGTTCACAAGGCTGAAACTCTAACATCATTGATTTTATGGCACTATTTCTTAATGAACCCTTTTAAAGTGTAAGTGACTAAAAAGAACATAAGGTACCTCCATTTGAGCTTTAAAATGGGGAAGACCAAAGAGAAGCCCTTCTATCTCCTTAGCGCCAGTGAACTGTGGCTCAGTAAATGACAGTTCAATTCCTAAAGCAGAAGGCCCTTATGATTACAAAGAAGAGTACCATTAACAATCCCACTAATATATTCAGATAAAAAATTCCTTTAAACAGAAAATCTTCTGAACATTTCTTGAAAAATGTATCTTAGAGACATTTTTTCATTGCTGCAGCTCATAGTTGGAAGAAAATTCTTATGGGATCATGTTACAGCTATCAAAAAGTTAAAAATATTTGGAGTTTAGAAATAAGCAATGAAATCTTTAATCTGTCAAATTGTTAAAATCAGCTAAGGCCAGTTTTGGACAAAAGCTGTTACTACTTGATATATTCATAGTGACATATACGAAATTTATTGATTATCTCAGCTCAGTACCACCACTAGTTAATGATATAATTGTTATTATCATGTGTGCAACAGTACTATTATAGAGTACTAAGAATAGTAAAAAAAAACAAAACAAAAAACGAGGGGTGGCCCCAAAAATGTTAGTGCTTAATCAATATTTAAGCATCTTTTAACAATATTCAACCCTCGTATGTTATTAACTAATATGTTCCTGACACTATGGTATAGAATGCAGGAGATGCGTAGATTAAAAAAAACAAACAAAAAAAAAACACCTTTGTTCTTGACCTCCAAGAGGCTCAAGATCCAGTAAAGGAGTTAGACTAAACATGAGAATCATAATTGTGAGCAAGAGCTGTTAACAGACATACTCGTATGCATGGTGCTCTGAATACAAAAACAGTGCAGCTTCTACCAGTGGAGTAAAGAAAGGCTTCATAGTGGAGGTAACAGCTAAACTGGTTAGGGAAGGATTAGTTGAAGCACATCAAAGAAGGTAAAGAAAGGTATTCTAATAGAAAGAACAGTATGTGCAAAGATCTAGAGCTCTGAAGGACCATAGTGTGTTCAAGAAAAACTTGTATCTAGCAAAATGCCTAGCACACAGTAGGTGTTCAATAAATATCTCTGAATGAATGAGTGAAAGATAAAAGTGAGAAGTTTTATTTGTCTGGAATGTAAACAGTATATATACCAGTATATGAGTAACAAGAAACAAGTTTGGAGAAATAGGTAAATGTGGGGCAGTGCTAATGGTCAATTTCCAAGGAGCATTGTTCTCTCACTATATAGTACTGTAAGAATTATTTTACTGAAATGAAAAAAAGTTTAGATATGGAGACATTGTTCCAGCCATCTATATATGCTTTAAGGATCATCTCAAACTTAGTAGCTTAAAACACCAGGAGTATTTATTTTGCTCACAAATGTGTAATTGAGGCAAGGCTTAGAAAGAGATATCTAGTCTGTGCTCCATTTCAGCATCAGCTGACGTGGCTTAAAGACTGAGATCTGTAAGATTCTGAAGGCTTGTACACATCTCGCAGTGGATACTGGCTATCAGCTGAGACCTTCAATGGGGCTGTCAATGGAAGTATGTACACATGACCCTCCATTTAACCTGGGCGTCCTGACAACATGGCCATTGGTTTCCAATGGAGAGTATCCCAAGAGAGAGGCAGATGGAAGCTATATAACATTTAGATCTAGTCTTGGAAGTAACTAGTATCATATCTACTATACTGTTTTGGTCAAAGCAATACAACACCTTCCAAGTTGAAAGGGAGAGATCAATAGACAACTAGTAGTAGTACGGCAAGGTTTCTAAGAGCATGTGAGCCTGGAAAGATTGCTGTGAACATTTTTGGAAAACACAATCTACCACAAATGGTGTTTTCCCCACCCACATAATAAATAACAAATATGACAACCACAAAATAGTGTTCTAAATTTTGTTTAATGGGCTCAACAATAGAGACCACAAAACTCATTTTTTTTTTTTTTTGGTTAGTTCAGGATATATCAATTATCTTACTATATTAAAATTTCCAATTTACTAATCTGATATTTTAAGCTTCATTTGAGCTGGAAATGAATATGTTCTGTTTAATCATTGTATCTCTAAAACATGCTTGGATCCTGGCATTTTTGTCGATGTTTAATTAATATTTGCTAAATAAATGAATGCACAAGCATACATGAACTTAATATTATAAGCCGCTACTTTCTATATAACTGACTTCCATAGTAAAGTCTTTTCACATGAATATATTTTAGCATGCTGACACCAATTTTGATATCAATGTAATTTCTAGTATGCGGCCCACTCAAATATGATAATTGAAAGTTTTAGAGGATTATAATCTTGCCAAGGTTGGAGGAGGGGTTACAAATAGCGAATAGCCGATATTTTTCTTATTTCTTACTAAAAGGAATTGGCCATGTGGAATCAGCAAGTTTTTAAAAATAAGATGGATTACAAAAATTTCAGCTGCTCTTTTAAAAAAGTTACCCACCTTCTTCCAATGACTAAAATATACCCTGGGGTTACTGTCAATATAATTTTCAAATTCCTTTGAACCATTATATGTTATTTGTAATTACTTTAAATACATTTAAGATAAAAGATTCAAAAAACCTTAGTCTATTAGTATGTATACTCCTGTTTTATAGTTGATGTACAAATGCTCAGTTTATGTTGAATAGTATCCCGTCCCTCCCTCTCCCTTCAGTTCAGTGAAAACATATGTAAATTGACAACAGCCTGGTCTCTAACGTAAGAAAAAAATTTCAATTTTGTTGTTTGCAAGATGCATCGACACTTTGCTCTC
Organism: Rhinolophus sinicus; assembly: GCF_057876585.1. Taxonomy (NCBI): domain Eukaryota; kingdom Metazoa; phylum Chordata; class Mammalia; order Chiroptera; family Rhinolophidae; genus Rhinolophus; species Rhinolophus sinicus. The sequence goes on from NC_142514.1 coordinate 126,985,978, forward strand.
CTCACATGTTAAAAGCATACAATGTGTGAATTGGAGGATTTATATATCTGGACTACATTTATTACTCATAAGACTATTGAGTGATTTAGTTTGAAATCTACATGAAGGTTGGTGCTAATCAATAAATATTTAATCTAGTTTCATAAACTATTACCAAGGAGGCTTGTCAGTTTCAATTTCCTTCAATAATATTTATAGCTAACAAGGATGAAATTACATTGTCAGCAAATGTGGAGGAGCATTTAATAAGGTTTAGAATGCTTTCCACTTTGAATATGGAAAGAGAAGTTTGACTGTTGTCAGTGAATTTCCTACAGCCCTTTAGCTCCCTCAAAGCCTAGTGTCTCTCGAGTAACACAAACGTTGACCATGTGTATATATGAGTTAGTCCTAAAATGACAGTGATTAAATATGATTTTTTAATCCGCTAATTTGTGAGCTATCTGGTAAATTCTTATGAATACAGCTCTTAGCACAGTGTAGTAGGAAGAGTGGGAACAAGGAGAACCTGGTCTGGCTTTGTCATTCAGGAAGCGTTGCACTGAACAAGCAATTTGACTTCTCTGTGCCTCAATTTCATTATTTTTGCAAGTGAAAGTCAGTAAGATTATCCCTGCATTCTCCTCTAGCTTTTGACATTTTATGCCTCTATTGTGCAAAACAGAAATTCAATAAATGTATATTCAGTGATTGAAGACTAAATGATTAAGCGAACATACATAGTCCAACATATTTTCATATTTCCCCAAACATGTTGTTTTACCAAATGTAATTTCACATTTCTTAAATTGATAAAGTACGTAAATCTATATATGTACATGTTCTGTAAATATAAATTCAGGGTTTCCAGGCAAAGATTTCCAAAAGAATTTCTTTAATAATTTCAGAAGAGAGAGTTCTCTAGTAGTATAGACAGTACTTAATACGATTTATAAATATAAATATGCCTTAAAGGGCACTGATTACTTTTCATGCTAGAGGAAAAATTAAACGAAATATTCAATCTAATGCAAGAAAGAAGATTGTAGTTCAACATTACTATTGCCTATAAATTATAGTGGGAACTAATAAAACAGCATTTTTTGTCTTTATTGTTGTAAAATTTATATTCCCTAAAATTCATCCACCGAAAGTATACAGTTCTTAGAAGTATATTGAGTTGTGTAACCATCACAGCAATCCAGTTTTAGAACATTTCCAGTACCTCCCCCAGATTCCCTCAATCCTGTTTTCATTCAATCCTCTCATTCACCCACAGCCCCAGTTAACTTCTGGTCTGATTTTTGAATCTACAGATTTGACTTGCCTAGAATTTCATATAGGTGGAATCAATATATATGTAGGCTTTAGCATATGGCTTCTTTTACTCAGCATATTTCTGAAATTCATTCATGTTGTAGCATTATCAGTACTTCATTCCTTTTTATTGGTAAGTAATATTTCATTGGGGGGATGATATAGCACATTTTTATCCATACACCAACATCCAGTTGGACATACCATCTTATTTTAAGAGCCTTCAAACTTGTAGATTATACAAATATTCTACTAACATTTTTACTGAGATTATTATTGCTTTCCTGTATTTTACTTATTAATTATTTATTTATTTGTTTATTTATTTATTTATTTATTTATTTATTTGCTGTGTGTGTGTGTGTGTGTGTGTGTGTGTTTAAGTATGAGGATAAGAAGGAGATCCAACTCTCTTTTCTTCCAGAAGGATAGACAATTTCAATAGCACTAGTACTAATAGTAAAATAAGCCATCATTTCACAGTGAGCCAAAATAGTACCTGTACCTTACACACAAATATATACAAACATTCACACACATACACATGCACACGCACACACACATACTGTAGCCTATTACTAACATTTCCTTTCAGTTTTACTAATTTATTCACACATTTCTAAACCAATATTATATTCTTGAATATTTTCCTTCAAAAGAATTGTAGATCACTTCAATCCAATCTCCAAAGAAAACATCTTAGAGCTTCTAACTAAAATTTCTTGCAATTCATATATTAACTTGAGAAGAGGTGTCACTTTTATGATATAAATGTTCCCATTAATAACTTGGTAAATCTTTTTGTTAGTCTACATCTGATTAGTTTCCTTTAGAAATATTTTATGGATGTCTTCATATAGGTCTTATACTAGTATTGTTAAGATTATTCCTAATTATTTTATAGTTTTTGTTGCTACTTTGAACATGAAAATTCCATTTTTGTTTATGGCTGAATGCATCTAATATAAAGAAAACTTACTGATGTTTATATATTTTTAATGTATATATAGCCACTTTGAAAATTTCCCTTAAAAAGATTAGCAGACTTTTAGATTTTTTTAGATTTCAATTTTTAAGCAAAAATATGAATATTCTTATTGTTCTTTTCCAGTATTAGTACTGATTATTTAATGTTTTTTTTTCTTATTGCATTTGCTAGAATACATTTTTAAGTTGAAGTGGGATTCTCATTGTTTACAAATGAAAACTGTCCTATTGAAGTAGTTTCTTTCTTGTTTTAGTCAGGGTTTATTAAGAATATCTGCTAAATTTAATCAAATAACTTTTAGCACGTAGTGTTACATTCATATGGTTTTTCTCATTGACATTTTGGTGTCAAAAAAAGTGTTAATACATTTTCTGATTTTGTACTCATCCTCATATTCCTGGAATCTTATCTGTGAATATCTCCTTGCTAAATTCCAATCAATAATATGTTATTTGCATCTATAATTTAAAGTATCATTGAATTATATTTTCCTACTTTGTACACTCTTCATCATGTTTTTACATAATATTACATTGTTTTTATGTAGTGAATTTAGGAGCATTCACCCATTTTCTAATGGTCTATATTTAAATAAATTAGAATTAACTCTTCTCTAGCAATTGGATAAAACTCACCTTTGAAACTCTGTGATCATGGTTCCTTGTTTAGTGGTACATTTTAAATCTCCTTTCCAATCTATAATAATTGGTTACCCAACCTTTCTGCTTAGAGTCAATGTTGATCACTTATCTTTTTGCTAGGAAAACATCTGCATAATCTAGGTTTTCTTTTTCTTTTTTTTTTTTTTCTTTTGTACTTCTGATTTTTCTTTCTTTTTTTTTTTTTTTTTTTTATTAAATTTATTGGGGTGACAATTGTTAGTAAAATTACATAGATTTCAGGTGCACAATTCTGTATTACATCATCTATAAATCCCATTGTGTGTTCATCACCCTGAGTCAGTTCTCCTTCCATCACCATATATTCGATCCCCCTTACCCTCATCTCCCACCCCACACCCCCCACACCCCTTACCCTCTGGCAACCACTAAACTATTGTCTGTGTCTGTGAGTTTCTGTTTCTCATTTGTTTGTCTTGTTCTTTTGTTGTTTTTGGTTTATATACCACATATCAGTGAAATCACATGGTTCTCTGCTTTTTCTGTCTGACTTATTTCGCTCAGCATTACTCTCTCAAGATCCATCCATGTTGTCACAAGTGTTCCTATATCATCTTTTCTTACCGCCGAATAGTATTCCATTGTGTATATATACCACAACTTCTTTATCCATTCATCTATCGAAGGACATTTTGGTTGTTTCCATGTCTTGGCCACTGTAAACAAAGCTGCAATGAACATTGGAGCACACGTGTCTTTATCTCTAAATGTTTTCAGATTTTTTGGGTAGATACCCAGGAGAGGGATTGCTGGGTCATATGGCAATTCTATTCGTAATTCTTTGAGGAACCTCCACACTGCCTTCCATAATGGCTGCACCAGTCTGCATTCCCACCAACAGTGTATGAGGGTTCCTTTTTCTCCACAGCCTCTCCAACACTTGTTACTATTTGTCTTGTTTATGATAGCCATTCTGACTGGGGTGAGGTGATATCTCATTGTGGTTTTGATTTGCATTTCTCTGATGATTAGTGATGTTGAGCATTTTTTCAAATAAGAGTACTCTCTTATAATTCTTTAAATCTCATTCATATCTGTATTTTTAACTCCATTTTCATCCTAATATGATTTTCTTTTTGCTTCTCCTTTTCCTTAATTGAGTTTACTATCTATATTATTGATCTTTTAAAGAACCAGGGAAATTTTTAGCTTTCCGTGATTTTTTAAAATTTCCATCTGAAAATCACTAACCATTTAAAGCTCCTGATTTACCTTTGTAGCAGTTTTTATTGCCTCTTACACAGATGAACAAAGTAATATATTGGATCAGAATTTTAACATCAGTATGATTGATATATAATTGGTAGCAATATGAGATTAATTTCTTCTTGATGTAAAGCATAAAGTAAAATGACTACACTCCCAATACAGATAAATATAATTTTACATAAGGCTATCCTGGTGCTTTGGATAATAAACCACTAAATCACAATTCCAATGTATCTTTGCATATCTATCTCCTATATCTTAAAATGCCATAGCAAGATATAATAGAATGTGATAATTCTTAACTCTACTGGAGTTGTAGAAATGAGTCATGGTTGATTGTGTTTGCCACATACATGAACCCTTGCTTTCTCTCTTAAAAAGTTGTATTACTTTAAAATTTTAGAGCTGAATTATTTTTTTTAATATTATCTAAGTTCTGAAACACTTTTTGTGGCAATCTGAAATACCAAATAATGCTTGAGACTCACCGAATGTAGAATCTCAGAATATTAGCTAAAAATAGGGAAGAGTAAGATAATTCCAAAACAGGTTACATTCCTAATTTTCATGTGTAAACAGAACTGCCTTTCCTGCTACTTTGTGGCATTCTTTCATTCATTCATTTGGTAATTCATTTATTTAATAGACATTTATTGAATGTTCACTATGGACCAGACACTGGGCTAGGCACCATAGTGAAAAATATGCAATTTTTAGCTTGTTGTTGAAAAAGGGAAATTACATTTATTTGTTCATTGTTTATCCCACCCACCCCAGAATGTAAACTCTATGAAGGCAGAAGCTGTATTTTGGCAAATGTGTCCCGGAACTTAGAAAAGTGTCTGGCAATAAAGAAATCATAAGTAAACAGTTAATGATAATTTAGTGTAGTAAGTGCTATACCACAGTGTTAGAGCAGGAATTGAACTTCTTTTACATAAAGGGGTAGGTAATAATAATAATATTAGGGTTTGGAGGCCATACAGTCTCTGTTGCATTCTGAGACTGTAGCTCAAAAGAGCCATAGCCAGTACATACAAATGGATATGATTGTATTCCAATAACTTTTACTATAACAAACAAGCTGCAGGCTGGGTTTGGCCTGAGGGCTATAGTTTGCCAACCCCGTGTTAGAAATATACAAAGGAAGTCTATATATAGACTGCGGGGGATTGGGAAGACTTTCCAGAAAAAATGTTTAAACCAGTAGTTCTCAAATGTTAGCATGTATGCACATCAGAGTCACCTACAGGGCTTGTTGAAACATAGATTGCTAAGCCCCACCTCAGAGGGTTTGAATCCATAGGTGTGGAGTGGAACCTGAAAATTTGCATTTCTAACAAGACCCAGGTGATACTGATACTTCTGGGGACCACATCTTGAGAGCCACTGGTCTAAACTGGGACATGATAGCTCTATAGGAAAGGGTATGTCACGTGGTGTGTCATGCGGGGTTTCAGCTCCCGCTCCCCACACAAGAACACAGGATATGGTGAGGCCAAAAAGGAACACCCACGGAGCCATAGGTAGGGGAGTCATACCACTACAGTCTCACTGGAGGCTGGATTCACACGACACGCGACCTGCTGTTCGCTTTTCTGCCAACCTACCGACGCCCTAACTTCCCTTCACTCTCCTTGACTCCCCAACGTAGCCACAGCAGTTATATTAGTGGCCAATGGCTCACTGGTTACAGCTGACGGCCAACTAGCCACAGCAGATGGCCTTCCAATCAGAGTTGATGGCCATTTACTACCTGAGCCAGCACCTTTCCACGTGAGGCCGAGAGCCTGGAAACTGCACTCCTGGCTCTGTCCCCACAGGGTAGCAGAGAAAATGTGTAAGGAACGTAGAGGATATAGGGGGTGGTACATTTAGTGGGTCAAAAGCAAGGAAAAATAAAATGTTCAGTAGTAAAAACTTCAGTAAGATTGGAACATGGAAGAGAACATTAATAGAACAGCGGTGAGAGATAAGGCTCGAGAATTAGGTTTCACCCTAAAGGCATGAAGCATGGCTTACATATCCTTAGTTGCTCATAGTTACAAAAAACTGTTCACGTTTTTTATAGAAGAGAAATTATTTCTCTTCAAGTGTTCATAATTTTACCTCCGTTGTAAATGTGTAGTTTTTAAATAATAAAGCTATCACAATGAAAAAGGTCTATTTGACTAGATTTTTTTTTTAAAGTTCAAGTAAACTACAATCTTTTACTAGGTAAGTGAGATTGTATATGTATGCGTTTCGTATGCTTGACACCAAATAAACATATAATGGACTAAGTTCTGTAAAAGCCCTGTGCTTCTTTTCTTCAGATACACATCACAATGTCTAAGTTTCTATTTCATGCATTTGCTAGTTGTTTTTCTTTTCCTAAATCCACAGTCAGATTCGGAGCTCCTTGAGGGTAGAGGCCTTGTCTCTTGTTTACCACTACATTTGCAGGATTTAGCTCAATGCTTGTGCATAAGTGTTTAGAAAAAAAACGCTGACTACAAGAATGAATGAATTAATTAATTAATTAAATTATTTCAAGATGTCACTAAGTTGGTTAAAAACTTGAAAAACATTTACAGTTAGCTCACATGCTATTTTAAACAGAGTATTTTGTTAGGTATATAGTAATGGTAGCTCAAAGGTTAAATAAATGAACAAGAGAAAATTTTGACCTTAAAAAGGGGCTTTTTATTTTTATATATTTAGAAAAGAATGTCTGATCATTGTAAAACAGCTAACTTATATTTGGATCTTTTTCCCATGATATAACTCATAACTGATTTTATGAACATTTATTTTATGTCCTTCTCAAAGAAAACAGAAAGTGTGCAAAGGACAAAGAAAATAAGGTCAACATGATATATGAAGAAGCAAAATAAACAGCATAAGGAAATATCAACATTTCTTTAACAATCAGTCACTAATAATATGTCAGCAAGCATAAGATCATCTTTAACTGTCAGTTCAATGGAAATAGATCATCTGAGTAAGGAAGGCAATCTTACTAAATTCAGCATACCTATCAACAATTGCTTGAGTATTTCATAAAACTGAAAGACAGCTGCATAAAATAAATACATAATAAAAAATTACAGCATGAAAATTAAAATACTTGTCTTTCAAAGTAGCTGTGGGATGAATCTTCAATCAGATTTAGCAAACTGAATGTTTAATAAGCTATCATATTTTAGTTTTCAAAGTAAGAGATTGGTCTTTAAATGGAAGAAACATTCTTAGCTTAGTTTCCTAGAAGTAGGCTCTTTTTGAGGGGAAAGAAAAGTTATTTTTACTCTGAGCACTACAAAATACATATTAACAAAAAGTGTTTTAGGCATGAACAATACACAAATTTAATTTATTTTTGCCATAGATATGCAAACACTCCATTGGTCCTTAAATGCCTATGGGGACGGGGGAAAGAGATGAACTACAGTTCTTCCAAAATTTAAATAAATACTAGTTATAATAATATTCTCAGTAATAGAACTTATGCTTCTTTTATCATAATATAATCATAGGTATCCAAGGGTAGAGGATTTGAAAATAACTGTTTTAATGAATAATTTTATCAAGAAATTGGTAAAAAAAAAAAAAAGTTTTAATTTAAGCAATGAGTCTTCTGCAAGTTTGAACAGTGAAAGCATAGAGGACAGGATGAGTCTAAACTCTTTACTGTTTTGTTAAAGATCAGTACCTTCTTCAAATAATTTATTGTATTTGAAAATTCGGAGGGTGGGTGAAAAAATAGATTGGAAGAAAGAGTGGTCCTGCAAATCTCCAGCTCAATATATATATAATTGATTGTTAATCTGATTATTCCTGTTGCTTTAGAATTGGATCCAAGTACCACCACAAGCATTCTAAAGAGAGCTTCCAAGAGGGTTCCCTAAGAGAAATATTACATCCACCCACTGGTACCATTCAAGACTGTATGAGACATAGATACAGAGAGCAAATGAATGGTCTTCAGGTGGGAGAGGGGTTGGGGGCTGGATGAAAAAGGTGAAGTGATGAAGAAGTACAAATTTCCAGTTATAAAAATAGTCATGGGGATGTAAAGTATAGCATAGGGAAAATAGTCGATAATATTTTGATAACAATGTATGATGTCAGATGGGTACTAGGCTTATTGGGGTGATCACTTTGTAAATTGTATAAATATCTAACCAATATCTTGTACACCAGAAACTAATACAATATTGTATGTTAACTATAATTGAAAGATTAAGAAAAAATTTAAAGCTTATATGAGAGAAAATAAATAAAAGGATCCATGAACAGAGCGGTAGGAAGTGTAGATATCCTAGTAAAATTTTACATCATACCTTCACAAAATGAAGAAAAAATTTGCTCCTCTCATACAAATAAGAAGGCTCTCAGAGGACACCTTATATAGAGATTAAGGTGTATGCAAGAAGACGAGATGTCATCTTGTTCTCTAGGTGGATATCTGCGTATGATCCTCATGACAATTTTTGAAGAAGGAAGAGAGAATTGGAGAGACAGTGTAAAGTGAAGAGAGGAGACAGCAGTGGGACATCCAACATTCAAACTGTTTGGCATGATAAGGATGTGGGAGTTTTCCATAAACCAGATAAGAAGGTACATGGGTTTTTGTTTCTTCACTTCTTTGTCTTGTTCCTTTGTTACTTTCAGTTTTATACACCACATATCAGTGAAGTCACATGACTCTCGACTTTTTCTGTGTGACTTATTTCACTTAGCATAATAATCTCAAGATCCATCAGTGTTGTCACAAATGGCACTATTTCAACTTTTCTTATGGCAGAATAGTATTCCATTGTGTATATATACATCTTCTTTATCCAATCATCTATTAAAAGATACTATGGTTGTTTCCATGTCTTGACCACGATAAATCAAGCTGCAATGAACATTGGAGCACATATATCTTTAAGGATAAATGTTTTCAGAGGTTTTGGGTATATACCCAGGAGAGGGATTGCTGGGTCATATGGTAATTCTATTCTTACATTTTTTTGAGGAATCTCCACACTGCCTTCCATAGTGGCTACACCAATCTGCATTCCCACCAACAGTGTATGAGGGTTCCTTTTTCTCCACAGCCTCTCCAACACTTGCTATTATTTGTCTTGTTGATGATAGCCATTCTAACTGTGTGAGGTAATATCTCATTGTGGTTTTTATTTGCATTTATCTGATGATTAGTGAAATTGAGCATCTTTTCATATGTCTATTGGCCATCTGTATATCCTCTTTGGAAAAATGTCTTTTCAGGTCCTCTGCCCATTTTTTAATTGGATTGTTTATTTTTTCATTGTTGAATTGTATAAGTTCCTTATATATTTTGGATATTAGCCCCCTATCAGAGGGATTGTTTGCAAATATCTTCTCCCATTCCATTGGTTGCCTCTTTATTTTGTGCATGGTTTCTTTTGTGCAGAAGCTTTTTAGTTTGATATAATCCCATTCATTTATTTTAGCTTTTACTTCCCTTGCCTTTGAGGTCAAATTCATAAATTCCTCCTTGAACCTAAGGTCCATAAGTTTAGTACCTATGTTTTCTTCTATGCAGGTTATTGTTTCAGGTTTTATGTTTAGATCTTTGATCCATTTTGAGTTAATTTTGGTACATGGTGACAGGTAGCATTCTAGTTTCATTCTTTTGCATGTGGCTTTCCAATTCTCCCAGCACCATTTAAAACTCATAGACATAGAAAATAGTTTAGTGGTTACCAAAGGGTAAGGGGAGTGGGAGGATGGTAGATGAGGGTAAATGTAATCAAATATATGGTGATGGAAGGAGAGCTGACTCTGGATGGTGAACACACAAAGTGACATACAGATGATGTATTACAGAATTGTACACTTGAAACCTATGTAATGTTACTAACCACTGTCACCCCAATAAACTTTAATTTTTTAAAATGAGGAAGGTACATGCATTTGAGCAGCATCTTCAAAAGTTGATTCCAGCAGCAAGAGCAATGATATATTGTTGGGACAGAGAGCTAAAGGAAGGTATAAAGAGAATTTCCACATTATGAAATTCTTCAGTGAGAAAACCTCCTCCAGAATCTCCAAGGCTCTCACACATGTTTCATGTGAAAGAGTCACCATTTAGATGCTGGCCATACCCATGTCGTTGACAACAAGGAGCATTTCAAGGACATTAATTAGGTAAAAAGATTTCTGCCCATTTCCCCATTTCTGATCCTTGAAAAGGTAGGACAGGTGTGAAAGAGATGATTATGCCCTTCTTCACGCCAAGATCCTCAGGCTGAAGTTTAAGCTATGAATATGCAGAAGGAATAATCTGAATTCAAAATATGATTTAAATTGTACTGGACTGGACTGGACTTATTTTTACCCAAAAGTGATCAGAATGTTATAGGATTGACTGAGATGTAATTAAAACCGAAAAGAGAGATTCCACACAACATATTTGAAGGTAGGAGCTAGAAATTTTTTTAATGATGGAAATACCATCATCTAATTGCAAACATTAATAAAAATACTTACATATACAAATTTCTAATACTAGCCAGGATAGTTCATTTTAATATATAATCTGACAATACTTTGCTCGTACCATCTAAACCCATTTTGGTCAAGAAGCAGAGTAATATGTCTTAATACTTAAAAAAAATTTAGTAATATTTCCCTACCTTGATCTTGACTTCATCCTGTATTATTTTATCTAAAATCTTCTTGAACTAATTCATGCTTTAAGTCTTTAACATCTCTTAGTATTTACATACATACTCTCATTTGTCTCAAATTTATTTCAAGTAAATAAGTCAATGTCAATATTATCCATTTTCTTCATGATTTCTTACACTTAGGTGATCAATACTCCCAGATCTTATCTTTTCTAATTGAAAGTTCTATATTGTAAGCTCTTGTCACAGATGTAAAAGGCCCCAAGCTTCACATTGTATTTGAATCAAATCTGTCAAAGGCAATACTAATTTTTGACAGCGATAGAAGCGAGCTAGTCAAAATGTTGTTTTTAACCAGGGAACCCACACATGGTGTTAAATTGATTACATGATCGTGGAGTTCACTCATTTAACAGTGAGTTAATTTTCCCAAAGCTAATAATTCACTTACAGCTTAAGTAAATAAATTCAATGTTCCATTAAAAAAATTTATTGACTGAGTAAACAAATGCAGTATCTTGTAACAAACATACTTTTCTGGCCATCACAAACTTCATGTATAAATATTACATTCTTGGGACATTACCCAAAAAAATTCATTGTTAAATAGTTAAATAATATATTGGGCCTTTATCTCCTTAGCAAACATGAAGAGACAAGCTCATATAATTATGATACAAAATGGAATATATAGAGATTTTTACTTAAGTAACTCCATTCCTATTTGGATGCCTTTCCAACATGACGTTTAATTATAGAATTATTATAATCACAGAAATGTAAATATTTTCTTGTTGTCTTTCCTTTAGGTTACTTACAAGGGCAGTTTCACAATGTTACTTAAGTTATTATGTCATAAATGGAAAATAAGGTCAAAATTATTTTCTTAGAGTCTAGGCCTCTTATCCAATTTTGATGTAACAGACTTTTTTACAGATAAGGTCAGTCAAATTAAAGCCTTTAATTTCTGGTCTCTACTAATAAAAGCTGCATGTACTTTCTCTAAATCATCTTCTTTAGCCATGTTATAGTGAGAACCAGAAATTCCACATTAGCTGTTTCAAGAATTTAGGGCAATGTATGATAAGGGTTTTCTTGTTTTGTTTTTCGTATTTTTCTTAGAGCAAATGTTTCTTGATCCTGATTAGACACCGTATCACACTGAGAAAATATCATAAGTAGGTAGCCTTTTAGGATTTTAGATATTCCTGTGTCAGTCCTAAAGCCCAAAGCCACAAATGCAATGTTTTGTAAATATTTACTGTATACTATATGCAAAGAGATATGCAGAGGATTCAAAGAGGAACAAGCTAGGTCCCTACAATCAAGATATTCAGAGCTGAACTACGTAAATCCGTAATCAAAGCACTGGATAATTATAAATAGGAGCATTTAAAAAAATCACTGCATAATTATAAATAAAGCAGCTTTTTAAAAAACATAATAATGATTCTTTTATTAAATTTGGTACACTTTTAAGAATGATGAAACACAAAACGGAGACCTGAGAATTTTATACTTTCAATATTCAAGAAGGCTTGGTTAAGAAATTAGTACCTGTAATTATTGGAAGTATTTAATAAATTTTAATTATTTGATTCAAGTTTGAAAACATTAGGATCGAGTGAAAAATGTGAGCTACTTGGCAAGCCTCAGTTAATACGAACTTTCCATGTTTCCAAACCAAAATACTTTAGCCTAAATCATACTGGGGATTTAGCATACTCTTAGGAAATTTAGATTCTAAAAATATTTAGTTGTTTAATTTTGAGAAAATATATGATATAGACAGTAATCTTAAAATCAGATATATTAAAATATATATTTCTCAATTTTTTTCTTGTTGAAATTATTAATTTTTCTAGAAAAATGTGGATTGAGGTTTTCTCTTTACATTTGGTAGAGCACTGCTTTCATATTTATTACATTTTCTAGGCTCAGATAAATGTCTATTTTTAAATTCCTCCTTTCAAATTCATTCCTTGATATTCAATTCTAAGTATTTAAAGTACAAAGGTAACTAATGACCATTTGTCACTCTTCTCTCCCTTAGCTTTTTCACAAGTGTAATTGTCTCAAACACTCACTCACCAAGAAGAAAGAAAAGATTTATAAATCAAGGAAAAGTTATATAGTTAAAACATGAGTACAAAAATGAAAAGGATGGACAGGAAGGAAGCAGTGGGTAATCAGGTAAAATACAAAAAGTGAAAAAGCAGGAGGAGGGGAGAAGAAGCAAAATAATATGCACAAGATAAAGTGAAAGAGAGGCACTGAAAGAACTGTTGACAAAATTACCACAGAATCTTTGTTACTGTTAGTCTTTCTCCTCCATCTAAGTGAGGAAGAGTCTTTATTAAGTTAACCTCAAGCCTCAATGCAGTTCACGCATTGTAATGTATTCAGCAGGTACCTAATAGTAGCCTTAATTACTTTTAAGGGGGAAAAAAACTTGCACTTCTTTACACATCCAAATATAATTATTGACATAATTATGAAATGAATTAAGTGTATGCTATTATATCATGACATGTACGACTGCTGTCATGCATGTCATTAAGGAATACTGTTACATTTACTATTTGCATAATTGCAGTCTTTCTTCTAGTTTAACCTGGCGTGTGAACACAACTGAACAAATTGCAGTGGTCAAGGTTTGCCCAGAGTTAATCTATATTGGGTTAAATGTATTGCAGTACAAGGGTTTTTTTTATTTGTTTGTTTGTTTTTATTTAAAAATGTTCTGTTTTTTTTTAATTTTCTGCCATTCAGTTTTACAAGATGAAGCATTGTAGAATGTAGTGCCACATGTTTCTAAAATCTCAAAAAAACCTCTTGTACAATAATTAAGTCTAGCACTATATAAAATTAATTTTTTGTTCATTTCTTTTATAATAGAAGTTTATGTCTACAGTTTAAGCTAAAAGGAATCAAATAAATGTATTAATTTCCAAACCACAAGAAGCAAAGCCAAAAAAAAACATAGCCACCCAATTTTAAAAGAAACTCTCATTCGTTTAAATGGTTGATTTGGGGATAAATTAATGTATTCCTTAAATCTAAATGTCTATTCATGGTTTGCATTTTTCTAGCTTTCTTTTTTATCTTACAAAATCTAAACTCTATACTCATTAAACAACTCCCCATTTTCCCCTCCCCCAGCCTCTGGTAACCACCAATCTATTGTCTATGACTACTCATATACAGTATAATGTATACTCATATATGTAAAATAATATAGTATTTGTCCTTTGGTAACTGGCGTATTTCACTTAGCATAATGTCCTCAAGTTACATCCATGTTGTAGAATGGGTCAGAATTTCCTTCCTTTTTCAGGGTGAATAATATTTCATTATATGTATATACTATATTTTATTTATTGGTTCATTCATTTATGGACATTTGGTTTATTTTTACCTTTTGACTACCATGAAAAATACTGCTATGAACATGGGTATACAAATATTTCTTTAAATTTTTAAATATATTTTAAGTACTTAAACTAGGAATGAATAAGTGAACATTAAAATGTGTTATAAGCCAAAGTTTCACCTGTTGCCAATCTCAAGCATATGAATGTGTTTTTGTAAAAACTTTGAAGATGCTTAGCCTGCTTTTGTATTCACATATATCTGAATTTTTGTAAATACATCATTAACTATAAAGCTTATACTGGACTTTTGTTTAAATCCGGGCATGTCTATTCATGTACAGAGAATTCACTGCTAAAGCACTCAGGCAACACACACAATTAAGTACCAGTCAATTAAATACTGGCATTTCTGCTTGGCCCATGTTTTGTTCACAGTATAGTAACTTGTACAAGTAAATGCATACTATATCTTATGATAACATCATACTATAGTTTTATGGTTACTGAATAAGTATTGCTCGTTCATTCACTTTTTGTATCTCTGACAAGAATCCCAGCAATTGTTACATAACTGTAGGAGACCTTTTCAATCCTTTAGACAAAATATCATTTATTAACTAACAGTTTTCTCCTAGACTGTGTCAGCCTGGTGAACTCCTACACATCCTTCACAACTGTGTAAGGGTCACCTCCTCCAGGAAGCTCCATATAACTCTTCCACACCCTCACAGACAGAGCTGCTCTCTCTTTCTTATGTTTATCCAGTGTAGCCTATACATCATTGCATGCTTCTTTCAGTCCATCTTTCATGTTTTCTTGCTTTTTATGAATCTAATTTTTCCCTTTACTATAAATCTCTTACGGGCAAGGGCTGTGTCTTTATTAATCTGTATCTGTAGGCCATTGTACAATAATCATTCAATAAAATATTTATGAGAGGGTGAGCTTTTATTAAGTTAAATTTAAGGCTCAGAGGACTTTATATATGTAATACACTTAGCAGGTGATTCATGATAGTATCATGGATTGTCTTAATTACAATCCATGCATAAATAGACAAATGTTAAGGGTCTCTGTTATTTTAGATAGTTTATCTAAAGAGTGTCCTAAGATTCCAAAATGATCTCAGTTTTAAAAAAAGTTACCATTTACAACTTACCTATGTGATTCAGGATTTTCTCTGAACAGTACAACCAAAGTAAAATACATAAATAAATTGAATGTTGTCGCTAATGTAATTGCAACTACCGAGTGCAGATTTTTAGACATTTGTGTTCATCAAAACAGACTCATTGACTTATTAAGTTCAAAAAACATAGCTATTGTAAATCTAAATTTATAAAATAGATGTATAATAATTAAATCTCACTTTCATCAGTGTTGTATGTTGGGATTATCCATACAAATTTATTTGGTAAAAATATTTTTTTACTAAAACAAAAAATAAAGTTTGAAGAAACTGTGGTCAGATGATCTCAGAGGACTCTTCCACCTCTCGCATTTTATGAGTTAATAGTTCCTCTTCACTTCCGTCTAGTCTTTACTCTCAGTCATGTTTTAGGTAGTCCATGAAACACTGCTCCCAACCTGCAGTACCAACTATACTGGGCAAGGAAAATCCCCATCCATGTGGTAAACGCAAAAGAAAATTCTTAAAGGTAGATTCCACTCTGCTGCCCTTATATGGTCAGGAGCTTTAATCTTTCACCAAACTATATAGTAGTTATTCTACCTGATTATACAGATGTGTGTCCAAGAGAATCACATTCAATTATGCTAGTAGAACATGAATGTTTACGGGTGTTATGGGATAATACCTACGTCTGCAAATAATATTGTAATGTTGACAAAGTGTACTTGGTAAGTTCAAGTCCAAAAATACACCTTAACACCTGCTCAGTACCAGTTCCTGTGCTAGATGCTACTGATTCTCTTTCTTCTTTCCTTCCTAGAGAAAACCTTTGAAAGAAAAGCATACGTATTGATTTTTGTCCTCCTTACCATCCATACCTCTTCAACTTTCAACCAGCAGGTTTCTACCCTACTGCTCCATATAAAACACTCTGGAAAAGACCCTCATTACTTCCTAATTGCCAAATTCAATGGACTCCTGTCAATTTCTACTCTATTTTACCTCTATGCTGTATTTGTGATGTTGACTGCTGTTCCTACCTTCACTGCTACCAGCCCATGCTTTCCTTCTGCTGTTCCCATCTTTTTTATATTGTTCATCTTAGAGCTCCAATGTATACCAGAAATGTTATATTTTCCAGTATTCTCTCCTTTTTTCTTTTCTCAGTCTCACTAGGTGATCTCATCCATAGACATGGCTTCAGTCACAATTTATATACTGAAGATCCCTAGGCCACAGTTCTAATCCAGAGCTTTCCCTCGATTTCAAATGCTATCGTTTATTTCTTCTTGGAAGACCAACAGCCACCTCAATCTATCCAAAACGGACTTTGTTATCTGGATTCATTTTATCCCCTCTCTTGCCTAAACTATTGCAGTCTCCCAAATTGTCTCCTATTGCCAAAGTCCCACCCTTCAATCTATCCACTAAACCTTTGTCAAAGTGAAGTTTCAAAAATGTAAATAAGATTTGTCACTTCCCTGCTTAAAACCCATTCCTGACTACAAGTACTAAGGTAATAAATTCTAAATTCCTTGATATGATACAAAAATATTTCCTAACCATATTTCTACCCACATTTACGGACATCTTTGGTACTACTTCACACAAATTATTTCCAATTTTCAAATAAACCATACTATGTCTGCCCTTTTTTCACACTGGTCCATCTGTGTAGAATATTTTACTTCACAGTTTGTCAATCTGGTGAATTCCTGTACATCTTTCAATATAATTCAAGAGTTCTTCTCTAATTAAGCTTTCCATCACTCCACCTTACATCCCAGTAGACAGAAAGGCTCTATATATTTTTTTTTTTTTTAATATTTTTTTTTTTTTTTTATTGGGGAAGGGGAACAGGACTTTATTGGGGAATAGTGTGTACTTCCAGGACTTTTTTCCAAGTCATTTGTCCTTTCAATCTTAGTTGTGGAGGGTGCCGTTCAGCTCCAGGTCTATTTGCCATTGCTAGTTGCAGGGGGCGCAGCCCACCATCCCTTGTGAGAGTTGAATCAGCAACCTTGTGGTTGAGAGCCCACTGGCCCATGTGGGAATCAAACCGGCAGCCTTCAGAATTAGAGCACGGAGCTCTAACCGCCTGAGCCACCGGGCTGGCCCCAAGGCTCTATATTTTATAAGTCCACTACAGCCAATACCTACTTCTATCATGGCACCTATAATTTATTGACTTTTATGTGTCTGCTTTACCTTTACATATTTTAAATTTCTTAAAGGCAGAGGTTATGTCTTATTCATCATTTTATCCCCAACCTGTCACATACTAAGTGTGCAATAAGAGATTGATGAAAGTATGATTGCATGAATAAATTAATGTGAATGTTTCTTATCCTCAACTGTCTCAAAGTCTAGTGGGGAAACACACACAAATATCAAAAATTATAATAGCATATATATCTGCAATGGCTGACTTGTGTGCACTCTGTCTGTTGTTTCCAGAGAGGTGGAGAGAAAGCATATATATTCACTGTGAAAATGAAGTGTCTTTTGCTATTTGTTTATGCCATTCCTGCCACTTCCTATTTCTACTGTAACTATATAGTTGGTTTTATTATTCCCCTAAATACTAATAGCTAAAAATAAATAAAGATTTGAGTACAAAATAAAATTAGTTAAACTATCCACGTAGCAGTGATTTTTAGAGGAATCAATTTCAAGCAATATATGTGAGAAGATACCCTTTTTCTAGGAAAACGTATTTTTACCATGACCTGTATTCTCTAGTTAACAATGGTTATAGATTAGAACACATTTAAGGTTGCTGTGCTTTTAGCTGTTGACAAATTGTAGAATAGACTAAATAAGAGGATACAAAAAAATCAGGTGGAAACCGGACCCAGTATTTGAAATTCCGAACTGTTGCCCAGGCTTTAGTCTTGTTTTTTCCCATTGAAATAGGGTCAGTGTGAGAGGGCTAAAGTAGATGGCGAAATGATGAATGCAATGAGGGGAAGAGGTTGAGGAAATTATTCTGGAACCCATGATTTAGGTTTCAAATAAAGATAGTTTCGGAAGGAAATGAAATTGGTGGTCTCTGTAGCAGAGATGCAATTTGAATGCATCAATGTATTTCACATACTGGGAATTTCTGTGGAAATGTATAATGAGCTCCTGTTGGGGTAGTTTCCTGTATAATGCTTCAGTGCTAGGGCATGCATTTGTCCGATGTCTACAGTGTCCTGAGCCACTGGACAAATTTTAAATATTTAGAAATAAAAATAGCTTAAGGCTTTTTCTCAGCACTCTCCAAGGTACCAAGCTGATGAAAAGGAGAGTCCAAAAACCTTCAAAACTGAAGCCTGCCTCACCTGAGTACTCAGCATAGCAAGAAACTGGGTGACAATTCCAGGGAAAACCACATGGCTATTGATGAACTTATTTTCAGAAAGAAACACACAGTGTCATTTAATCAAAATGTAGCACATTGGTATGAAATTTGATGAGCTAGCACAAACTCAATTGTGTTTGATGCCTTATTTCCAATTAACTTGAGATATATTTTAATTTTCCCTGCTTCTTAACAGTTCATTTTAAAAATCCATTCATAAAAATTAAATAAACACAATGTGCTGAATTTTAAAAATCTAACTTTATGTTTCCATTCCCCTCTCTTTCTTTTTCCGTCCCTTGCTTCCTTTTTCTGTTAAAGAAAAATGAGAAGTGTAGAGGGACTGCCATCTACTGGTACACAGGAACATTCCTGAAATAGTTGAATAGCACCAGCTAAGCTATTGTAATTGGCCTTGCCAAGAACATTCCCAGAGACAAAAGAAAAGGTCTTGATGCTTGAAGCTCTTTAAATAAAACTCTGGTTTATTTATGCATTCATTCACTAATTTCACGTATTCATGCATTCATTCACTAATTTCAAAAATATAGAATTTAGAACATAGTATTGCCAAGCACTGAACTAAATCTATAGAACACAAAGATGACTACATCATGGTACTTGATAAAATAAAATAAAAAATAAAAAATTTCATTTTCATTCCTTCCTCCATTCATGTACTGTCGATAGTATACAAATCTATTTTTGTAGCATGCACTCGAGTTAATGGATTGAGCCACTGAGGATAATTTCTGGAAAATATTAAAGATTTACAGGCTGTGCTGCCAGGAAAAAATCCCAGGAGGACTCCAGAAGCATACAAATCTTGTAAATACCTCTTTCTTCATTTATTCAAAATTCAGTCTATTTATTTTAACATATTTAATAATCCTTTTAAATATTACCGTTCACAAAGGAGAAAAGATAGAGAAGTAATTCTATTGAATGTGTTCCTCAATAGGAGACACAGAATAGGTATATTAGGAGTGGCAGAGAATATACACAGATATTGATTTCACAACATTAATACTGATTAATACAGCAACAATATTCACCTGGAAAACCTTAGCAAGCCTGACCTAATACCTACCCTATAAATTCTAATCAAACCAGAAAGTCACTCAGGCAGTGAAAAAGCCTGACATGTGACCATTAAAGACCAGTAAAAAAGGATTCTTGCACAACCATTAGAGATTAGAAGTATTTCAGTAACCCAATTTTGTTATTTTTTCTAAGAAATCTTGGTTTTCACAATATACATCAAACTTGTAAATAATCGGACTTTAAAAATGATTCAAAGACACTTTCATTATCACAAATTCAAACGTTCTCAGTCTCCTACTATGGATATACTTGTAATCTCTTTTGGCTTCTAAAAGAACATGTATCTTTCATTTGCTTCTATAAACCAAGTCATAGCATAGTTCTTGGCCCATTTTAGGTTCTCCATGCATTTGATTAAAGCATTGAGTGAATATCATTGTATTTTATGCATATGTGGTTAATTGGAGAAGATCCCACCAGTGATGTCTATTCTGCTTTATTGTTTCCAAAATTCCAATATTGCTTTTTAAAAGAAATATGGTGAAATAATTTTTGTCTGACAAAAGAGTTCCAAAGGTAGTAGAGAGAGAGTTCTCTCATAACCCTTCATTCAACTTCTTCTTTATGTTAATATCTCACATAACTAAGACATAATTAAAAGTGAGAACTTAGCATCAGTACAGTATTATTAACTAAACTACAAATTTATTTTGGATTCCCCCAGCTTTTCCACTAATGCCTTTTCTGTTTGTGTGTTTGTTTGTTTGTTTGTTTGTTTCAGTATCTCACGTTGGAATTAATTATGTCTCTAGTCACCTCCAATCTGTGACGGTTCCTCAATCTTCCCTTATCTTTCATGACCTTGACACTTCTGAAGAATACTGGTCATGAACTTTGTAGAATGCCCCTCTCTTTAGGTTTGTCTGATGTTTTCTCATGATTACACTGGCATTATAGATTTTTGGAAATAATACTACAAAGGTGAAGTATGCTTCTCATAGCATCACAACAGGGGGTTCAATATGTCTTGTTACTGACAATGTTATCTTCAATCATTTGATGAAGACTGTATTGGCCAGGTTTCTCCACTGTCAGCTCTACCTCCTGGAAGGAAGAAGGAGTATCAAAGTATTTGTGCCTCTTTCCTCAGTCTCCAGTAGTTTTCTTACATCGAGTGCTGATCAATGCTCAGCTGAGGACTCAAAGGGAATCCTTTTCCGGCTTCTAGAGCTCTATCTTCCTATCCACATCTCTCATCTTCTGCTCTATATATTTTTCTCTGCATTCTCAACTCTGTTTCCTCAACTCAGGGAAACCGTGAGGCTTTGTTTCGGTTCATCCCCTGACTGAATCATAGAAATTCTCTTAAGACAGTAAGATGGATCAATAGGAGGATCAATTAGACATATGAAAAAATGCTCAACATCACTAATCATCAGAGAAATGCAAATAAAACCACAATGAGATATCACCTCACCCCAGTTAGAATGGCTATCATCAACAAGACAAATAATAAGTGTTGGAAAGGCTGTGGAGAAAAGGAAACCCTCATACTCTGTTGGTGGGAATGCAGATTTGTTCAGCTGCTATGGAAGGCAGTGTGGAGGTTCCTCAGAAAATTAAGAGTAGAATTATCATATGACCCAAAAATCCCTCTCCTGGATATCTACCCCCAAAAAATCTGAAAACATTTATCCATAAAGATATATGTTCTCTGGTGTTAATCGCAGCTTTATTTATGGTGGCCAAGACAAGGAAACAACGAAAGTGTCCTTTGATTGATAATTGGATAAAGAAGAAGTGGGATATATATATATATATATATATATACACACACAATGGAATATTATTCTGCCATAAGATGAAATAGTGCCATTTGTAACAACATGGATAGATCTTGAGATTATCATGTTAAGCGAAATAAGTCAGAGATAAAAAGTTGAGAATCATGTGATTTCACTGATATGTGATATATATATTAGGTTAGCGCAAAAGTAATTTCAGTTTAAAAGGTTTTTTTTAAAAAAATTACAAAAACTACAATTAATTT
This sequence comes from Rhinolophus sinicus, assembly GCF_057876585.1. Taxonomy (NCBI): domain Eukaryota; kingdom Metazoa; phylum Chordata; class Mammalia; order Chiroptera; family Rhinolophidae; genus Rhinolophus; species Rhinolophus sinicus. The sequence goes on from NC_142514.1 coordinate 127,007,738, forward strand.
TGCACCAACCTAATAAAACTGAAAACAACAAAAGAACAAGACAAACATATGAAGAAACAAAAACTCATAGACACAGACAATAGTTTTGTGGTTACCAGAGGGTAAGTAGTGAGGGATGTGGTAGATGAGAGTAAAGAGGATCAAATATATGGTGATGGAAAGAGAACTGACCCTGAGTGGTGAACACACAATGTATTGCAGAATTGTACACCTGAAATCTATGTAACTTTGCTAACAATTGTCACCCAATGAACTTTAATTTTAAAAAAAAAAAGGAGGATTCACTTCATTTGTTTTCCTTCTCTCAGAAGCTGGCTGTTCAATTTCTGAAAACCACTGTTCCTTATATTTTGTCCTATTTTTCATTTGTTTGAGGTGTCTGGGTAAATCCAGGCCTTTATTCCATTTTGACCAGAAGCAGATGCCTGCCTGGCCCAATGTTTTAAACCCCATCTGCATGCTAATACCATTAAAAATTAAAATTTTAGTCCAGAACTCTACCTTGAACTGCAAATACATATCCAATTTTGTATTTTATATTTTTCCTTCAATTCTCCTTGACATTCTAAACCCAACTTACTTAAAGCGGAACTCTTAATGTACTCTACCTCCCCCATCATCCATTACTCTCCTGCTAGTCCTAATCTCAGTACCTGTCACCACCAGCCCCCTAGATGCTCAGTTCAAAAATCTAGGAGTTACCTTTGATTCCTCTCTTCCCTTAACTGCTATATCTAATACATTAGCAATTCCTACTGTTATATTTCAAAATGCATATCAAATCCAACCTCTTGTCTCTCGCTGCACTGCATCCACTCTCAGAATCTCTCATTTGAGCCATTGCAGAAACTTCCAGTATCGTTACTTCCATTCTTGTATTTTCCCTTCCATTTATTATCTAATAGCCAGAATATATGTTTTTAAATATATATAAGATCCTGTTGCCTCCCTGATAAAACATTCTCAGCAGCTTCCCGTTGCAATTAGAAAACATTCCACACATATTACCGTGATCTTCAAAGCCCTACTTGATCTGGATACCGTCTTCATCTCTAACCTCACTTGATGCCTCTTTCCTCCTCTATTCTAGGCACAGAGGCTTCCTTTCTCAGAAGACATCAAGCATCTTCCCCTCTCATATTCAGAGACTTTATACTTTTTTATTTCCGTTTCTTAGAATGCTCTTTTCCCTAGCTCATGATATGGCTGGTTTTCTATTAGGTGGGTTCATAAGTTATTGCGGTTTTTGTAATTATTTTTAACCTTTTAAACCGCAGTTACTTTTGCACCAACCTAATGTCATTCAGGTTTCAGCTTAAATGTCATCTTCTGAAAGCCTTCCTTGACCGCTCTATTTAAAGGTGAGCTCCAGCTTCCAATGACCCTCTTTAACTTTATAGTATTTATTTCCTTTGTAATACTTAAAATGATTCCTCATTGTCTTGTTTGCTTGCTTCTTTGTTTATATATCATCTGTTTCTCAAACAAAAACTGCTAGAAGAAAGAAAATCATCTATATTTTTCACTACTGTCTCTGTAACATATGACATGGTGTCTGGCACATATTAGGTATTCTGTAAAATTTCTTGAATAAGAGGGACACCAGCGTTACATCCACACAGAAGAAAGATCACGTGAGCATACAACAACAAGGCAGCCATATGCAAGCCAAGCAGAGAAGACTCAGAAGAAACCAAATCTGATGACACCTTAATCTTGGAATTTCAGCCTCCAGAACTGTGAGAAAATAAATTTCTGTTGTGTAATGAAAAAAAAAAAAAAAAAAAGAAATGAAATGAACTTTCTTAAATAAATGAATGAAGATATAAATACTTTTTTTTTTTTTAAATAAATGGGAAGGAGACTAATGTCATTGTCCAGGCAAGATCTGACTTGGTAAATAAGAATCTAGACAAAGAGCCAACAACAATCTGTAGGCCAAATCCAGCCTGTCACCCATTTTTATAAATAAAGTTGACTTGAAACACAGCCACACCCATTTTATTATGTATTGTCTATGACTATAGTGGCAGAATTGAATAGTTGCAACAGAAACTGTATGGCCTGGAAAGCCTAAAAATATGTAATCTCTGTCCCTTTACAGAAAATGTTTGCCATTTCCTTATCTAGGCATTGACAGAGACAATGGGGATATAGCAAAAGAAACAGGTCATTTAAAGCATCACTCTGAGACCACAAATCAATGTTCCATGATAATACACATACAACTCACCTCTTTCCTGCAACATTCGGCTCTCTGAATTCTTTCCTCCAGTTATTTCCGCAGGGTTAGGATAACATTTCTTTTTTCAATTAAAGTTTATTGGGGTGACAATTGTTAATAAAGTTACATAGATTTCAGGTGTACAATTCTGTAATACATTATCTATATCTCACATTGTGTGTTCACCACCCAGCGTCAGTTCTCTTCCTATCACCATATATTAGACACCGTTTACCCTATTCTAGAGCTCCCCACCCCCCTTACCCTCTGGTAACCCCTAAACTATTGTCTATGTCTATGAGTTTTTGTTCCTTCATTTGTTTGTCTTTATCTTTCGTTGTTTTCCATTTTATATACCACATATCAGTGAAATCATATGGTTCTCTACTTTTTCTGTCTGACTTATTTTGCTTAGCATTATAATCTCAAGATCCATCCATGTTGTCACAAATTGTCCTATTTCATCTTTTCTTACTGCCGAATAGTATTCCATTGTGTATATATACCACAACTTCTTTATCCATTCATCTGCCGAAGGACATTTTGGATGTTTCCATGTCTTGGCCACTGTAAACAAAGCTGCAATGAGCATTGGAGCACATGTGTCTTTATGTATAAATGTTTTCAGATTTTTTGGGTAGATACCCAGGAGAGGGATTGCTGGGTCATATGGTAATTCTATTTGTAATTTTTTGAGGAACCTCCACACTGCCTTCCATAATGGCTGCACCAGTCTGCATTCCCACCAACAGTGTATAAGGGTTCCTTTTTCTCCACAGCCTCTCCAACACTTGTTACTATTTGTCTTGTTGATGACAGCCATTCTAACTGGAGTGAGGTGATATCTCATTGTGGTTTTTATTTACATTTCTCTGATGATTAGTGATGCTGAGCATTTTTTCATATGTCTATTTGCCATTTGTATGTCCTCTTTGGAGAAATGTCTCTGGTATTGGCAGGAAAACATACACACAGACAAATTTAATAGAATTGAGAACCCAGAAATAAAACCACACAAATATGAACAGATAATTTTTGACAAAGGAGCAAAAAGCATACAATGGAGAAAAGACAGCCTCTTCAATAAATGGTGCTGGCAGAATTGGAAAGCCACATACAAAAGAATGACACTGGACTTCTATCTGTCACCATGTACCAAAATTAATTCAAAATAGATCAAAGACCTATGCATAAGACCTGAAATAATAAACTGCACAGAAGAAAACATAGGTACTAAATTTATGGACCTTGGGTTCAAAGAGCATTTTATGAATTTGACTCCAAAGTCAAGGGAAGTAAAAGCTAAAATATCTTATGAATGGGACTATATCAAACTTAAAAGCTTCCACACAGCAAAAGAAACCATCGACAAAATAAAGAGGCAACCAACGAATGGGAGAAGATTTTTGCAAACAGCACCTCTAATAAGGGGCTAATATCCAAAAAGTATAACATTTTTTAATAGTGTATATTCCATGTTTCTGAGACTCTGAACTATAGATCTTGAAACATCCTTCTTTATCACTATAAAGGTGGAGCCAGGATCCCACTTATGCATTTTGTAGGTTGTCATACTATTTCAGAACTTTCAAGTTACATATGCTGATTCAAATACCGCCATCACTCTTGTTATTTCTTTTGCATTTTGAAAGTGTTGCCATGTCATGAAACTTATTAAAATGCGTACTATTTTTGTTGGAGTTCTATTAAAATGTAATTTCAACCAGAAACAGCGATCCATCTTTCTAGGATCATTAGGTCCTTTAAAATGGGCATTCGATGAATTCAAGCTTTCAGACTATAGTAATATCAGTTAGGCCACTAGAAATGTAATGTACATTTTCAATGCTATCCCAAGTTCCTTAAAATCAATCCAAAAGAATAAAATTTACTCAACTAGCAATGTGTGTTTGTGACAAAAAGTTAAATCACACACTTTTTCAGCCTTCTAGCACTCTTATACTTGGTGGAAGAAGGCCATGGAAGACTTAATTTGTCTGCCAAGGAAGCCTCAGACTTCCCAAGGTCTCCTCATTTTGTCACCATCCCAGCTTTTAGGAAGTGATGACTTGTCAAATTCATGTGACCACATATCAAATACACAATAATATTACCATGTAAACACAAATGATGTTATTGTATCATTTCCTATTCCAAGATGAAAAATGATTAAAAGATCACCAGGTCATTTAAAAAAAAAAAAAAAGCTGAATTTGGGGAACAGACTATCACGAATCCATGTCCCTCTGCTTTGCCCTGTCTGTTTATATTCTTTAATATGACCATAGCATGAAAAATGAAGCTAGTGATATGAAATATAAATTAGTTACCACAGGTGACATTGCTCACTACAGGTGACGATGGAGACATATTAAGACAATGTGAATGTTTTATGGCTGTCTGTCTTAGATACTGTATATCTGTTGAAAAGCAGCCAGCATAATTTGAATGCCTTGGAAGCCCCCAAGCTCACACTTTTAGCAAAACCAAAACAAAATGAAAATAACCTATGTAGGCTTTTCCTTTACTTAGTATGTCCTACAGCAAAGGTCTAGGAGTGCTTTCAAGTAAGTGGAATCAAAACCAAAACGAATCAAAACAAAACTTAAAAAAAAAAAAAAAAACCCTTGAGAAAGCAATCTTAAAACATAACCATGTTATTTACACATTACTTTGTTTAATGTTTAAGCCTCTCAGATCAACATGGTAACATCTAAAAGGTATGTAGATAATGTAGATATGTAAATAAAATTATATTAAAGAACCAAGGAAGAGAATATATCAAATTATCAAATGCACCTCAGACTATCAGAGCAAGATATTAATTCATCATTAAGAAACCAATTTACATTGTTTTGATGTGTTAGACTTTTGTTAACCAGAAAAGCATCTACTTTCATAATTATTGACTTTATAGACTTTCTTTTCATTACCAAATTTAAGAATATAGAAGACATTTTTTTAAATTATAAGTATTGAATTGCATGGATTTTAACTTCTTTACTTTTTTCCACTTCAGTATTGATCAATACCAACATCTCACTGAAGAAGAAATAAATCCAAATTTAAAAAGTAATAATGCAGATGTGTAAAGCAACAGTATTTATAATGTAGCAATGTCAAACAATAGTTCATTTACATGTTAAGGCACATGAGATACAATTTGATAGGTGGATGTAAAAATATGGGCAGTTGGCTCAGGTTTTCCTCAGTCTTTGTAGTTGTACTTACTAATTTTGCTAAATACCTACAGATACGCCAATTTCGTTCTTTGCTCAAACAAAATTCTCTTAATTTCTCAAAAAGGTAGGTTGGTATAAGCAGGAAGATTCTTTTAATGCAGCCCTTCCAAATTTTTTTTTTCCCCACATAAAGACAACATCATTTGTCCCTACAAAAGAAATGGATAACAATTTAATGGTCAATACACAGAGTGAGCAATTTACCCTTCTAATCAAATTAGTCCATCTTTCATACATATTGCCACCCCCTGAGCTTTAGGTCATGCCATTCTTTCCACTGAAATGCCCTTTCCTTACACTCTCTTGCATCAGGGAACAATTCAGCTAAAGCTGATAGCATCCAACTGTTAGGAATCTCAAGCCTAATGAATTCAGTTAGCCTCTGCACTAGCAATATTCTGCATATTTTGCATTCCTCAAGATATGCTGTTCATCCTGCCCACCACCCCTTTCTAAGTAATACCCATCATTATCAAAAATAAATATTCACTAAGCTGTATCATGTACTAAATACCATTCTAAATGACACCACATCAAGTTATAAGCGACTACAATTAGGTTACTAGGTACTATTCTAGATGTTGAGATTGTAATTCTCAAATTATTTAGTTAGGGGTTTAGCTCCTACACAGTAAGATAAACATCAACGATAGAAAATATTATAAAGTATCAAGTGATTATCATAGAATGTAGATGAGAACAAATTTCAGGGAAAGGAAAAATTTTCAACAGGAGTAGTCAGGAAATACATATTGGCGTAAAAAACAAGTAAAGTACAAAAGAGAGAAATTCTAAGAAATAAAAAAGGAGGGAACAAAATTGTGGGGGTGAAAATACAGGAACTCATATTAGTAGATACAGAGACTACACATAAGAAAGAAAACTTGGAGACTAAGCCTATGAACGCCAACATAAAGTACCTAGATTTAGTTTATAAAACGGCAAAGAGCAAATTAAGCCTTTTGAATTGTGGGTGACATGAACAGAGAATTGGTTTTCAAAGATTAATCTGGCATCAGAGTGCTATATGGCCTGGAGGTAGGAAGATGTTTTAGGAGCCTTTTGCAGAAGACTAAGGATAAGGTAACTGTGCTCTGCAGTACAGTAGCCATTGGGATTAAAAAGAAAACACATGAAATGATATTACAAAGAGAAAAACGAATAGAAATTTTTGAGTGACATCACATGGAGAATAATTTAAAAAGAGGTTAAGATTAGAAAAGAATGCTGGTTTATGAAATCTACACAGAGAAAAATCAAGATCAGTGCCTAGAAGGTACAAGGTAGAGAGAAAGTTTTGTTGTTTATGGGCCATATTTTTTAAAAATCCAGTGGACAACACTTTTGCTGTGGCTTGTTGCCTCACACTTTCTCTTTCTAGGTGGCCACATCTTGTCTTTCTCTGTTATGAGCTACCCTTTAATAAATGAAATCATTCAGTAAATTCTTGTCTTCAATAATGCTTTTATCATTAATTCATTTAATGTATATTTACTGAATTCATGCTAAATGTTAGGTATTATGTTAGGTAGTGGGGATAAAATGTTGAACAAAATATACAGTGCCAACCTTCATGGTGCTTATAACGTAATGGAGAAAACATATTTAACAAATAAATGCACAAGTAATTACTTAAATGATTATTTTACATGCTATTAAGTAAAAGTACAGAGGGCTATGAGAGTTCATAGCAGAGGGAATTAACTTAATTCAGTAAGAAGTTCTGAGACAGATTCCCCAACAAATTAAAGTAGTATCTAATCTGAGACTCGAAGAATGAGTAGAAGTAGCTAGGCTAGGCAGGGTGTGTGTGTGTGTGTGTGTGTGTGAAAGAGAGAGAAATGAAGGGAATATCTACATGAAGGAAACAGGATGTGCAAGGGCTGTGAAGGCAAAATAATTTAGTTCGTTATTTCAAGACCAGAGAAGGTTAGTGTGAATGGAGCAAAGTGAAGAAGAAGGAGATTATTGAAAGATGAGGAGGGAGAAACTGGCAGGAATCATATCATTTAAATCTTGTAGAATGTATAAATGTATCCATAGAGCAATGGAAAGCTATTAAAGGCCTTTAATGGGAGTTTTTAACACTGCTGAAAGTTTGGATACTGAAATGGAGAAATACAAGACTAGAAACAGGAAAACCACTTCCGAGGCTATTTGTCTAAGTTCAGGCAATTGATCATGATGGCCAGAGTATTAGCAACAGAGACTGAGAGAAGTGAGTACATTCACGGCACACCTTGCACATTTGGGAGGTAGAATTGGCACGATTTGATAATGAATTGGATGTGAGAGAGTGAGGTAGAAGGAGTGTCAAGGATGGCTCCCAAATTTCTGAAAAGAACAACTAAGTGTATGAAAAAGTCACTTACCAAGACAGCTTACCTTAAAGAGAAGCTCATGTGTTGGGGATATATTGCGGGTTCCGTTTTTGACTATGAGGAACCAACACAGAATATTCAAATAGGCCAATTTGTATGTATGGATCTTGAGATCAGTTGGATTTAATGTTTAATACCTGAATGGAAGCATTTTCAGGGGAGAAGACTTCTTATAAGTAGTTAGGTAAAAATGACTTTCATTAACTATAGCTTCTGTATTGGCTAAAATGAAATCTTCATCTAAAGTCAACCTAGAATCTTAAAAACTATGTACATTTTATTCATTTAATTAAAATTATGATGAGAACAAATCTTTTCAAAAGAAAATCAACCAATTTACCTAATAATAGTGTTAAGTGATTATTATTCATTAAAATGAAAGTAAGAACTGTCCAAGGTCAAATTTCTTCCCATACAGACAGGCATATTTGGCAGGCTATGTGCCATCCCTCCTAATCTCTTTGTATTATTCTAATTTTTTTCTGGGCAAGTAGCATTTTTTCATGGACTACCTGTAGATTACAAAAAACAGTAATTAAGAAGAAGCCATTCAGTTTTTAAACCTTGAGAAAAAAACAAAAACCAATGAGAATAAATAAATAGATAAATGGAGGAAAGACTGTCTTCCATTTCAGAGAGCACTGCCTGTTAGGTTTCTTAATTTGTGATAACGAAGATATTAGGCCACAGACGTCTGCCGTTGGATTTCTAGTATTAAACACTGATTGCTCAGTATCCTTAGTTAATTTATCAGCACATTTAAGTCCTAACTTAGTATCTCAGGCTCTGCTTGGCAGTATGGATGTAAAAGTCCCTGGCCATTAAGGATTTAAAATCTGGTTGGGGAAGTAAGATATACCCAGTAAAAAAAGAACAGTAGAATGATTGTCTAGGTCTTATTTTTGAGGAAACACGGTGGTAACCACTTTGAGCACCTCTTGTAATTGAAGTCAAACGTGACTTGCATTCATCTTTTGTTATCAGTATATATTGAGTATACAATTTTAATAGTTTTTTTTTTCCTTTCTTAAAATGTGTATACATTTTTTGGAACCCTCTGTAGATAAGGAATTAGTACTACCCAAATATAATGTGCATCCTTATTTTTTCCTCACAAATTTGGGCAAAAAATTGTGCATTATACACAGCAAAATACGGTAATTGTTCTCTGCCAAAGTTGGTGGGCAGCCTGTTTCTAAAGCTCTGTGACCCTTAAAGTCACACATTTGTAGTGCATTTCCACTAATAAAACCTATGTATGTTCCCCTTTCTGAGCACAGATAGAATGGATGATGCTAGGTCATTATATGAAGAGCTGTCAGCATGGTACAGACATATGAGTACATGTTTACTTACAAAACTGTTTTACATAGAACTATGGAATATAAAGCTTAGAAGTCATCAAGTCCCATTTTCTTAACTTATAGAAGAGGATATTGGTCCCCATAGAGCTCCCACAGTTGGCTAGCTGAGAACCATGATCAGAGCCTAGGTCACTGGACTCCACCTCCATTATATTTGACTTGAGCACTTCAGATTCTCAGGTCTTTTTAAAGAACCGTAAAGAATGCTTAAAGCTAAGTAGTTGCTACGCTAATCTTCATCCTGTAGCACATGTCGTCCTTAAGCCATCATTTTAACCTTCAATTTCACCTCTGTTGACAATCTAGGAAAGAAAAGAAAGTACAAATTCTGATTTTCCTGCTCTTCTGTGATGCTTCCAAAAAAACAGGTTAAAACTGGATCCTAAAAGAATGAAAGGAAACATTTCAGGCAGAAGGAATGAACACTAAGGAAAGTAGGGAATTTCTATTTAAAATATATTGAAGTTTGACTATAATAAAAATTAAATGAATAGAGCATGAAAGTGATAGTTGAGGTAAAGGTTTTAGAGAAAATGAATGCTTGGCTAAGTTACCTGAAGGTCATTGTGTAGACCAGAGCTTTCCAATTATTAATAATTAAGTATCTTTATTGGAAAAATATCTCATTCCATACTTTTATATTTATTTACTTATAAAATATATACTCTCTGTTACTGTAATAATACAAAAGTATTTTGATGTTGTTCTTCTCATACCCTAGTGAATCATACTACGTTTTCACTTAAATATACTCACCTCTTTTTGAAATCTACTGTAAAACAATGATGAAAAGCCGCAGAAAATTTTTAAGCACGAGCATAATATAAGTGTAGCCTAGAAAAATTTATCTGAAAGCAACATTCAAAATGAATTTAAATAGATATACTGAAAATAGAGCAACTTGTTAGGTTTTTTCCCCCAATAAGCCAATAATCCAATAATTGGAGTCTTTGTTATCTTTTCTTTCAATTACAGTTGATATACAATATAATATTAGTTTCAGGTGGACAACATAGTAATTGGACATTTATATTTTTCATGAAATATCTTTTTCCAACCACTTACTTTCAGTCTGTGTGTGTCTATTGATCTGAAGTGAATCTCTTGTAGGAAACATATGTAATGGTCTTGTTTTCTTATCCATTCAGCCACCCTACGTCTTTTGATTGGTGCATTTAATCCATTGACATTGAAAGTAATTGTTGATAGATATGTAGTTATTGTCATTTTATTATTCCTGTTTTTTATCTTTCCTTCTTCTTCTTCTTCTTCTTCTTCTTCTTCTTCTTCTTCTTCTTCTTCTTCTTCTTCTTCTTCTCCTTCTTCTTCTTCTTCTTCTTCCTCCTCCTCCTCCTCCTCCTCTTCCTCCTCCTTCGTCTTCTTTCTTTTTTCTTCTTTCTTCTTCTTCTCCAAGAAGTCCCTTTAACATTTCTTGTAATACTGGTTTGGTGGTGATGAACTCTTTTAGATTTTTCTTAAGAACTTCATCTGTCCTTCAATTTTCAATGATAGCTTTGCTAGGTAATCTTCATTGTTGTCTTTGCATTTCATCACTTTGAATATGTCATGATAATCCCTACCAGTCTTCAAAGTTTCTGTTGAAAAATCAATGAAGAGTTTTATGGGAGCTCCCTTTTATGTAACTAACTGCTTTTCTGTTGTTGTTGTTTTAATAAGTTTATGGGTGAAAATTATTAGTAGTTACATAGGTTTCAGGTGTACAATTCTGTAATACATCATCTATCTATCACATTGTGTATTCACCACCCAGAGTCAGTTCTCCTTCCATCACCACATATTTGACCTCATTTACCCTCATCTACCACCCTCTTCCCTTGATTGCTAGTGGCATGTCAGTATATGGGATTGACCCTCAGGCTGAGAGACTGTGAGGGTTGGAGATGACTACAGCAGACAAACTATTGTATGGGGGCTGACCCCACAGAGGGGGGCTCACTTTAGCAGGACTCTGGTGCTGGCAGAGTCCAGCCTTCAGGTGTATCATTTGTGGAGCTGCCTGGGTGGTGTTCTGGTGTGGTCTGAAGACAGCTACCTGGTATAATTGTTCTGGAGCCTCGTGGGAGGGGCTCTAGTGTAAACCAAGGTCACTGCCATTTGTGTCCAGCTTGCGTGACCTGTTAGGAACTACAAAGTGATCTGCAGTTGCTTGCTGCTTATGCTGGGCATGGAGGCACTTTTAAGAGGCTATGCTGTGACTCAAGACTGGCTGCTACTAGTGCCAGGCTTGGGACCTTTCGGTGATTACCACAAAGTGACCTGAGACCAGCCACCCCTTGTGCTGTTTTTTGGCTTCTTAGTTGAAGCTACATTCCAAGCTAATACTGGACACACCTTATGTCAGACTTGGGGACACACAACGGGTGTTTTAATGCAAGTTGAGATTGGTCACTGCTTTTACCAGGCTTGGGGCCACTTAGAAAGAGGTACAGGGTACACCAAGGCCAGCCACTGTTTGTTTGGGGTTTGTGGACCTTTGAGAGATTTTAGGAAAGCCCGTAGCATGAATCAAGGCAGACCACTTGTGTGGAAAAGCTGTTGGAAATGTCTCAGTCCTGTCATACAAAATGGGTGGTGTGGGAGTCTCAGGGAATCACCAAGTAGGGCAAATGGTGTTAGCCAGGTTAATGGAGAGCTCAGATTGGTGCCTGCCTGTGCCTGCCAGTTAGATGGGGGGAGAGCTCAACAAAGGAACAATGGTGCCTGCCAGTGATTCTCTTCCTGGATAGAGCTGCCCTGCCCAGTGCCCCTTCAGCCCTCACCCCGAGACTAGTCAATTCAGTTCCTCCCCATATATCCCTGATGCTTTTGAGATACTTTTCCATACTGGATCCTAGAGTGAGTTTGTAACCTAGCAAGTCAATGCTCAAGCCCCTCAGATGGAATGCCTGGGACTCCAGCAGCCATCTATCTCACTGGGATGCAATCCCCACTGGTTTTCACGGCCAGATGTTATGGAGACTTCTTTCCCTGGCACTGGCGCCCCGGACTGGGGATCCTGCTATGGGGCTAGAACCTCTTAGCTTCTAGGACCTCCGCAGCTGAGATATCCTTCCAATTTCTTAATCACCACATCATCGGTGTGGGACCTTCCTATTCTGTGTCTCCACCCCTACTACCAGCCTTGTTGTGGCTTCTTCTTTATATCCTTAGTTATAAAACTTCTATTCAGCTAGGCTCTCAATGATAATTGTTCTATAATTTAGTTGTAATTTGGATGTGGTCATGTGAGGAGGTGAGCAAAGCTTTTACCTACTCCCCCATCTGGACTGGAAGTCTAATTGAAGTCTTTAATTTGAGTAGAAGCAGTGGGAAAGAAGATAAGGAGGTGAATCTCATGGGTATCATGTAGATAGAATTGGTTGAAAATACATGTTAAAATAAATATAATACATGTTAAACATCAGTCAAATGATAAGAATTAAACACATTATAGAATCCTTTTGATTTCTCTAGAATTGACTGTACTTGTAAGAGAAATAAAACTGGACTCAACTAGGCCAAAATAAAGTAAAATAAAACTGGACTCAGTTAGGCCAATTTCATGACTGTATCCATTAATGCTTGGAAGATTGAAAATAGGAACCAGAAAACTAGGTGCATTTAAGATCTACCTTAGGTTGGACATTGGAAAATTAGATACGACATAAGGAAAAAAGAATAGGAAAATCAAGATTCTTGAAAGAGTCTCGTTGAAAGTTGACCATGTGGTCAAGACTGAGTAGGAAGATATCAGAGTATGTGATGGTTTGTGAATAAAAGACATTATCCGTATTTAGAGATACCAGTTACCTGAGCCACTTAAAAATGCCATTCCATGCAGTGTGAGCAGGACTACTGAAGGAATAATTCTGTCTAACCCTGACATAGTTACAGTTTGTTGATATGAAATGTTTCCCTGCCTTTGTCAACAAACATTATCTCCAGAAAAATCAGATTAAGTACAAACTGAAAACAGCCAAAAAATATGTTTTGAATACATTACCAAATGTAAAGTGAAATTCTAACACCATGTGAAAGTACTGGGTGGGGGGTAGGGATAAATAAACCAGCATAATAATAAACCCAGTGATATACTGTGAAACACTTATTTCCCACTAAAAGAAGGTACTGTGAGGCACTTAAAGGAATACCAGTAACTTAGTCTCAGCGAATATTCTTGTATTTGTCATTACACATTATGAAAATTTCATTTACAGAGCAATAAATTTTATATTTTAATAATAGCTTTCACATTAAATTTTAAGTCCAAAGATGAAAATTGATACAGAATCCACTTCTGAAAAGTGATTTACATTCTGGTTCATCATTAAAAGTTTTAATGCCAGGTAATTTACTTAATCCCCATTCAAGACATTTATTATTTAATTTTTACTAATAATTATATTACCACATAATAAAAATTATGTCCTCCGTACTCCAAAAGAGTGTGATAAAGTTTTATGCCTCACAAAGGGAATAGGCATAGTCTTATGTGACTATCATCTTGTTCAGTCCAGTAAAAAGATCACCAGCTTCTTTTTCCTGACATGTTTATGGATAAACGTTGTCTATACATTGTATACTGCAAGTTTATATGCTTCTCAGTTGATTTTATTTTGAAGTACAAATGGAAACATTTGTATTCTGTTCCTGCTAACATTTGTTATTTTAAAAGATATCTATTACTTTATCTTACATTTTCATGAGTTATGGTGTAGAATCTAAACACACCTATTCAGACCTTCAGGGTATTGAAAATATAAGGAAACCAGAAAAATAAAACAAGTAAGACACAGTAACTGGAGGATATGTTGATTTAAAAATAGATAAAAATATATCCAGAGCATTGCAGGGAGAGAATGTAATATAATGTTGCAGAGAGGGAGAGATAAGAGTAATATGCATTTTTAAAGGCATGTGTTTTTTAAGACAGGAAAAGAAATATTTTATTTAAATAACTGACTAAAGAGCTTTGTTAATGCTGGTATAGAATAAGCATTATAAGCTATTAATAGTAAAAAAGTAAACAAACTGAGCTATTACAGTAGCTGACACAGCACTGCAGATATCTAGGGATGTGTAAGAATATATTGAAAGTGAAAAATGGCAGAAATAGCCCTTCAGTGACTCAAATTATATTGACACAGAGAGATTGTGGTAAATTCTGGGTTTGTGATGAAAAAAAATAATATAGTCCCTCTCCTCATGAAGCTTATATTCAATAGGGGAAGGTAGGGAATAATAACTAATGTTTAGAGCTTGTGAAGAGCATGAGCAAGAAAGAAACAGACTCTAACAGAAAATTAAAAGTGCAAAGGTGACTAGGCATAGAAAGGCCCTCTGGAAAAGTGAAATTTGAGCTGAGACATGAAGGATAAGAAGTAACAGGATAGCAAGAATGAGCCGAAGATATCGCTGGGCAGAGAGTTCAGCAAGTGCCAATGCACTGAAGTAGGAAAAGAATTTTCTTATAAAAAGAACTTGCAATCGTGCCACGGGGATACGAAAGACAGTTTGGGGAATATAATCAACAATGCTGTAAAGATTTTATAGGGTATCTGATGGACACTTGTCTTATTAGGGAGTCTACTTCAGGGATGGTGTAAATGCCTGATCACTCCACTGTACACCTGAAGCTGAAGATTAATAATAATGACTGTCAACTATATTTTTTAATTAAAGTTTATTGGGGTGACAATTGTTAGTAAAGTTACATAGATTTCTGGTGTATGATACTGTATTACATCATCTATATATCACATTGTGTGTTCACCACCCAGAGTCAGTTCTCCTTCCATCACCATATATTTGATCCCCTTTACCCTCATCTACCACCCCCCACCCCCCTTACCCTCTGGTAACCACTAAACTATTGTCTGTGTCTATGAGTTTTTGTTTTTCATTTGTTTGTGTTGTTCTTTTGTTGTTTTGGGTTTATATACCACATATCAGTGAAATCATATGGTTCTCTGCTTTTTCTGTCTGACTTATTTCGCGTACCATTATAATCTCAAGATCCATCCATGTTGTCACAAATGGTCCTATTTCATCTTTTCTTACTGCCGAATAGTATTCCATTGTGTATATATACCACAACTTCTTTATCCATTCATCTATCCAAGGACATTTTGGTTGTTTCCATGTCTTGGCCACCGTAAATAAAGCTGCAATGAATATTGGAGCACACGTGTCATTATGTATAAATGTTTTCAGATTTTTTGGGTAGATACCCAGGAGAGGGATTGCTGGGTCATATGGTAATTCTATTCGTAATTTATTGAGGAACCTCCACACTGCCTTCCATAACGGCTGCACCAGTCTGCATTCCCACCAACAGTGTATGAGTGTTCCTTTTTCTCCACAGCCTCTCCAACACTTATTACTATTTGTCTTGTTGATGATAGCCATTCTGACTGGGGTGAGGTGATATCTCATTGTGGTTTTTATTTGCATTTCTCTGATGATTAGTGATGTTGAGCATTTTTTTCATATGTCTAATTGCTATTTGTATGTCCTCTTTGGAGAAATGTCTCTTCAGGTCCTCCGCCCAATTTTCAATTGTGTTGTTTGTTTTTATGTTGTTGAGTTGCATGAGTTCCTTGTATATTTTGGATAATTAGCCCCTTATCGGAGGCACTGTTTGCAAAAATATTTTCCCATTCAGTTGGTTGCCACTTTATTTTAGGACAAATGGTCCTATTTCATCTTTTCTTACCGCCAGATAGTATTCCATTGTGTATATATACCACAACTTCTTTATCCATTAATCTATCAAAGGACATTTTGGTTGTTTCCATGTCTTGGCCACTGTAAATAAAGCTGCAATGAACATTGGAGCACAATGGTTTCTTTTGCTGTGTAGAAGTTTTTAAGTTTGATATAGTCCCATTCATTTATTTTAGCTTTTACTTCCCTTGCTTTTGGAGTCAAATTCATAAAATGCTCTTTGAACCCAAGGTCCATAAGTTTAGTACCTATGTTTTCTTCTATGCAGTTTATTATTTCAGGTCTCATGCTTAAGTCTTTGATCCATTTTGAATCAATTTTGGTACATGGTGACAGATAGCAGTCCAGTTTCATTCTTTTGCACGTGGCTTTCCAGTACTGCCAGCACCATTTATTGAAGAGGCTGAATTTTCTCCATTGTATGTTTTTTGCTTCTTTGTCAAAAATTATCTGTCCATATTTATGTGATTTTATTTCTGGGTTCTCAATTCTATTCCATTGGTCTGCGTGTCTGTTTTTCTGCCAATACCATGCTGTTTTGATTATTGTTGCCCTGTAGTAAAAGCTAAAGTCAGGGAGTGTGATACCTCCAGCATTGTTCTTTTTTCTTAAGATTGCTTTGGTTTCTCGAGGTCTTTTGTGGTTCCAAACAAATCTGGTAATTTTTTGTTCTATTGTTTTAAAAAATTCCATTGGGATTTTGATGTGGATTGCATTAAATCTGTATATTGCTTTGGGTAATATGGCCATTTTAACTATGGTGATTCTTCCAATCCATGAGCACAGAATGTCTTTCCATTTCTTTGTGTCTTCTTCAATGCCTTTTAGAAATGTCTTACAGTTTCCAGCATATAGGTCTTTCACATCTTTGGTTAAGTTTATTCCTAGGTACTTTATTCTTTTTGCTGCAATTGCAAAAGAAATTGGGGTTTTTTTAATTTCTTTTTCTGAGATTTCATTGTTAGTATATAGGAATGCAATGGACTTTTGTATGTTGATTTTGTAGCCAGCAACTTTACTGTATTCGTTGATTATTTCTAATAGCTTTTTGGTGGAGTCTTTAGGGTTTTCTATATATAGCATCATGTCATCTGCAAAGAGCAACAATTTAACTTATTCATTCCCAATTTGGATGCTTTTTATTTCTTTCTCTTGCCTGATTGCTCTGGCGAGGTCTTCCAACACTAGGTTGAAAAGCAGAGGTGATAGGGGACAGCCCTGTCGTGTTCCTGAATATAGAGCAAAGGGCTTCAGTTTTACACCATTAATTATGAGATTAGCTGAGGGTTTGTCATATATGGCCTTTATTATGTTAAGGTATTTTCCTTCTATACCTATTTTATTAAGTATTTTAACCATAAATGGATGTTGTATATTGTCAAATGCTTTTTCTGCTTCAATTGATATAATCATATGATTTTTGTCCTTTACTTGTTTATGTGATGTATCACATTAATGGATTTGCATATATTGAACCATCCTTGTGACTCTGGGATGAATCCCACTTGGTCGTGATGAATAATCTTTTTAATGTATTGTAGCATTTGATTTGCTAGAATTTCGTTTAGGATTTTTGCATCTGTATTCATTGAGACCAGAGATATTGGCCTCATAGAATGAGTTAGGGAGTACTGTCTCTTCTTCAATTTTTTGGAAGAGTTTGAGCAGGATTGGTATTAGATCCTCTTTGAAGGTTTGGTAGAATTCACTAGTGAAGCCATCTGGTCCCAGACTTTTGCATTTGGGAAAGTTTTGGATGACTATTCAATTTCGTTATTGGTGATTGGGCTGTTTAGATTTTCCAGTTCTTCATGGTTCAGCCTAGGAGGGCTATATGTTTCTAAGAACCTGTCCATTTCTTCTAGGTTATTGAATTTGGTGGCATATAGTCCTTCATAGTATTCTTGGATGATCCTTTGTATTTCTGTGGCATCCCTTATAACTTCCCCCTTTTCATTTCTGATTTTGTTTACTAGTGTCTTCTCTCTTTTTATCTTAGTGATTCTAGCCAAGGGTTTGTCAATTTTGTTAATCTTTTCAAAGAACCACCTCTTTGTCACATTAATTTTTTCTATTGTCTTTTCGTTCTCTATTTCATTTAGTTCTGCTCTGATTTTTATTATTTCCTTTCTTCTGCTGATGTTGGGTTTCATTTGTTCTTCTGTTTCTAGTTCTTTAAGGTGTAATGTGAGGTTACTTATTTTTCTTGTTTCTTGAGATAGGCCTGTAATCATATAAATTTCCCTCTGAAAACTGCTTTCGCTTCATCCCAAAAATTTTGGTAGGGTGTATTTTCATTCTCATTTGTTTCTATGTATCTTTTGATCTCTCCTTTAATTTCTTCTTTGACTAGGTCGTTTTTTAAAAGTATGTTGTTTAATCTCCATGTATTTGTGGTTTTTCCTGCTTTCATTTTGCAGTTGATATCCAATTTCAAAGCCTTGTGATCAGAGAATATGCTTGGTATGATTTCAGTCTTCTTAAATTTTCTGAAGCTAGTTTTATGTCCCAGTATATGGTATATCCTTGAGAATGTTCCATGTACACTAGAAAAAAAAGTGTAGTCTGATGTTTTAGTATGAAGTGCTCTATCAATGTCAATTATGTCCATTTCATCTAATGTGTCATTGAGGGCTGCTATTTCATTATTTATTTTCTGTTTGGATGATCTATCCATAGGTGTCAATGATGTATTTAGGTCCCCTGGTATAATTGTGTTTTGGTCAATTTCTCCCTTTAGTTCTGATAGTAGTTGCTTGGTATATTTTTGGTGCTCCCTGATTGGGGGCATAAATATTGATGACTGTTGTCTTCTTATTGTATAGTCACCTTTAGCATTCTGAAATGTTCATTTTTGTCTCTTATTATCTTTTCACCCTGAAGACTGTTTCATCTGATATCAGTATGACTACACCTGATTTTCTCTGGATACCATTTGCTTGGAATGTCAATTTCCACACTTTCACTTTGAGTCTATGCTTGTCCTTGTAGGTGAGATGTGTCTCTTGGAGACGGCATGTGATTGGGTTTAGTTTTTTTGATCCAATCTGTTACCTGTGCCTTTTTATTGGTGAGTTCAGTCCATTTACATTTAGGGTGATTTAGGGTGATTATTGATATGTGAGGATTTCCTATCATTCTATCTTTAGTTTTCTGGTAAGACTGTGTCTCCGTTGTTTTTTTGTTGTTGTCTATTATTTCTGTGTGGTGGTATTCTATTATGTTTCCTTCTGTTTCTTCTTTTATTACAGTATATATTTCAATTCTGGATTTTTTTTTAGTGGTTACCCTAAAGTTTATGTAAAAGAAAGTTTGATATTTAGAGTATTCCATTTTCTTCAGCATGCTTATTTTCTCCATTCCCATATTCTGGTTCAGGCCTTTACTCTCCCCTTTTATATGTTTTGGTTGCCACAAATTGTCCATGTTGATGGTGGTCAAATAGCCTCCTTTAGTATTTCTTATAGTGCAGGTCATGTATTAGAAAACTTCCCTCAGCTTCTGTATATCTGGAAAGGTCTTTATTCCTCCTTTATATCTAAAGGATATCTTTGCTGGGTATATTATTCTTGGCTCATAATATCGCTCTTTCAATAGATTGAATATTTGGTTCCACTGCCTCCTGGCTTGTAGAGTTTCTGCTGAAAAATCTGATGATAATCTAATGGGCTTCCCTTTGTAGGTTACCATCTTCTTCTCCCAGGCTGCCTTGAGGATTCTTTTTTTGTCATTGATTTTTGACAGCTTCAATACAATGTGCCTTGGAGAAGGCCTGTTGGGGTTGAGGTAATAAGGTGTTCTATTTGTTTCTTGGATTCGAGAATCCAGTTCTTTCCACAAGTTTGGGAAGTTCTCATTGACTATTTGTTTGAATAGACTCTCTGTCCCCTTCTCTCTTCCTTCTCCTTCTGGTATGCCCATTATTCTTATATTGCTCTTTCTGATGGAGTCAGAAAGTTCCTGTAGAGTTCTTTCATTTCTTTTAAGTCTCAAGTCTCTTTTTTCTTCCATCCTTGTCATTTCCATGTTTCAATCTTCAGTGTTACTGATTCTTTCCTCCATCTGGTCAACTCTACTACCTAAGCTGGTTATTTCATTTTTCATTTCTTCTATTGAGTTCTGAATCTCCAGAAATTCTATTTGGTTCTTTTTAAAAATTTCAATATCTTTGGTAAAATGCTCATGTTGTTCTTTGATTGTGTTTCCTAGTTCATTAAACTGTCTTTCTGTGTTTTTTTGCATCTTGTTGAGTTTTTTCAGAACTGCAATCTTGAATTCTCTGTCATTTAAGTCACATATTTCCATATCTTTAAGTTCATTTTCTGGAGACTTTTCACTTTCTTTCTGAGCTATCTTGTTGCCTTGGTTATTCATGGCAATTAATGATTTATTATTTGTCTTCCTAGACATCTATAGCAGTGGATTCTGCAACAGGTTGATAGGAAGACGTCTTTCTTTTGTTTTCCAGTACGTGTTGGTAGAATGTTTTATTTTCTCTCTGACTGAAGCCTTTTTTTTCTCTCTCCCACTGTAGTGTTATGCTTTCTCTGTACTATTTCAGCTTCTCGCACAGTGGGGGGATTCCCTGGAAGGCGGGCTTCTCCTCTGTTAACAATTTGCCTGGGTCATAGGGCACTGCTTCCGTGTGGGGATACGGAGAGCTTTTGAAGTTCCAAAGCTCTTCGTGCACCAGATTCAGAGCCCGTGTGTTTCAGTATTTCTGTTTACTCCTTCAGGGATCCAACCAGATAGGTGGGGACAGGGGCGGGGTGAGTTGTGAGAGGTGGCCCAGAGTAATGGCTATGACCACCACCAGAGCCAGTCCTGCTCCCACATCTCCCTCCCTTTTGCCAGAACTAGTTTCACTGCAAATCTGTGTCTGCAGACCACAGTTTTCAGAACTGCAAATATTCTGGTCTTTTGATCTGACACTGCTACTATTCCGCTTCTAGCACTGGGCAGGTGGGGACGGGGAAAGCTCTGGGAGGGTGGGAAGGGGGTGGCTACTCTCAGTGCCTCAGGTTTCCATTCTCTGCTTGGCAGTGAGGGCTTAAACCATCATTTTCAGCCTTCTTCCGAAGTCTCTGCTCCGAAGTCTCTGCCGTGAGCATTGGGTTCAGCCGTGTTATGTTCTGTCCCCTCAGCGATGTGGGTCATAAGCGGAGCCCTAGCAATCCAAGTTCTTCCCTCTCCCGCAGCTGCGGTAGTTCCGGGATGTAGCGAGCTCGGAGCACTGAGCTAGGTCTGCGTCCTGTGCCCGCGTGGCTCTGTCTCTGCACTTCTCTCTTCCCTCCTCCCCTGCTCATGCAAATTGCCCACCTTTAGGTGAATTCAGTAGTGAGCCTCTTTGTCTTGCCTGTCTGCTGTGCAGGGAGTTCTCTGTGGAGTTATAGTTGTTTAATTTGTTGTAAATTCCAGGGAAGATTTCCAGAGCCTCCCCTCACACTGCCATTTTGACAACTTCACAACTATAACTTAATACATATATAATCACAGGATATGGAGTACAGCATAGAGAATAGAGTCAATGGAATTGTAACAGCTATATACAATGTCAGAGGGGTAGTACTTTAGCGCAGGGGGTTTATCACTTTGTGAGGGGTTTAAATGTCTAACTCTTACATTGTTTTGTACACCTCAAACTAATAAAAATAAATAAATAAATGAATAAATAAAGAAAGAACTTTCATCTACGAGTGTAGTGGGTGAGGGAGAAATTGGTATGAGATGAAACTGAATAGTGAGAAGGTACCAGATATTGCATGGCTTTGTAGCTATTATAAGGTATTGGAGGGCCGGCCCGGTGGCTCAGGCAGCTCCATGCTCCTAACTCCAAAGGCTGCCGGTTCAATTCCCAGAAGTCCAGTGGACTCTCAACCACAAGGTTGCCAATTTGATTCCTCGAGTCTTGCAAGGGATGGTGGGCAGCGCTCCCTGCAACTAAGATTGAACATGGCACCTTGAGCTGAGCTGCTGCTGAACTGCCAGATGGCTCAGTTGGTTGGAGCGCGTCCTCTCAGTCACAAGGTTGCCGGTTCAACTTCCGCAGGGGATGGTGGGCTGCACCCCCTGCAACTAGCAACGGCAACTGGACCTGGAGCTGAGCTGCGCCCTCCACAACTAAGACTGAAAGGACAACAACTTGACTTGGAAAAAAATCCTGGCAGTACACACCGTTCCCCAATAAAGTCCTGTTCCCCTTCCCCAATTAAAAAAAAAAAAAAAGGTATTGGAAATTTATTCTAAATGCATTAATAACCATGAACGGAGTTTTAAAATGTAGTACAATGATATAACTTGAGTATTTTTGTTTCTTTTTTGTAAAGTATCATACGAGGTTAGACAATTAAGTTTGCAAACTCATCCTGGAAAAAGTGCTGCACACCTCATTGCTGAATATCACTACGGTCACCTTCCAAGTACTCCCTTGTGAATCTATGCACTGACGCCAGCACCTAGTCCACCCTTCAAAGCAATTTTCGAACTCTTTTTTCTGGAATGGCCATCAGAGCTTTGTTGTATTACCCTTGATGTCCTGAATTTCATCAAAATGTCTTCCGTTCAATATTTCCTTTAATCTTCAGGTAAAGAAAAAAGTTACTGAGGGCCAAATTGGGTGAGTAGGGATGGTGTTCCAATACAGTTATTTGTTTACTGGCTGAAAACCCTCACAGACAGTGCTGTGTAAGCTGGTGCATTGTCATGATGCAAGAGCCATGAATTGTTGGCAAAAAGTTCAGGTCATCTAACTTTCTCAGGCAGCCTTTTCAGAACTTCCAAATAGTAAACTTGGTTAACTGTTTGTCCAATTGGTACAAATTCATAATGAATAATCCCTCTGATATCAAACAAGGTTAGCAACATTGTTGCAACAAGTTCGCAAACTTAATTGTCAAGCCTCGTAATGTCTGATGTGTGAAGAGTGTGTTGTAGGAGGCCAACAATGGAAGTAGTGGTATCCATTGTTTTTGCCTTCCCAACATCAATTTCCCCATCTCTTGGAAATAGTGCTTTGCTGTTCCTTTAGGGAATGATCGCTTCTCTCTGTCCCTGTGGTGTTGCTGGAGCTGACCCCACTTGAACCAGAATTCCACATAACTACTCTTGACAAATAAGAACAGTGTTTCCCTCTGGTACTGTACTTGGTTCTGGGATTCCCATATTGCTTGGACCAGGTTCTTGAGAGCCCTACTTTACACTTCTACTATAGTAAATATTTTGGAAAGAGAAATGCTCTTTCTCTGAAGAAGAGTTTAACTAAAACTGAAATCAATGCAGTTAAGAGACACTTGAAGTAATCTATAAAAGGATGGTGATGACTTGATTTTATTAGATGAAAGGAGATAGAGAGAAGTGGGTATTGTAAACATATCTTTGAAATAGATTTGACTGGACTTCCTAATGGACTAGATGGAAATAATGAAGAAAATATTCTTCAATTTTTGCTTTATAAGACAGGATGAATGGATGGTGGTGCCAAATAGTGTGAGGGAAAGACAAAATAACTAGAATTGGTGAATAAGGAAATCAATAAATCTGTTCTTGCACTTGTTAAATTTGAGACCATTTTGGCCCTTTTAAGTGGATATGTCAGGAAGACAGTTAAATATATGAATCGGAATTTTAGGAGAGAGATATGAAATATAAATATAAAAGTATAAGTATAAAAATAAATATTTATATAATTGAAATGAGAACAGGTAAGGAGTGAATGCAGGCAGAGAACTTAACAGGGCCCACATCAAGTCTTAAGTAATTCCAACAAAGTTCACTGAAAAGGAGCAGAGTATAAGACAAAAGGTAGGATTTGTCAATATTCATTAGAATCCTTTCACAAATTGTGAATCATAAAAAAGATTCTTAGCAGATACTTAGATTAAAAATGCTAAATATGGCCTTTGCTATCCCAAAACACCTGCAATGCCTAGACTATCAAAGCAAATGTCTATTTGAAGGTACAACTTTATTATTTTCAGCAAATTGTGCTTTCTGAAATGTCTCTTCACTTTCACAGAGAAAAGGTTTCCAATTGACCATTTGCTCCCAGAAAAAAAAAAAAACTGCTATGGATTCTGAATTTTTCATGAAGCTACTTTATCTTTCCAATTCTGAAACTAATTCCAATTCATTTTGAGGGCTATGAGAGAAAGTTAAGGAGAGCTGTTACAAAGCAGAGGCCAATTTAGTGAGGAAAACATCAGTAAGTTGTCATTTCCTCTGCCTTTTTCCAAGTGCAGCACTTTGGATGAACCAAATGTTCTGCCTCACTGAGGACTTAATAAAAAGAACAAAATGTGTGAAGTTTCACAGAAATAGCTCTAAATTTAGGTGGAATATAATTACTTGTACTATTGCACAACAAAACCATTAGTTGGTGCTTAGTGACTCATCATGATTCCATTTTTTTGTATCATAAGAAAGACAAATTCAAAATGGTAAATTAAATTAAGTTGTAAGCATGTAACAGCAATATGATATTTTTACAAGACAAAGTAACTCCACCTATT
Organism: Rhinolophus sinicus; assembly: GCF_057876585.1. NCBI lineage: Eukaryota > Metazoa > Chordata > Mammalia > Chiroptera > Rhinolophidae > Rhinolophus > Rhinolophus sinicus. The sequence goes on from NC_142514.1 coordinate 127,032,182, forward strand.
AGACTGAGGCTTATCATCCTCAAAATTAAGTAAATCCTCTGGATTGAAAGGAATAGAGAATCTTCTCCACTTAACAAATAATGATGACTACCTGGGCATTATAGATGCTATGGTAAATAAGAGAGATAGAATCACTGCTGTTATTGACTTCAAATTCAAGTAAACAAAAACTAATTAAACAAGTATAGAGTAGTTTAAGGTAATGACCTTGATGAAAATAGAGAAACAGTAGTGATTAGGGTGAGGGGTAACTATACCACCTGGGTATGTATGGGAATTATGGACAATATCCATCCTCTCTTATTTCCTTGAGAGACCATATGGCTAGTGTTCATTTACCATAGTTGCCAGTGACAAGCACAATCATTTTGGCTGTTGACACCAGAAGAAAAGGAAATAGCTTACCCTTCCCACACCTACAGGACCTTCCTTCCAGATCACATATGCATGAATTCTGTAAGGCCAAAATAGCCTTCCTTCTTCAAAAAACTATCAGTACTAAATTCATGATAGGCCTCATATCCCTGCTTTTTACCCTGTCCTTGTCCCATTAACACAGCTTCTGTGTAGTCTTCACTAAGACTACATGTGGCAGTGGCACTGTGACGATGTAACCTCTTTCAGTTATCCCTAGCTCTATTCTCATCTCCATCATCCTCAGTATGTCTGTTCCCTGAACTGCCATCCCACTCACACTCCCTTTCCCTCCAAAAGCAGTTCTGGAACTCTCCCTACAAAACCAGCAAATCCCTACAACCCTACCAGCTTCCTCAAACATTATTTTAACTGAAAAATGGATGACTACTGAGGAACATTCTATAGCTCTCTCTCAAGTAGAAGTTGTTGATTTAATATTCTAGAAAATAATAGCCAACCATACTATTAATAGCAAATATTTATTTTACACTTCCTATGTACAAGGAGAATACCTATACTCTACATAAATTTATTTCATTTAATTATCACAACAACGCTATGAGGTAGATACTTTTATCTGTATTTTACAGATGTGAAACTATGGCATAGAGAGATTAAGTAACTTTTTTCAAGGTCACAGAAGTACAGAGAGGTGACACCAGCAGTGGAATCCAGGTTGTCTGAACCCAGACCCGGTACTCTTAGGTAACACCTTGCTCTTCGGTAGCTCATGGCTTAGAAGTAGGGCTTGAGTTCTCATTGTTTCCTTGCTCCACAAAAGCACTTTGAAAAACTCTTGTTCCTTGTTGCTGACTAATCAATCTCCTGGCTAATCCATCTCATTCACACAAGACTTTGATACCGATATCAGGGTATTCCTTTCCTCTTTGATTCCTGCCATCATCTCAGGAAACTCAATGTCTCCCAACTCTAGCTATCCAATATCATATTTTAATGGTTTCATGACTTTCTTATTGTGAATGGTATAGGCATATTTCACGTCATCTCCACCAATGCCTTATAACTTATCACCAAAAACATTTCAACTCTCAAAATCACAAACGTTTCACTATTACGAAAATTCCTATTTGCCTGTTTAGGAAAGCCTACTCTTACTGTTCTTCTATCTCTTTGAGAGTTCAGCTCCATTGACCTCTCCCCTCTCTTCCAAAATATCAAATTTCTTATACACTTGATTGATTCTAAAATCTTTCATTTCAATCATGTTGGTACCAGTACACTAACCTCTCTTATCTGTTTATTCTTTCAAAGCGTCCAACTATAAAATCCCCAATCTTGAATTCATCAGTCCTCATTACCTGTGTCCGTGTCTACATGCAGATAACAGAATACTCCTAAGCGAATTGGTACTCCTATAAATTCAATCAACAACCCACAGTTTTAGCATATATAATTCTCTAGTCATCTTGATCTAATTTCTATAAAAAATATTTCAGATTTCTTCTATTCTTTACAAACCATGATACCCTCTCTATCGTCTTTACTGTCAGCAGATAATTGCATTGTGCTTAACTAAAGTGATTATAGCCATCAGAAAGGAGTTTCTTCAACATTCTGCTGCCAAATTTATCAGTAACCTGCATCTGTACCAGTCTTCTCCTCCTGCCCTCCTGATATAAAAAAGTATATGTTTCTCCACCTCTTGAAGGCCAATTTCTCTACATATAATTGAGCCTCAGTCCCTCCCACATTCTCCAGAATCTGTGCTAACACTTAATGCCTTTTCCTTATTACTAGGACCCACAACCAGAAATATATGTTATATTGCAACCTTATATATACATATTACATATTATACATATATATTTATATGTAAACATCATATGTTATATACATACTATATGTAAATATTATGTACAAATATACAAAATATATCTCTTACTGTGAATTGCAGTAGACAATTTATACCTAACGTAACCTAAACAAAATTTCCTAAGATTACCTTAGCATGCGTGATGAACTGATATTTTTTCTTTTTTCCTTTTTTTTTTAATGCAGGTCATCATTCACAAAATAATTGTTACAACATACTAAGTCCTATCCTGCAGTTTGAACCACAGTGAATTACTCTATTCCCCTAAAACTTTATCTTTAAATTCTTTCATCTAAATTATTTTTTAAACTTTTACCCGCAAGTGCTCCTTCACTAAGCATATCCTCCGCACATTTAGACTTACCAGAAAAATTGTTTAATTTCAGTCTCCACATTTTTGTCCCATTAACTTCTCAGACCAAATCTAATCTGTCTTCTGCTTCACTAACTCCATGAAAACCACTTTCCTTAAGTTTCAGTTAGCTCTTGTAACTAAATTCAATGAACATGTTTCAGCTTTCATACTCAGTATCTCAGCAGCATTTAACAGTTGATCTGCCCCTCTTTAAAGCACTACTTTTGCTTTGCTTCCATAACACTATGGAATTTTCCTCCCTTCTCTCTGCTTACCTTCTTTCAGCCTCCTTCTGCTGGCTCCTGTCTTAGACTCTCAAGTACTGGAGGATGCCTATTTATTTCACTCTTCACTCTCAGCATCTCCTCACTCTCACTTTAGGTCTTGTTCTCATTCTCACTCTCATTGTTGGAATTACCATCTGGATTTAAGAGACAAGTGAGCATCCTATTTATAGGCTAGAGGTCTTTGGGCATTAGCTATGTAATAAGGTTTCCTTCTGCTGGAGAATATAGGAGTGTTCTTAATAATTCAGAATCTAGAGTTTCTGCATCACTTCCAGGCATATGCAATTTCATAACAGAGAAAAACTGCTTTTTACATTCTATACTCATGATCCTGGCTGCACATTTAGGATTGACTGTATAATTTTTGGCATATCAAAGAATATCAAGATTTCGTCTGCATTTCTTTTTTAGTTAAATTCAAGGTTCCCTTTCTTCCCTATAGGATTGATTTATGTATCCCTGGAATTTAACAGCTTCTCTTGGAAGTCAGATAGTAGCCGTTGAAATTTACATGCTCAGTATCTGAGAGATAGATTTTCATGATATATGAATCATCACACCAACCTTTCCTAGCTTTGAAAATTCTGTGATCTGTTCCAAGAGATTTGGCAATTTCTCTTATCTTTAATTGCCTTGCCTGGAGAAATCCTTTTCAAATGTCTCAATGACAAAATGAAGCTCAGCTATATCTTGTTGCATATTTTTTTCTCTAATTAGGTACTCTAAATCACTTGGTTGATGCTTTAAAATTTGCAAATAATGTTCCAGCAACAAATATATACTCAATTTATAATAAAATTTAATCTTGCAGATCTATGTAATACTCTTCTGAACCCAAAACTTTTCATTTCAATGCTGCATCCCAATGTAGTAACTTGCATGACTTTTGGGCTGCAATTATAGTTCAAAATGAAATTAGAATTTAATCTTCTGTGTGGTTACCAACTTGCAAATAACCTACTGCGTTGACAATTAGATAAACATGTTCCTATACATAGTTAAGTTCACAGGCACGGAAGACCACATGGCAACTTAATGCTTTACCAAAGTTTTGACATTGAGGCTACAAATTTGACATAGATTACATACCAAGTATCTCAATTTCAAAATGTTATGATGTGGAGAAAATGAATCTCTGAATCAAATAAAAACAGCTTTCACTAAACTTTGCTGATTAAATTAATTCACAAAATGCAAAGAATCAGTAAATATTTTGAAAAATTACTTGCTTAATCTATGTGACTTAAAATAATTTTATTTCATATATCTTCTTATTGTTCATATGTATAATTAAAATTTTGATATATAGCTTTAGGCAACAAGTATACATTATCAGTCGACAGATGTTCACATTTTATTGCAACTCATACTATTTCTCCTCTAATTTTATCACTCTGATTATTCCTACTGCCCCCAGGATGCCTTTATTTTTGGTTTTAAAATGACTAAAATAAGCCATGTTTTTAAAGGATAAAATCTATGCCATTTCTTTCCTAAGAATCATAACCAAGCAAATCACATTTATATACCTTTACTGCTACATAAACAGTTAAAGAGACACACACAAAAAGCCAATAAGACTATAAAACCTTTATTGGAACAATTAAGATACTACTCTATAAGCATTTGGTGTCTACAATTTAGTTTTTATAGGGACAAGCAATTATAAAATTATAGTGATATGCTGTTAATTAAATGGCTTAGACTTAGAGGTAGAAAAAGCTCAAATTATCAAGCTATCACTGAAAAAAATGTTAACTAAATTTTGTATTTGGAATTTTTTACTCAATAGTAATCATGCACTTATTGAAAAACATTTATATCCAATTAAGTCCTGTTAATATTATTATTGAAGTTATTTTTTAAAATACTACTCTTATCCCTGATTGGACTAATTCACGAAGGTTAAATGTCAACCATCAAAAGTGATTTCAGTACAGAAACACCCTTTAAAATATATTGGTAGGAGCCAAATAATTTCCAACTATAGTGGGCTTATTTGATCATAATACACTGTTCTTTTGATTTTTTTTGTGCTTCTACATGGACAGTCAGGAAATAAAATCTCCACATTAAATGCAATGCCTTTACCAGTCCAACCCAAGGTAGTACAAAACAAGGACAGCCATTCTGAAGGAGCCTCCCAAAATAAAGTTGAAGGTGGTTACGTGGTAGAGGCTTTTCCTAGGTATGTAATCAAAGTTGGTCATTATAAATGACCAAATAATTTCCCCAATTATATAATTTCAAAAAAAAAAAGGTTATGTTAATCTACTGATTGCATTGGCATGGGGTATAAGATGGTAAAACACAACCTGTAGAATCAGTTGACTCAAAGCTTGTCCCTGGTTAACTAACCTGATGATATTACTTCCCTTATGGAAGAAACAATATTGAGTAAGAATTAAAAGCATGGGCTATTGAGTCAGATAGTCTAGTTGGAATTGTACCTTTGCCACCTATTAGCTGTGGGATTTGGGGAAATTTACGTAAACTCTCTGTCCTTTCATGACTTCTGTAAAAGAGGGAAAATAATAGTACCTACCTTATAAGGTTATTTGTATGAACAAATTATTTAATACATACAAAGACCCCAGTATGGAACCTGGAAAATAGTAAGCTTTTGATAAATGTTAGCTACAGATGTTATAAATTTAATGGCTTGTTTCTTAAACTGGTTGATAAACTGCTCAAGGACAGGAACCAAGCATTGATTTTCACTTCCGGTACTAGCATGCAGTAGGTTTTCAATGAATAATAATACAAAAATGCATTATGCTACATGTTAGAAGAACATAGTACTAATTAGAATTCAGATTCTGATAACAATGATTCCTTGTAAATCCTTTAAAATAAATTAAGTATACCAAGACAAATATCCATAGGTAAATTACATATACACATGTTTTTGTCAAAGCTATAGCTATGTTTAGGAAGATATTTTCACAAAAGACTGTGCTGCCAGCTTTTAAATAGAAAGATTCAAGATCAGCATTTCCTAAATGATGTTTCATGGTCATATTTACAGAGATTATTGCCTGTAAGATGTTTTTAATTTTATTATTTAATTTATATGATATTTAATATACGTATATTCTGGATCATCCAAAGATTATCTTAAACCTAAGAACCGCTTTATAAATTCAGTGCCCTATCTATGTTTATGATCATGGTATAACAAAGAGCTTTTAATTGTTAGACTCTAACAAGAAAATAACCCTTTACTTATAATTGATGAGTTTTACTAAGTGACAGCCAAATATTATATAAAAGTGTATTGAATAAACAAGGTAGTAAACATAACTTAGAAAAAAGTAAACATAACATAGAAAAAAATTAACAGAAAATTGAGTCATCACATAGTCATTTCAAACTAAGGAGTCTTTGCTTTCCAAGAGTCAGTACCATTTTCAACTTGAGGAAAAATATTTATATTGAACAAGACATTTATTCACTGTATCAAATTAATGTTAATTTTACTTGTTTTTCATAATTTTGCTTATATAAATGCATAAGCTATAAACAAAAGAAAATTAAACTTATTTCTATTTTTTTACATATTTAAGTAATGCCAGAGTAAAAAGTAATAAAATAACTATTAGCAATATACAAAATGGTTTTAAAATGGTTCCATGCATTACTCAAGTGAGAAATATTGATTAAGATGATAACAAGGCCATTAGCACGTTAAACACTGTGGTGCAGGAAGGAATTTAGCAGGATTTTACAAATATCCAATACTTTCTGGACAATTAGAATTTTACTTCAAATATTACTCTCCTCTCTAGAAGAGGGATTGGCAAACCACACCCAATCCAACCCACTTCATATTTTTGTAAATAAAGTGTAATTGGAATACAGCCATGCCCATTCATTTATGTATTATTTAGGGCTGCCTTTGCCTTAGAACAGGAAGGAGTTAAGAAATTGTGACAGAGACTACAAAACCAAAAATACTTACTATAGGAAATGTTACAGATAGTATTTGCTGACCTCTGCTCTAGAATTTTCTCTTTTTCATGTTATTAAATATATCTTAAAATATCTTTACATAGATCAGTGGAATAGAATGAATTAAAAATAGACTTATGCAAGTTATGTCCAACAGATTTTTATAAATACAAAGGTGAAGAAATGATTCAATGGATGAAAGATAGCCTTGCCACAAAAAAAAACAAACAAACAAAAAACCTCAACCTACACCTCATATTTTATGCAAAATTTAAAAATTAATTCAAAATGAATCATAAACTTAAATGTAAAACATAAAACGGTAAAACTGTTAGGAAAAAAGGTAGAAAAAAATTTTCAGGATCTAAGGCTAGGGGAAGAATTCTTATAGTTGAGACTAAAAGCACAATTCATAAAAAAAAATGATAAATTAGACCTCATCAAAATTAAAAACTTTTCTACAAAGGACACTGTTAAGAGATTTAAAAGATGAACTACAGGCTAGGAGAAAATACGTGTAAACCACACAAAGTACTAGTATCTAGAAAATGAGTATAGAAAGGACCAAGAATAAGTATCTGGATTATATAAAGAACTCTCAAAACTCAAAGTAAAGAACAATTAAAAAATAGGTAAAAAATGAACAGATATTTCACCAAAGAGGATATGTAAATGGAAAATAAGTCTTGCCATCTATACATCACCAAAAGGGATAAACCGATGGTACGTGAAAAGATGTTAAACATGATGGCATTAGAGAAATGAAAATTAAAACTACAGATTGTGCTTTCTAATCCCCTCACCTTCCCCCTTATCCCCACCCCCTGATATCTGGCAACCCTCAGTTTTTCCTCTATGTCTCTTAGACTGTTTCTGATTAGTTCATTGATTTATTCTTTTCTTTAGATTCCACATATAAGTGAGATCATATGGTATTTGTCTTTCTCTGTCTGGCTTATTTCACTTAACGTAATGTTCTCTAAGTCCATCCATATTGTTGCAAACGGTTAAGATTTCATTCTTCTTTATGACTGCGTAATACTCCATTGTATAAATGTACCACAGTTTCTTAATCCAGTCGTCTTCATCCCTTCTTCCAACAGATCATTTCCATCATCAATATTTAGTTTATGGCAGCAACTACACTCAGAAAAAAATGCGACTTTTCCTAACAAAAATAGTTTAGTGACACTTGTTTTACCATCAGTATATTACAGTCCAATGTGAATAATGATGTTAAACTATATAATTTCTTAAAAGGCATTATTAAAATTTTAACAATTATAAAAATAACTATAAAAATATTTTTTATATTTTCTCTGAAAACAAAAAAAATTAAAACTACAATAAGACATTACTACACATTTATCAGAATGAATAAAATTAAAAATAGTAACAATTCCAAATGCTGGCAAGCATGCAGAGAAACTGGATCACTCATACATTGCTGGTGGAAATGTAAAATAGCACAGCCACTGTATAACATTTTGGCAGTTTCTTATCAAACTCAACATTCAACTACCATATGACCCAGCAATTGTACTCTAGGATATTCATCCCAGAGAAATGAATACTTATGTTCATGCAAAAGCCTGTGTAGACAAATGTACATAGAAGCTTTATTTGTAATAGCTAAACACTGGAAACAACCCAGACGTCCTCCAGTGGGTGAAAGGTGAAACAAACTGTGGCACATAATACTATGGAATACCACTCAGCTGTAAAGCAGAATGAAGTAATCATATATACAACAACTTGGAGAAGCAGCCAGGGAATTATTCTGAGTGGGAAAAAAAAATCCTAAAAGGCTTTATATTATAAAATTCCACTCATATAACATTCTAGAAATCACAAAATTATAGAGATGGAGACCAAATTGTGGTTGTTAGGGATTAAGGAGGTTATGGTTTTAAAAGGGTAAAATAGGTACCCTTACAGTGATTGAACTGTTTTGTATCTTGACTGTGATGGTAGTTACATACACCAATACATGTGACAAAATTGCATACAATTAAATGCACACACAGGCACACACAAAGGAGTACACATAAAACTGGGGAAATCTGAATAAGATGAATGAATTGTTTCAATGTCAATTTCCTCATGATGGTATTTATACTATAGTTTTACAAGATGTCACCATGGGAAGAAACCAGGTAAAGGGTACATGGGATCTCTCAGTGTTATTTTTTAGAGCTTCATGTACATATTCAATCATTCCAAAATAAAAATTTAAATGAAAGTTTTTAAAGAGGTTTTTAAAATTTTAAAAAAACATATTAAAGTTTTTAAATATATAGTGATAGAAGGAGAACTGACTCTGGGTGGTAAACACACAATGTGATATATAGATGATGTAATAAAGAATTGTACACTTGAAACCTATGTAATTTTACTAACCATTGTCACCCTAATAAATTTTAATTAAAAAAAAATGTTTTAAAACCTCTCCATAGAATGAAAGTATCTTTCAAATATTGTTCCCACCCCCTTTTTCTGAACAACTTACTCTGTGAAATTTTAGTGTATAACTTATTCAACAAACATGCATTAGGTATCCACAGAATCCTATAATGACATTGTACTAGGCACTTAGGAATGAAAGTAAGACTTCACTTTGGCTACAACTGAAAACTTACGGAGAAGATAACAATAGTGAATTTCTACCTGAAAGTGTCTTCAAATTAATTATACAAGTACTACAAAATATATTATAACTCTGTTGTATAAACTCTGTAACTTACAAATACTATAGAATAAGCTCATTTTAAGATCCAGACACATGAGCACTGGATTCAGAATGCCTGGGTTTGAATGACATTTTTTTGACCTACCAGCTGTGATAATTAAGGCAAGTTAATTAACTCCTCTATGTTTCATTTTCCTAATCTCAAAATTTGGGAAATTAAAGTACCCATCTCAATTTTTGTGAGAATTATTCAACGTAAATAGTGTGGAACAGAGGAAGCACTGCATTGTTCCTGTTGTCATATGTAGTCATGGATGAAAGGAACTGAATGAGCCTATGTCTTCTCCATTATTAAAAAATTAAGAAACTATATTTACACAGCTCAACACAAACATGCACATATTTAGACATTATGTAGTTGGCTTTTGCTGTTTTCAAAGAGCCCTGGACTTTTATTTTTTAATAAATATGGAATATTATAAATATTATGTATCTGGAGTTGCAGTTTACATCATTGCCTTTCAACATATTTACTTACTTTTGATGATGAAAAATGAACTGAAATATTATGAAAAAGAATTCAAAAGCTTAACCAATGAAATATCCTTTACATGAGATCTTGAAAATGATAAGGTTACCAGTAAGAGTATTCACAAAAAAAACAGAAAGCAATTATTTACTTTTTTAACACATTTGAAACAGAAACATCTGGATTTCTTTTTATTTCACTATGAATAAATACTCCTTGAACTGGTCTCATTAAAGCCTGATGCCATTTGAGTGCTTAGCAGATGTTTTCTGCTTTCCCTCCTATTTATTTTTTTTTCTTTTTCATTATATTAGCCCCCTTTCTTTTCCACTTTTCAGCTTATACAATTATTTTTCTGAAGAAGTAATATGTGTGAATAAAAATATGTCATGGAGCCTGACAACACTTCATAACATTTTTTATTTTCAGAATTCTTTGAAAATCATCATTACTCCTATTATTTGATAGCTTAGTAAAATGTGACTGTATTTTATTAAAAGAATCATGTTACTTGCACTGGTCACATTATTTTTCAATTTCTACTTTCCAACGGCAAGTACTATGAGAAAGTTGCTATTTTACTTAAGTCATACCAAGTAGATACGTTAAAGGCTTATTAGGCTCCTAATCGACTCAACCACTGTATAAAATTACTCCCAAGGCTATATTTTTTAATGCTCTTTCCAGGCTGGTTTTGAATAACTGAAGTGTTCACACTACCCATGGGAGGATATTTCACAGCATGATTTTAGTATTAGAATATTTTTTCCTGAAACCATATTTATTTAAAATTTCTGTTCTTATATTACAATATTATCTTATTTCTCTTTAGTCCTCTAAACACATTCTGCTTTGAATTTTATGAAATCCTCATTCAATTATCTCATGGCCAACAATGAGTATTTCCCATAAAATAATTTATATTAACTTAGCTATTCAAAGAAATGGAGAAAAGCCTAAGCATATATTATTCAGAACCACAGATAATTGACCAAAGATGTGATTTTAAATGTCCACTTAAATGACGTTTACTAAGTTTTATCTATTTGCAAATTGATTTGTCTGGCTTATTTGTACCAGTAAAATAATTGAATTAGAAACATTGCTAGGACGCAGAATGATTGAAAAAATAAGGAAGAAGTGGCACAAGAAACCAGCCCTGGACATTGGCTTAATCTTAAATACCTGAAGACAGTTTCTATATATAGTTTTTAAGATTAGCCAACAAATGCATATAAACTTTCAGTCTTTATAATTTTGATGAGTGACTGGTACAAATAAGCCAGACAAATAAATTTGCAAATAGATAAAACTCTAAGTATAACATTATGACATAAAAAAATTGATGCAAGCACATTGGTTCTGGTAGAAACAATGGTGACCAAAGAAAATTCCCAGTAAAAGAGAAATAAATGATAACATTTTATGTAAGGAAAAGAACCAATGGCTCAAATCTTAAAAACTTTATAGGAAGAATATATATAATGGAAATAACTTCAGTAAATTTAAAATGAAAATGGCAAAATTGTGAATGGTTAACAGTGTAGAGAAAAGTGATCAACAGTTTAAACTGATGTAATGACATCTATCCCTCCAAATATATTCACACAAAAAATAATTTTATATTTCTGAGTAAAATATTTTATATGCTTGAGCAAAAGGCAAAATGATCTTAGGATCAAAATCTAAAGTTTAATACCCATTAGCTACAAACAGATCAAACTATTCTGTATCTATATTTTTTAAATGTAATAAAGACCTTCTGATGCTTAAAAACAAAATAAATTATTTTGATAGGATTCGGTGTAGAGCAAAGACCCCTCTCCATTACCCCTAAGATTCTCTGATGTTGTCAGACCCTGAAAGGTGTAGAAGGTTCTTCTCTAAACCACCACTTACACTTGTCTTCTTTCCCTCTCGTATTCTAATCTTCTTCTGGTTTTGGAGATAACATTGACTAGTTAACCTATAAGCTTCAATGAATGAGAAGTTACACTTGAACTAGATTATGTGGTAAGGATGGCTCTGGGTAGGAGGTGTAATGTGTTCTGGACCTTGAAGAATGTATAAGCTTTAAACAAGGAGAGAATGGAGAAGAGAGAATGAAGTAAACACGGTGTAAGGAAATCATGGTACGTATTGGGGCAAGAAGAAGTAATTGAATTTGACTTATGTATAAGCCACAGGAAGTGAATTAATAGAGGATTGAGACCATCATGTGAAGATCCCTGAATATGAACGCTCCACTTTGATACTTAAAAGCTTAACTATACTTACACTAATTTTCACATAATGTCCATAATGTCCTCCAGACTCGGGAGAAAAAAAACTTTCTTTCCATATATAAACAAATGCTTCACCTAGTTTTTGACCACATCTGACCATTTAGAGAATCTTATTATATTAGTTATTTCTTCTTTTACTTACATTTTAGATCTCTTTGTCTACCAGCCTCATTTTTCGCAAATTACATGTATGCTTTAACCTCTTCTACTTTAAATAAACAAAGCAATCAATAAACATTCTTCCTCTGTGAAGACTTTCTAAGAAGCTATGATCCTGTCTTTTCAAAGGAATCTTCTCACAGGAAAAGTTCACAATTACTGCCACCCCTTCTTTGCTTCTCATCCCTCTTTGTCAAACAGCAGTCCTGCTAAAGCTGTTCTGGCAGAGATCACCTTCCAGGATACTAACTGCCAAATCCAATCGATTGTTCTTAGTTCTCTTCTCATTTAATCACTCTGCAGAATTTGACACTAAATTATTCCATTACTAAAAGTCATTCAATTCTTGTCATACATGACCTGTTCTCCCAATTCTTATAAGGCTTCCTGGATTTTCTTTTTCAGTCTCATTTTCTGTCTTCTCCACTTCCCACTTCGTAACTACCTGTTAAGTGAATTGCAATTACAAAAGCAGGATGTATATTATCACCCTACTTTATGATCTATTCTGTATATATAAATAGCTATTTAGAGTATGCACATATAAGTTGTGTTTGAGTGTAAGTCTGAGAAAAAGTATATACCAAACTCTTAGTAGGCAGTGGAGATATTCTGGGTGAATTTTGCATTAATCATTTCTACAGTTTTTAAATATCTTTGCAATTATCACGTACAAATTTTAAAACTGAAGAGTCAATAATAAATTTGCCAGTTATAGTTACATGCCCTTCAATTATATTTTTATGTTGATGATTCTCAACTGCTCTCTCAAGCCCAGATATTTTTTCCCAGAATTCCAGACCCACATGCTGATAGCTGAACTCACCTCTCATCCCTTCTTTTGCATCTCAACAGTCTTCAAAACAGACTTTTCTTTAGTAAGTGCTTTGTTGCAGCTTTATCTTTACATGTCTGCAATTCCCAAAATGGAAATTTTCATGTAATTTTTTTGTTAGTACTCCTAGTGCCTATCAGAGTGCCTTGTAAATAGAACACACAATGGGATTTATAGATGATGTATTACAGAATTGTACACCTGAAATCTATGTAATTTTACTAACAATTGTCACCCCAATAAATTAAAAAAAAGAAAATAGTTGAATTGGTTGAGTGAATAAGAGGATTTTCTTTATTCTTTATGGTTTAAGGAATTATTGCAGTGAGTTTTTTGGGTGGTATTTTATTTGTTTTTTTATTTAAGGAGTGACATGTTCAGATTTGTAATTTAAGATGAATCTGGAAGTGTGTACAAAATGTAATGAAAGTGGAAAGTTTAAAAGTGGAGGTGGGGGCAGCCAGCTTGCTCAGTGGTTAGAGTGCAGTGCTCATAACACCACGGTCACCGGTTTGATTTCCACATGGGCCAGTGAGCTGCACCCTCCACGACTAGATTGAAAACATGGAGCTGATAGGTCCGGGAAAAACACACTGTTCCCCAATATTCCCCAATAAAAATTAAAGAAGGAGATGGAGAAGAAGAGAGGAGGTAAGTATAAAGAGTCATGGAAACTCTAGGCATCAATAATAGAAACTTTCTGATGAATTGGTACCTCCAAGGAATAATAAAAAGTGCATATCCCCTACATTCCTCATACATTATAACTTTTAAAGATATATCACATTGTGTGTTCTCCACCCAATCAGTTCTCCTTCCATCATCGTATATTTGACCCCCTTTACTCTCTTCTACTACACCCCCTAGCCACATATAGATCATGTATTATGGAAATGTACACTTAAAACATCTAATTTTACTAACCAATGCCCCCCAATAAATTTAATAAACATTTAAAAAGATAAAAATAAAACCACCTAAATGAAGAAAAACTAAAGATGTGTTATATACATTTGGTATGACTGAGGCTATGTAGTGATTTTAAAGTAAATCTTTGCTGCCATCTTGTGGTAAAAAAACATATTTTACAACAATGTTTAAGTTTTGCAAGGCTTACAGAGTCCATAATTATCCAGTTCTTTTTAAAAAAGAAATAAAATTCAACTTAACCTTTAAACATTTAAAAGTATTCATTCTTCTGCTCTCATGCAAACTTACTTTTAAATATATGTGGAATTTTTATCTATATCTTTCTGGAGTTTAATATTGTTTTGTTCATTGTAATGTATCTCTAAATTAATTTCTATATTTAATTTTTTTTGTTCAATTTTGCTCCAAATTCTCAGGCTAAAGAAAAATTTCAGTGATAATTTAATTGTGAATTTTCCACCTTGTAGCTCTTGAATACATAGAGATTCATTCATTCAATGTATTCAACAAACATTTATTGAGTACCTATCTTATGTCAGGCATTGTTCTAAGCATTCAGGATATAATAGTAAATAAAGACACAAAAGGCCCTGATTTCAAGGATGTTACCATGCAGTTGCATTTGGATGCAACTGAATTTCAGTGGATTTGTATGGCGTGATGGTCTTTTAAAAACATCTTTGTTATCCATTATAACAAACTGCGTAAGTTTCTTGTTTGGAAGGGAAGAAGATACAGAAGAAACTGTCACTAATATGAGTTTTCTCTTTAGAAAAATATGTAGTCTAGAATAATTCAAAATTAGGAACATGCATATGAAATTTTGTAGAAACTGGAAGTCTTGATGATTAATTCTGTATTTATAAAATTATAAAAAAGTAGGCTACAAATAAATGAGTCAGCAACACATTTTCAAATTTTGGTTACTTTATTCAAATATGTAAGAAGCAAGTCATTTTAGCATTCATACGTACCATCTAAAGAGCCAAGCTTAATGAAAATTGTTTAGAAGATCTGGCATTTTAGACACTAACATAAATATAATTTTAAGGAAGTACCAGTAATTATTGCACAAGGAAATCATTCTTCTTTTTTTTAATTAAAGTTTATTGGGGTGACAATTATTAGTAAAGTTACATAGATTTCAGGTGTACAATTCTGTATCACATCATCTATAAATCACATTGAGCGTTCACCACCCAGAGTCAGTTCTCCTTCCATCACCATATATTTGATCCCCTTTACCTTCACCTACCAGCCCCCTCCCCCTTTACCCTCTGGTAACCACTAAACTATTGTCTGTGTCTATGAGTTTTTGTTTTTCATTTGTTTGTCTTGTTCTTTTGTTGTTTTTGGTTTATATAGCACACATATCAGTGAAATCATATGGTTCTCTGCTTTTTCTGACTTATTTTGCTTAGCGTTATAATCCCAAGATCCATCCATGTTGTCACAAATGGTCCTATTTCATCTTTTCTTACCGCCAAATAGTATTCCATTGTGTATATATAACACAACTTTATCCATTAATCTATCGAAGCACATTTTGGTTTTTTCCATGACTTGGCCACCATAAATAGAGCTGCAATGAAGATTGGAGCACACTTGTCTTTATGTATAAATGTTTTCAGATTTTTTGGATAGATACCCAGGAGAGGGATTGCTGGGTCATATGGTAATTCTATTTGTAATTTTTTGAGGAACCTCCACACTGCCTTCCACAGTGGCTGCACCAATCTGCATTCCCACCAACAGTGTATGAGGGTTCTTTTTTCTCCACAGCCTCTCCAACACTTGTTACTATTTGTCTTGTTGATGTTAGCCATTCTAACTGGGGTGAGATGGTATCTCACTGTGGTTTTTATTTATATTTCTCTGATGATTAGTGATGTTGAGCATTTTTTATGTCCTCTGCCCATGTTTCAATTGGGTTGTTTGTTTTTTTGTTGTTGAGTTGCATGAGTTCCTTGTATATTTTGGATATTAGCCCTTTATCGGAGGCATTGTTTGCACAAATCTTCTCCCATTCAGTTGGTTGCCTCTTTACTTTGTCAATGGTTTCTTTTGCTGTGCAGAAGGATATCATTCTTCTTAATCTACAACAGCTTCAAACTTTCAGCCTGTAAGGTTGTCTCCCCTTCTTCTATTAATAGAGCATTTATTTCATAAAATTCTGATATGATGAATTTCAATTTTTGAAGCTTTGATTTTTAAAAAAAGATATTCAGTAAGAATGCACATATCTCAACATATTTCAATTTGTTTAAGCCTGAGTCCTCTCCAAAAGTATAGTGGGAGACAAACACTTGTAAACAGATACCTTATTTTAGGAAATTATTCCAAAGAAGAAGACTGGGAAACTAGGAAGAGAAGGGAAAGGAGCATATTGAATCCTAGGATATATTAATGAGCAGTATTATTACTGTGGTATGTAGCTGGGGCTCAATTCCTCTAAGAAGCCTGGCAGACTACACCTCAGAACTGTCCACCTGAGACAGAAACAGGAGCATTTATCCACCAGTTCCCATCTGGGAATTGGTCAAGAGGGGCACCAGTAAATGTTTACTCTGCCCACTTCCAGGTTTGGTATGCATCTGAATGGCTGGTTTGGACTCCATCAGGCATTTTACACGTTTGCACTAGGAAGCCTGGGACTATAGAGCAGCGTAAGGTATGTGATGTACGTGAAATGAAGTGTTTCAGGTTCATCTACAATGACTGGAGTGAAATGGTGGGCCAGGAGAATGTGTGGTGGGGCCCAAAAAATGTATGATAACGCACCTTCCATTTTGTGATGCTATTAAAACTACTAAGGTCATCATCTTAGATAGAAATTTTAAAAAGTAAACACATAAGAGAATTTATTCTAAAAAAACGTACTTTGCAATTTTGATATTAGAGTTTAATAAATTCTATCCATCAGATTTGCTACTACCTATAGTGGAAATTCAAATATAGGTAATATTACCAAAGTTGGTGTACTCTTCAAATAACTGTGTGTGTGTGTTAAAGAGTATAAACATAAATGTGTTTTTTAATATACAAAATTATCATTTCTAGTCATTTATGGTGTTTTTTTTTCCTCCCTTGCTTTGTAGGGTTAAGTTTCAATGTATTCTTGTTTGCAATCTGTTTTTCAAAATTGCAATTCACTAAGGACTTCAAAAGCTGAAGGGTGTTTGACAATACAAATTTATGAACTATTTTGATTAAAGATGTTCAGCTTATTTTGAAAAAAAGAGTAGCCAAACTTTGTGAGAATCATTTATAAAATATGCAATACTACTGTAGGACATTTATATTGATTTGCAGAGTAGTGAAATAAGTTCAGGACATTTCTAAAAATGTGATTGATGCAGGGAAGCAAAAAGAAAAATATTTCAATTTCATGGCAATATATCACTGCCATGATGAGGTTTTACTTCATTTTTTTCTAATTGTGTTTTTGATTCAATATAGACTTTGTCCCCCACCCTCAAAACATCCAGTTCAGTTATACGATATAAAGAATATTTGCAAATTCTGACAATTAGAGTTCTATTCTAATTAGTACACCATTACAGGTTATGTAAATAAAATTACACATGTACCACTACTAATCCCAAGTACATTTTTGCTTCATAAATTTCTTAATTTGATAAAAATATTGTTGTGCCATGATGTGCTCCAGCAAAATTGGTATTCATACTGTTAAAATAAAAACAATTTTATATTCAACTTGAACTTTTTAATTGAATTTACAGTAGCATTCACCATAATGTCAGGTGTCCAACCTTTACAAAAAGCAACACAGAAATCAGAATTGTGAAGCAATATTTTTAAAACTGTTTAGGAAATAAGTATCAATCGAGGATTTTATATCCCCTCAAGCCCTCCTTCAAGTTTCAAGTCTACGGAAAAAGCTATTTTAAACATGTAAAAATTCAGGAAATATTTTTTTCATAAGTTATTCTTGATAATTCTACTAGAAGACAAACTTCACCTGGCCACAAGAATCATTGAGGGAACTTCAGCCAAATGACTAGTGGTAGGCAATGAATATACATTTAATGCATATATTATAAATAAATAAATAAATAAATTTGATGAATACACATTTTATATTTTAACATATAATGTATATAATAAATATATTTAAATAATAAATAATAAAGGGCGACATCAGTGTGGAAGACTAGTACATAAATGCTACTACATTCTCTGACAAAGTAAAAAGAAAACATAAATAAAATGAGAGGACATGGAAGGAAGAAAGAAAATGAGATTATCGTTGACTACTTTACAGGAAACAACTAAAAGTCAAAGTGAATTATATCTGACAAAATGAATAGGAGAGCCTAAGTAAGAAAAAGAAAGAGGTAATTATATGAAAGTATTGGTATACAGGAAACCACTTGAACAAAAACACAAACATTCCTAAATACCAAAATAAAGAAAATTAAACCAAACTAAACTTGCTGAATTAATCTGTCTATTGCAGTACCCTATTCAAATTTCTTTGTCCTTGTGGGGCTATATACAGAGGGTACAAAAAAAAACGTATACACATTTTAAGAAAGGAAAAAGCTGTATTAGAATTGCAATACTCAATATATACCAGTAACAAAAGATGAATACAAGTCGTGTATACATTTTTTTGGCACCCCTGGTATATATTTCCTTCACCACAATTTTAGTGGGATCTGGAAAAAAATGGAGGTAAATGTATATGTTCAATATGACATGACTAATCAAAATAATTAAGATTACTTTTTAAACTCTGAGACTGGACTTCCTGATGTAGATAGGTGGCCAGGTCAGGTCTGTAAGTAATCCTACATGGGATTCAAGACTCACAACTGATCAGGAAAGAAGATGCAAGGTGACTGCTCATTGATGGCTATGCCAAGTCTCTGGCTTGGGACAATAGGTGGATGATGGTAATTTACTGGTTGTTTACCAACTTCCATCCAGCTTCCAAAGGCACCTCCCTGCAAATAAGCTAAAGTTTCAAATTATTTGTCTAGTCAACCAATCTACCGCCATCTGCATCTAATTTGATTATTCTGTTAATGTTTTGTATGAAAATTTCCGCTATGATATCTAAAAGCTACATTACCACTGGAAATGTCAACTACTTAAGTATCTAGTCCTCAGATTCCTGTGATATGGGGATAATAAGACGGAAAGGTACATAAAATAAATGCATTGCTTTATGAATCATTTCAAAGTGAGCATCCCCCACCTAAAGAAATGAATTATACCAATACCTCAGAAACATTCCCCTTTCCTCCCAGCTCCCTAAAATGAACTATTATCCTGATAGTTATGATAATAAGTTCTCAAGCTTTCATCATGTTAGTATGCATTCTTAAACATAATAACTTGTTTATGTTTGTTTCTGAAACGTACATAAATGGATTACACTAAAGTTATCTTTTACCCCTTTGGCTTTTTTATTCAACATTATGTTTTTTAAATTCATCCGTTTCATTTTATTTGTAGTTCATTCATTCCCTTTTTTGTATAGTATTACATGGTATGGCTATGCCACGATTTGGACATACCTTTTTATAGTTAATTCATATTTGGATTATTTCCAGTTTTTCACTTTTATAAATGATGCTACTCTGAACATCTTGTACGTAGTTCTTGATGTCTTTGTGATCATATGATTTATAAAAGACAAATATTAGAAACCACTTTGATGGCAAAAACAGAGACATGCCCATTATTGTCTAAGAAAATATTGGTATTTGTAGCAATAGGATTGAATACAATTCAGTCAGACTATATCCTTAGACCATGTCATATAAAAAATCGTTTTCATTTATTGAGCTCCTACCATGAGCAAGCCAATGCAGTTAGAGCTTTACATGTTATTCGAATACTTTTAATGCTAGCAATATTTACATGCTCTATACAAAATTATTATTTACATTTTACACAAGAGAGATGATTAAACTATTTTAGCTCTATATTGCAGATCTGAGATTTGAATCCTGGTGTGATTCCAAAACTCCACTCTTAACTATAGCACTGCTTTTATAACATGAATAATCTCAAGATACTGATATGTATGTAACAGTACATGTGTTTGTATGTGTTGGGGGGGAGCTGTCAGGAATTGGATTTAAAGGCTATATACATTATGTATGTTACCACCACAAAGTTTCTTAAACAGTCCATGGTATTCCTGGTACCTGATAGTCCAATAAATGCCTGGGGTGGGGAGCAGAAACACTGGAAATGAATTTATCAAAGAGTTATTTTAGTGATTCAATACTTATTGCTGGGTGGTGGAATCATTGTGGATTTTGTTCTTAATATAGTTCTACATTTTCAAATGATCTATTATAAGCATTTATTATTTTCTGATTTTTAAAAAGCTATAGTTGAAAAAAATGACAAGAAACATTAAAACCGTTTGCTAATAATCCTAGTAATGTTGCAGTGATGCTAGGATACCAGACAATGGATTTAGCCATAATCAAAACGTTCTAAGCTTCTCCATCTCTCCATTTCTAACTGTGTAAAATTAATTTCTATGATCTATTCCCCACATTCACAGCTGGTAAAATTGCAAATGTGTACCATCTTTTGGAAACAATTGGCAATATATATCTTTAAAATCTTGAAAATTATTTTAAAAGGCTTATGCTGTTTACTCTAGTACTGCCACTTCTCAGTAATTATCGTGAGGGGAAATCCTAAAATAAGAAAAACAACATACAATAAAGTGACTATTGAAGCATATATATGTACAATAAAATTGGTGAGGTTTAAAGAAGGATGGTTATAGTGCAGTTATTCAACAGAATACTACTTCATCATTCATGATTATAAAACAAAAAAAATACTCAGGTTAAAGGCGATACAACATTGTATATAGCTATGTTGGGATTACTACATAAAAATGAACACTTCTAAATATAAAGAAAAGAGGGGAATATGGAAAAATGAGATGGCTTTTTTATTGGAGTTGAAGGATTGTGAGCCAATCTCTAACAGACTTGGTTGGGATTACTGGAAACATTATATAACTTTCTATTTCTACTTAGAAACTACTGCTAGTGACTATTTTAAGGTTGTTCTGTATACTGGTTATCTAAAAGCATTTGCTTTTATTTCAAACGCCCCAAGTTTGGGAAGTATACAAGTTGGAGCTAGTGTTGTGTGTGCCTGTTAGTGTTATACTTTTTACAATGCATTTAATGAAACCTTTAGTAAGGTTCCATGATTAGAAAATTAAGTATCGATAAATTAATTAAATGGAGGCTAATATGAAACAGCAACAATCACCCCAAGGTCTTAAAACAATAGCGACCATTTCTAGCACTGTGTTTGATCAATACGTTTTTTATATAGTCTGACCTCTAAATGCTTTGTATTTTCAGTGACTTGACCTCAATTAGTTGTTAAAATTGCTTCCAGTGCCTTCATTTCTCCAGGGCTTCAGAATCAGGACAGTGGAGACAAACTCACACAGGGAGAGTCGCCCAACATCCCTCTCATCCTTTACTAAGCAACCACGTTCTACGCAGAGGATGCGGAAAAACGGGAGGATTCTGCACTGAAACTCTCTAGCACCTAGGAGACAAGCATCGCCGAGGCTGCGTGATCAGTCTCCAAAGTAAGAGGCAGCTCGGACGCGGAGCCGAGACAGCAGCATCTTGCTTCGCGAGAGACCCGCAACCAATGAGGGGCGCAGGAATCTGGACAGCCCGCCACTCCTCGGGTACCTTCACTTTCTGCCCTTAAGATTTGTCTTCTACGCATAGCGGTGCTCCACCTCCGGCCCCGGCCGCCCGCCGCGGGCGTCCGACCCACAGGACCCCGCTGGAGCCCCGCCTCCTGCCTCTTCCTCCGTCTCTGCTCATCACCTCTGCGCCTGCGCGACCGGAAAATTCGCGAAGGTTCCTGAAGCGAAACCGGTCGTTTCCGGAAGCCGGCTGCCGCCCCAGACTTCGGACTGGTGGTGGCAACGCACCGTCTTGCGGTTGCCGGCTTTGGGGCCGGACTGGCACCGGTGGGGAAAGACATGGCCCTGCTGTGCTACAACCGGGGCTGCGGCCAGCGCTTCGATCCCGAGATCAATGCCGACGGTAAGAGACAAGCGCCGCCAGCCCGGCCTCCCCTCTCCACCTCCTATCGGGGGACGCCCTTGGGCCAGACGGTGTCCCGGGGTCCTCCCGCGAGCCGTCGCCGCGCTGCCCCGGCTCAGGCTCCCTCCCGGCCGCCCTGGGCTGCGCTGGGAGCCGCCAGCCGTGTCCTTTGTGCGCGGGGCCCCGGGGCCGGCGCCCGTAACGGTGTCTGCCGCCGCCGCAGCCCGCTGAGCCGCTCTCCCCGGGGCCGCACGTGTTTCCCAGCCGTGCTCTCACCCAGTGATTCGCCTGGGATGGAGCACCTCTGTACCCCCACGCGGGCTCTGTGGGGAAGCAGGAGGCAACCCGGTGCGACGGGTCTCGCTCGGAGGTTGATTTGCTGTGCAGGAGAGTGGGTGTGTGACAGCCGGACGGACGGACGGACGGACGGACAGGTGGGAGGGTTGGGCAGCGGGCGGGTTACCCTAGCATTTTAAGTTCGGCCTCGTTTTATTAGTATAAAAGTTGGTCTGAAAGCCTACTGTCGGCGTGTTCGGTCGACCCCCTCTTACAAACTTACTTTCAAAAGAAAAAAGGTGCGCTTGGTTAGGAAAATTGTCCTATATCTTGACGCTGTGAAGTTTTGATATACGCGCCCCAGTGGGTGATACATGGGTTCTCCTTTACTTGCTTAGTAGCCGTATTTGTGTTGGGTATTTTTGTTATCGCCGCCTAATTTTAATACCATGCCATCTTCAGGATAACTGAATTATCTCCACTGGACCAAGGTGTAGAGTTAATGATGTAAAGTGACAGGTAGTGACTAGACCCGATGAAAAATGGAAAATGACCAATGAACTTCGATTGCGATTTGTGAAAGGGATAAAGAAGTAGCATTTATGATGTTTTTTCTGTATGCCAGTCTATCACTTTATTGCACTATTTCATTTTAATCTTTACATTCCTATGAAGTATGCATATTAGAGAAGCCGAGTTCAGCATGGTAGCAACATTGTTCTTCATTGTGAAAGAGATTAAATCCGATGCCTTTTAAAATCCTTTTCACCTTTGAGATGTCTGAAATATTTATCTTAGTGCACAGGTGAATTGGTGACATTTAAAATGGTAAGACCGTTGGCAGGATTCTGAGGAAAAGATAAATCTAGTCTTTATACAATACTCAAGTTACTGTCATTGACAATTTTATATTAATATGAAGTTATTCACTGGGAAAATAGTGAGATTTCAGTGAATGATGTAATCGAGGAATGCAGGATTTTAAAGCGCTTTGTTATTGGTAGTCTATGTAACAAGTAAGTTGCCTTAGTGTCTGCACAGTACTCTAAAAAGGCAAAAGGTTGATTGCTTCCCTGTACCGGACAATATGTTTATTTGTAGGGTGTTACATACCAGCGTAAAATTAAGAGGTGATAAAGCCACATTTTGGAAGTTGGCCCTGTGTATGTGAAATGGTACAGTACTTAGGAAAGAGATGAGGGGAGACAGGAAAGTCAGAGGAGTGGACATTCTCAGGGATTGTGTGTGGTCAGCTACCAGATGCAGCTGGTAAGGGAGCTGAAACTTTATTTGCTTTAGCAAATGGAGTTATTGTAGAGACTTAGAATAAATACTCCAAGGAAGTTGGTTGACTGAATGGAAAGTTAAGCAAATGGAGATAGGGAGTAGAAGACAAGAGTTAATGGCAAACTGTGGACTTGGTTAATAAGAGAGTTTTATACAATGGGAGAGGATTGACCTTATGTATTGACTAAAATAACGAGACTCCCTTCTAAGCTGTTAGGACATTTTAGTTTGAAACACAGCTAAATGAGTTTAAAGGAAACATGATTGGAAACTTGTATATGTTAAATAGTTACTCTGGAAAAAGTACCACTTCACAAACAGTATTTTATTTAATCTGGTACGCATACGAGGAAACTGAAACAGCTACCAAGAGACAGAGGCAAAGTTTGAGCCAGGGTCAGACCCACTGTTAAAAGCCCTTGGCTCTTAACCACTACAACTATAATGTTGTAGCTTCTTACCCATAAAATATTACTTTAAGCCAAACTGCTGATAAACTTTACATAGAGACTAGAGAGGAAAATGTCCATCTGCTTGTTATTTACTCTTGAAAGCAGTGAATTTCTGATGTTGTTCATACTATAATAATTGTATGGTTAAGACCTGATTCACTGCTGCTGCCATTCTGCCAAAACTGACAGTTATTATTGTGCCTCTTGCTGTGTTACACGTTATGTGTTTTATGCCTCTGGCTATTTGTAAATTTGGTATTTAAAAATACTCTGTTCTCTGCTTTGGTTCCCCTCGCTCAACTTCATAGCCCTCTGCATATTCATGTCTACTTTTTTCCAGCCCTTAATTCCATTACTACCCTTAATTGATAGCTTAATTCTAATTCATGGGTGTACTTATTGTACCATGAAAATACTTGACACTTTGCATTCGCTAGCATATTATCTATGTAACACAACACCTGGTTACTAACTAAGGCAACCATATTGGTTATTAATACGGGGGTAGGGAGATTTCCTTACCAGGAATTAATCATTTTAAGGCAACACCAGGAATCAGAGGTTGTAGACAATTGAAAGCTAAGTAGGCATGAAGGTTGAGCAGAGTAGCCATATAAGAAAATAGTGCAGGTGTGGAGCTGACTTGTTTTTTCTAAGTTCATGGTTCCCTCAGGGAGTAAGTGTGTCTATTATCTTGTATTTTTTAGACATAATACTCCATGCTGCAAACTGTAATAAGCCCATTTTCATAAGAGTTAAGTAAAAATTGATGATGAGGAGGAGTATAAGGAAATAGAAAATCACAAATCATTGAAAATAGACTGTAGAACTTAAGTTTCTTTTTAATGAAGTTTGTGTCTAGGAGTTGACGCCTGTCTAGGAAACTTAAATTAGCAATTAGATATTAGCATCAGTTTTTAAAATTTTGAACCTGCTCTTATTTTTTTAGTAAGCCTTGGGTAACATGGATCAGTGCACGTAAAGAATACTTAACTCTTTTGCTGCGTTGATTTCAAGTTTTGTTTTCAAAATGTGTCAGAAATCCACAAAAAAACCAAAAAGTTGATATTTGACTATTTTATGCATTTAATAATAACAATTTGAGCTGCTTTATATATAAATGACATTATTTTTGTGTGTAAAAATTTTCTATTATTCTTGAGAAACACAAAAACAGAAAAATGTACATCTGTTTTCCTAAACTTTCTTTCTGGAAGTTTCTATCCACAGTCAGTGGATGGAAATACCCATTCAGATATATTTGACCATCATGGCAAAAGGGTTAAGTTTGATAGTATTTTTGAAAAAAAAACAGAATTGAAAGATGATAGCACAATCTTGGAGCTTGAGTTTGGTACTAAACAAATTTTACTATTAGGTTGATGCAAAAGTAATTGCGGTTTAAAAGGTTAAAAATAATTGCAAAAACTGCAGTTACTTTTGCAGCAACCTAATACAAAAATTAGTGGAATACAGAAT
Source organism: Rhinolophus sinicus (assembly GCF_057876585.1). Taxonomy (NCBI): domain Eukaryota; kingdom Metazoa; phylum Chordata; class Mammalia; order Chiroptera; family Rhinolophidae; genus Rhinolophus; species Rhinolophus sinicus. Next base: position 127,058,031 of record NC_142514.1, read on the forward strand.
GTAATTTGTTATATTTGAACTATTTTGTATTGTGTTTATCTATAGGTATCACTTTTGAATTGGAATTTTAACTTTTTTAATACAGTGTTATATTAAGCATAGTGTGTCATGCATCAAACTTGAGCAATAGTGAATATTTAAGGAAAAGAAAAGTATTACCTGAATTTGGGGAAAAGATTAAATATTAACACCTGAAGGAAATAATGATACTTCTTTATTAGAAAGTGACATTTTTTTCTTCTCTGTTTTTGACCAGATGCTTGCACATACCACCCAGGTGTTCCAGTTTTTCATGATGCATTAAAGGTAAGAACTTGATATATTTCAGTCTCTTCATATTTGTATAGTAAATTTAGAGGTGTAATGCTAAATCTTTTATTTTTTCAGTTTGTGACTGCTTTCTTAATGACGGTTTTGGGGTGCTTTAAGCAAGTGCTCCACTAACAGTAAAGAAACAGCAGATAGTGCTGTTAAGGTCTTCCAGTAATAAAATTGTTATTTCTGTCCCAGTCCTCATTTTTATATCCCTCGTTTCTTCACTTTCATAATTTTGAGGGGAAATAAAAGCAGTTGTATTGAATCTTAAATCTCTCAGTCTGTCATACAGCTGCTGTATAATAAGAGCAGCCCTGCATTTTAGGAAAGATTGTTATAAATACAGCGGTGCCAATATCAGGACAGACATGTAAGTTTACTGAAAAGAGATGCCACCTGTACTTCCTTGATGTTCTGGAGAATTAGAGAAATAATAGAATGTTTGACCAGATTTTTCATGGTGGGTTTATTGATCTTCTAAAATTTATGATAATATGGTACATTTTCCATTGTATATCTCAAAAGAAAATATTGCAGTATGGTTCTGCTGTGGTTTTAGATGCTGCTACTTGTTCTTAGGAACCTAAATAGTCTTAAATGTCTAAATATCGTTGATCCCCTTTGAGTTTCTAATTATACCTTTCAGAGACTAGTTGGACGTTTCTGGCATTTAACTTGTTAGCTAGCCAAGTATAAACAAAAATGTACAAGCAGCTAAGTTTATTTTAATCTGGTTACTAAGTGAGGAAAACGGAACAAACATTCCATAGGGCAAGTGGAGACCTAACTCCTGCTTAACATTTTTTTAGCGTTTTTAGAAATGTATGGGGATGGAAACTTGTTCTGTGGGAATATTTATCTTTGCAGGGTTGGGGGCATTGTGTTTTTCCTGGACTGCCATCTAGTCCGTGTTTATTTTTCTTACTGTACATTTTTCTTTTTTCTTTTAGTGTAATGTTTTCCTCCTGTCTCCTAACTGTGGACATACTTCACTTTTCAGGCTTTGGCTTCCTATTTTCTCTCATTTATTAGTTCATTTATTCCTTAAATGTCACTTCTAATGCCTATGACTTCTACAGCATAATTCCATTTATGTGTGTCATTGACAAACACAAACCAGTCTCTAAAGTGAACTCTTATGCCAAAAATAGCCTGCCTTTCAACTTTGCTGCTGCGAGTAATGATATCACTGACTTTCTAGTCATTCAGTCTATCGCTCTTTTTTACTACGCAACTCTTAATCATCAATCTTAATGATTTTACTTTGAAGTATTTTTGTTTCTTCTCTCATTCTACTGTTTATTATTATCTCCATAAACATTTCTTGAAGATCTGGAATTTACAAGACTGTTGGATTTCACAGCCCAGTAAATTTCAGACAAAAATTCAATTAGTGGACCAGCCCAGTGGCTAAGGTGGTTGGAGCACCGAGGTTGAGGTCGCCGGTTTGATTCCCACATGGGCCAGGGAGCTGCGCCTTCTACAGCTAAGATTGTGAACAACCGCTCTCCCTGGAGTTGGGCTGCCGTGAGCAGCCAGAGGTCAGCGTGAGCTGCTGTGTGCTGCTACGGGCTACTGTGTGCTGCCGTGGGCTACCTTGTGCTGCCAGGAGCAACTGGTGGCCAACGTGAGTGGCTGGCAGCCAGTGAGAGCTGCCGTGAGCTGCTGTGAGCAGCCGACTGACCACTGGCTACCGACTGCCTCAGCCAGGAGGAGCGCAGGCTCATAATACCAGCGTGGGCCAGAGAGCTGTGTCCTACACAACGAGACTGAGGAACAGCGGCTTGCACCGGAGTGGGGATGGGAGAAACAGAGAAGGGAAAAAAAAACAAATTCAATTAGTATAGTGTCTGTGGTTGCCAATTTTCTGTTTAACGAAGAAGTTAAACATTGCATTAATGAAAGAACATTTTAATACTCAAATTAGAAGAGAAATATTCAGAGAAAAGGACGATCCTTAAGAAAAGATAGCAATCTTATACTCACTTAAATTTATCATTTTCTCATTTTATGAGAACTACCATGGATCCCAGATTGGCATTTGAGATAACTGGTCTGTATCATGTATATATCCCAGTATTCCCAGAATACCTGATATAATTCTTCATATATGATTAAAACAATAAAGACTTTTCTTGTATAGAATAACTTCTCTGATGGCTATATTATCAATTTTATAAAACCCTGTATTTAAGATGATAACTTTTTATTTATATCTCAATTCAAAGTAAAAGAGGATTATATTTCAAAATAAAGGAAAATTTGAATTACAGCATATTTAACATCCTCTGTTAAAAAAAAAAAAACTTTAAGTACATATTGTGAAAAAAAAACACTGTCCAATTCTTCAAGCTGTGTATTGAGAAAAACAGTGAGGTCCAAATGGATATGTGCAAAGCTGGCCCTTAGTCTGTATTTGAGCCATCCTAAGTCTTGAGGCTGCTGGAATTATAGGTGACAACTTAAAGCCATTTTTGGTAAGCCAGTTTATATTTTGTTCAGTATTCACACACTGCATTACAATTTCTGTATTTTTATGCTTCTCACTAAAAAGATCATTTAGCTTACAAAGATCTAACAATGCTTAGTCTGCTGCTAATTAATCTGTGTTGTTCTGAAAATAGGTAGAAAGCTTATTGTTGAGGAACAGCTACAATAAGTTTGTTTAGAAACTGAATTATAATTATCTCTGACTTAATGGATTTTTAAAGTAAAGCACTTCACTTACTCCCCAGATCCTTTAAAATGTGCGAGTATGTTTTTAGAAATTATAAAATGTTCTATAAAAATCAATTACTATTTTTAATAGCAAAAGCAATTTCTGTTTCCCTTTTTTTAAAAAAAAAAAAAAGTGACAATTTAACTTTTTATTTTTAATTTGGGAATATTGGTGAACAGTGTGTTTGAGCTCCAAGTCGTTGTCCTTCAGTCTCGTGGAGGGTGCAGCTCAGCTCCAAGTCCAGTCGTGGTTTTCAATCGATCTTTAGTTGCAGGGGTCACAGCCCACCATCCCATGTGGGAATTGATCCGGCAACCCTGTTGTTCTGACCTCACGCTCTAACCAACTGAGCCATCCAACTGTC